>NC_090749.1:56079160-56094160 GCF_036898095.1 Palaemon carinicauda | reverse complement strand
GTGAGAAAAGGAAATAAGTTAACATGATATAGTGTGCCTGAGTGTACCCTCGAGCAAGAGAACTTAAACCCAAAACAGTGGAATACCATAGAATAGAAGCTATGGTACTACCCAAGACTAGAGAACAATGGTTTGCTTTTCAAATGTCCTGAAACTTTTTTAGTCTTGTTGTGTTAAATCTCGATTTTCCTCAACATACAAAAAAAAAAAATGAAATGAATAAAAATTATATCATATTGGAAGCAAAAGTAAAACCATCCATTAGATAGATAACAAGATCACTATAAAATTGCTGAACAATCCAGTCAAAATAAAAGTAATATGATGATAAACCGAAACATTTAGTTCAAAATAAACACAAAATTCGATTGAGAACGAAAAAAAAAGGAAGACAAATAAATCCGAAAAAATTATCGCATAAACAGTAAAATGAAGAAAATTAGTTTTTTTTATTGAAAATTATCAATAAAAAGTTTTAAAGTCTACTCATGAATGGCAGAGGCAATGATTAGTGACAATGCCCTAGCATGCAGGATAATGCCATAGAGTCTGACCATATACACTATACATATGATCAGCGACTAAGACTCCTCTCCTTCCAAGTTAGGACCAGAGAGGGCCAGGTAAAAGGTGCTGATGACTTAGCAGGTAGACCTATAGGCTCCCACAACCCCTTATTCCTAGCACACAAAGTTGGTGAGGCTGTAATCATAAATAAATAAATAATTAAAAAAAGCTATCGAGTTTGACCGGGACTTGAACCCCAGTCTGGCAATCAGCAGGCAGGGACGTTACAAATAGGCCCCCACAGCCCTAATTGGTTATATCAAAATGAAAAAGGAGTTTTTGTACTACTAGACACTTATGGTGTTTCTGAACACATTTTTTTTAGTAAGAAAAACAGTCTAATCACAATATCACATAATCTGGGAATTGTATTCCTTTTATTCAAAAGGGAAAATGGCAAAAGTAGGCAAACTTCCTGTTATGAGAAACAGTCTCACTCTAAGTATGTGTACGGGAAACATACTGGATATAGAACAACAAACAAATACACAAATTTCTAGTGCACTACAGGAAAAAGGACTTAGACATATCCACATTCATGTCTGGGATTTAGTCAGTTTTCATCATCACGCTGGCCAACTGCGGATTGGTGATGGTGGGAGATTTTCGTCTGATCGCTCACAGGCCCTGATCATGGCAATACTCAAACCCTTTCACCACCTCAAGTTATCGTCACTCAGAAAGGGATATCACCATCATCAGCCGTTACTAGTCCACAGCAAAACTAAAGCCTCAGACCTTCCACTTTGCGTCTGTTCATCGTCTTTCTGTGCCAGTCCCGCAACCTTTCTTAGTTCGTCAATCCATCGTCTTCTTTTCCTTATAGGTCTATCTACCGAGTCATCAGCAAGCCATTGCTTGGCCCTCCTTCGTCCTAGCTTGGGTGGAGAGGGGGCTTGGGCGCTAATATGTATATATGGTTAGTCTCTAGTGCATTGGTCTTAGCTTGGGTGGAGAGGGGTGCTTGGGTTGTAGCTTAGCAAGTAATAATAATATATGGTCCTGCTTGCTAGGACACTGTCACTGTCCCTTGCCTCTGCCATTCATGATCGGCCTTTAAACCTTCAAACAACCTGTGTTTATAACACTGGTACCATCAACACCCAGCGTGGGTCGCCTTTATTCCTGAATCCTGATTGAGCACCGGAGCTGAAGAGATAAACCTCATTTTACAGGGTCAAAAGTGACGGCAATCAAGACAGATGAACAGGAAAAGGGAGAGTTAGATTGTAAAAAGCTATTTCCAGGAACCACGTCTCTTTACCACAGAGTGGAGGGACTTCCAGCCTCCATCCATCAGCTGAGGGGGGGGGGAGGGAGGAGGAGAGCAAGAAGAAGGTGGAGGAGTTTAGGAAAAATTAGAATAAGACGAAGATGATGAAGAAATTTGAGTTATTTGAGATAAAATTAGTATTTTGGGATTAATCAGAAGATGATGATGATGATGATGATGAAGAAGTTTTAAAAAAATTAGAATAACGAAGAAGGCGTTGAAGTTTAGATAAACTGAGAAGAAGCAGGTGAAGAAGTTTAGAAAAAAATCAAAAGATGGAGAAGAATTAGTACAAAAGGTGGAGATGGGGAATTTTTAAGATATCAGAGAAAGAAGAAAAATTAAATTTGGAATTATTAGTATAAGGCGAAAAAGATGGAGAATTTTAGATTAAAAATTTCAGAAGAAGAAGAAGAAGAAGAAGAAGAAGAAGAAGAAGAAGAAGAAGAAGAAGAATAAGGAGGAGAAGAAGAAGTACTTTGGAAAAAAGAATGAGAGAAGTTCAGATAGATCAGAAATAGAAGTTTAGAAAAAAAAACAGATGATGATGATGATGTTTAGAATTGAAGAAGAAAAAAATTTTCAGAAAAAAAAAACAGAACGAAAATAGAGCAGTTTAGAAAAATAAATAAAAGATATAGAAGATTAGAAATATTCAGAAGAAGAAGAAGAAGAAGAGAAGAAGATTAGAAAAAATCTAAGAAAAAAGATGAAGTTTAGGAAAAAAAAAACAAGTTGGAAATGGAAGGAAATATAAAGACGAACGAGCAGGAAAAATAACTTAAATTATTGTTGGAAGAAAAAACAAAAACAGATAAAACCAGAAGGGAATAAACAAATAAATATAAAATAAACCTAGAAGTTTAAGAGAAGCCCAAAATAGGAAAAAAGAAGAACAAATATGGTAAAAAATCTATATTGCAAAATGAGATTAGATTGAAAAATATACAACCAAACTCTTTGGAAAAAAAAAATCAACATATAGAAAAGGATGAATCTCTTGAAAACAATAAACTGTAAATAGATGTCATAAAACTGAGACACATAAAAAGTGAATATTGAAATAGTGAAATAATATTGGAAGGGAAATTAAAAGCACGGATCCGATTAATAATATAAAAAAAAAAAAAAAAATTCGTAGAATAAAAAACTAATAAAAAAAAGTAACAAGAGAATAAACAAGAATAAACTGGATTGGAAACAAAACAGAAAAAAAGGGAAGACAAATAAATTAGAAAGAAAAGATGAATGATGATTTCGATATATAATCTCTTTGACACATGAAAAGAAAATAATAAGAAATGAATCTGCAAAGGCATTAAGAAATAAGTAACCAAAGTGACAAAGGAAAAACAAACAGTAATAAAATATAATAAAGGAAAGGTGAGTATAAAAATATTACAAACTTCAGAAAAGAAAACTGAAAATTACAAACAAAATAAAACCGGAATTAAAGAAAAAAAAAATTAGACAAGAAGGCATATAAAAAACATATAAGAAAATAGCAGATAATGAAGGGAATATGAGGATGAAAACAATAAGTATGCAAAGAAAATTGAAAATTAAGAACATAATAAAACTGTCCCTTGAAAATAAGAAGGCAAAATGGCAAAAGAAGAATGTATAAAATTAAAAATACCAGATAACGAAGGAAAGGCGAATATGAAAACGATACGGGAGAAAAGAAAACCTGAAATTAAGAAAAAATAAAACAGGCATTTGAAAATGGCAAATGTAAAAACAAAATAAATAAAGGGAAAATGAAGGAGAGTTGGGGATGGAAAACTATACAAAGATGGGGAAAAAATAAGAACTAAATAAACAGGAATTTGTAAATGGCAAATGAAAGAGATAAATTACACAACAGATAATGAAGGAAAGAAAGATAGGAATGAAAACAACACAAATGTTAGTAAACATAACAAAAAACTGTTACATGAAGTATCTGTTTTGATGTTATTAATGTTTTTTTTGAACATTTTATTTAAATTTTTTTATTACTACTTATATCGTTTATTCATTTCGTTGTTTCCTTTCCTCACTGGGCTATTTTATCACGATTGGAGCCCTTGGCCTTTAGAGCATCTTGCTTATCCAATTAGGGTTGTAACTTGGCTAGAAATAATAATAATAATAATAATAATAATAATAATAATAATAATAATAATAAATAATAATACTTTAATTTAATATATAATAATAATAATAATAATAATAATAATAATAATAATAATGATGATGATGATGATGATGATGATGATGATGATGATGACTGATGATGATGATGATGATGATGATGATGATGATGATGATAATAATAAAACGGCTATATGAAAAAGGCAAATGAAAAAACATAAAATAACAGATAATGAAGGAAAGATGATAATGAAAGCAATACAAACGAGGAGAAACATAATAAAATAAAAGAGGTTATTGAAAAGAATTGAAGAAAAGGTAACACAAGTGAAAATAAAACCAATGAAATCCTTCTTTTTCTTCTTTTTCTTCTTCTTCCTGGGAATCCTTTCGGTTTCTTTGTCCTGATGGATGGCGGGCCGGAAGCCCACCCGACTCTCACTCTGTCGCAAAAGAGGTGTAGTGGTTTCCTGGGAGAATAGCTTTCTCTGTCCAAGTCTCCTTACCCTGTCCATCCGTCTTGAATGGCGTCACTTTGGGACCTGTAAAATGGGGGCATTTCTTTGGCTTTTCCTTGTTCGGGCACGATTGATGGTGCCCCCGGATTGAAGGGTTGGCCTTGTGGCCGATAAATTTACATTCTTGGCATCTTGAAACCCACGTTGTTTGTGTTGTTGTTGTTTATAGAACTCATTTATTACTTTTAATGTCGAGATTGTTATTTTGGGTGTTGTTACAACTCAAAAGGCGTATAATTATATAAGAGACTTTAATTCAGTTTGAATTAGCCCATCAAAAAGGAGGACAAAAACATATACTTCAATATGTAACATATATATAAATATATATTATATATATATTATAAATTTATATATAAATATACAAATATGCATATAAATTTATATATATATATATATATATATATACATACATAAATACATATATATAAATTCATATATATATATATATATATATATACATATATAAATTTATATATATATATATATATACATATATATGAATTTGTGTGTATGTATATACTGTATATATATACACATATATATATTTGTATATATATATATATATATACATATATATATATGTATATATATATATATATATATATGTATATATATACATATATATATATGTATGTACATATATATATATATATATATGTATGTGCGTATATGAATTTGTTTGTATGTATATATATATATATATATATATGAATTTGTATTTATATATATAAATGCATTTATATATATATATATATATACATATATATATATATATATATATGTGTGTATATATATATATATATATATATCCAAAATGTTGACATTTTAATGTGGTGAAAGTGTTAGCATATCACCATGATCAAGAAAGCTGTACTACTCAGTGACACCCATACTAGGTTGGCTTGTTGTGAGCGATCATAGGAAAGTTTCCCACCATTACCAATATGCACTAGCCAGAGTGGTTATGAAAACTGGTCAAACTCCAAATATGAATAAAGACATGTCTCAATCCTTGGTCCTGCAGTGGACTAAAACCAGCTGCATTTAATGCGTATATATATATATATATATATATATATATATATGATAAATTTTGCACATTTGTACGTGTTTTTCATATTCAAATAAGCCATATATATTTTTGATACAGGGTTCGATTCCCGGCCGGAGCCAAGCTCTTGTCTTTGTGTGATTTCGCCTGGGGTTCTGATCCCGAGGTCGTTAAGAGAATCCAGACATTAATGTATCAAAAATATATATGGCTTATTTGAATATATATATATATATATATATATATTTTTTATATATATATATTTATATATATATATATATATATATACATGTGTGTATATATAGATATATATATATATATATATATATGTATATATATATATCTATATATATATAGATATATATATATATATATATATATAGACAGATAAATAGATAAATAGATATATCAATTTGGCTTGAAGTAACACTCCACCAAGGAGGGCGCTCTAACCCCATGTTATGGAAGTTGAATGAACATAACTCTTTGATGACTTAAAAAAAACATATACCTAATGCTACATAACAATACACTCAACAACAGATTATTTCAACTTATGACCCCAACTCTTACAAGAATCACTGACCATATACAAAATAAATCATAAACCCAACCAAAGACAAAATTTACCATATGGTCGTCCTTACAACCAAACCGTGGTCTACTTTAAACTTATTGTTGTTTATTAAGTTTAAAGAAGAATTTAGAGGTTCTAAATATAGAAGTCATGATCATAGGAGATTAGATATTAGGTCTGAAGCAGTTTGGCTAATTGGGTTTATGATTTTGGTTTCTTGATAAATTCTGCCTATATGAGCCGAAGTTGGGATTAGGGAGGAACTACAGTTGAGTGCCAATTTGAACCGGGAATCACCCCCTCCTAGGTGCACTATGGGGCACTTAGACAGGAAGATGGAGGGAAAAATACAAGATTATAGATAAAAAAATATTATCGGGAGCTACGTTTGAAGTAGCCGATATATATATATATATATATATATACATACATATATATATATATATATATATATGTATATATATGTATATATATGTATATATATATATATATATATATATATACATACACTTTTGGAGTGGGGATACCTTAACGTGGTGGAAGTGTTTGAATACCACCATGACCAGAAAAGCTGTACTAATGAGGGCCACCAATACTAGGTTGGTTTGCTATGAGTGATCAGTCTAAATTCTCCACACCTGCAGGGTGATGATAATGGCCAAATCCCCCGACGTAACTAAGCACATGTCTGAGGCCTTTGTCATGCAGTGGACTAGAAACAGCCGTATTGGTTGTTTTTCCAGTAGATGTGGGTTGCTGGTAGTCAGTTTTCCAAATAGCTAAAGAGGGAATAATAAGTTTCAGAGTAAAAGGAGTTTAAGTTAGCTGGAATGACTGGATGGAAACTAAAGTCACTAAGAAGAAGAATAAAAAGAAACAAAAAATGCGGGAAAAAAATAAAAAGTCGAGGGAACCGTTTCAAGTCTGGTGGCGCTTTTGAGTAGTCGCTGGAAGTCGTTCCTGGATTCCAGCCACCTGGATGCCGAAATAAGTGATTTATGTCGTTTTAATGACTGCGCCTTCTCGAAACTCTCCCACCCTTTCTCTCTTTCTCTCTCTCGACAAAATGCACTAGGTGAAAGACTTCTCCACAGAAAACAAAAAAGTCAAACTTGAAAAAGACTTACAACGCAATGAATAACAGATAATTACCAACAGAAAGGATTTTTGTCTGGTATTTAATACGTTCTTTGGACCAACTGGAGTCATTTTAGAATTTCAAAAAGGGAATGGAGAGGGAAGTAAATACTGAGAACAACGAGTTATCTTAAGAAAATTTTACTTTTACGAAAGGAAGGGAAATTTTCTTTATATTATACTAACTTGTTCAGCTAACGGGAGTTTTTCTTGAATTCTTTAAATGAAATGAAACAAGTAGGAAGAGTTAAAAAGTAATGTCATTATCAATAGCGAAAAATGACATTCATCATTATCATTACTTTTAAACCAAAGCCCGAGTTTGAAAAACTGGATGCAATAAGCCCAGGGGCTCTACAAGGGAAACTAGCTCAGTGAGGAAAGGATATAAGGAAACAGAGAAAACAATGTACCCGAATGTACCCTCTAGCACGGGAGGCTATGGTACTACTCAAGACTAGAGAACAATGGTTTGATTTTGGAATGTCATTCTCCTAGAAGATTTGCTTATCATAGCTAGAGTCTCTTCTAACTTTAACAAGAAGAAAGTAGCCACTGAACCATTAAAATGCAGTAGTTAACTCCTTGAGTGAAGAAGAATTATTTGGTGTTATCAGGTGCAGGACAGAAGCGAATGTGGTAAGAATAACCCAAACTATTCGGTGTATGTGAAGGCAAAAGATAAAATGAGCCGTAACCAGAGTGGGACGAGTTGGATACAATAGCTAATTAATATATAACAATAACTACTTTTGGTGTAATGCTGCATAATGCGTATTCTGTAATACACACTACTAAAAAAGGATTTACATCCGTATATTGAGAGAGAGAGAGAGAGAGAGAGAGAGAGAGAGAGGGAGAGAGAGAGAGAGAGAGAGAGAGAGGGAGAGAGAGAGAGAGAGAGAGTGAATGTAAATCATTTAAACTTAATGAAGCACATTATGAGGGAGGAAACAAAAATTTCCTCTATTTGAAGAGAGAGAGAGAGAGAGAGAGAGAGAGAGAGAGAGAGAGATGAAGCGGCTTGTAATTAAGAATGAAATTGAAGTCTCAATTCCATTTTCTCCTCTTAAATTATATTCATTACTTCTGAAAGACCTCGATGAGTTGAGACGTTAATTGTATCACGGGTGGAAAGAGAAAGGCAGAGGCGGATTGGCGAATAATGCCGATAATGAGCGATTGTGAAGATAAAGAGGGTAATGATAATGATCCTGATGGTGATGACAAAAGATGCAGGAATCACATTTCAGATTTACTGCATTACATTAGAGAAACTAAATTCATCATAATTTTTATAATAAAAAAAAAAAAAACAATTCAACTGTAGTTGGATAATACTAGGTTTAATCATACTTGTGTTTATTTTTATTAATAATTAAATAATTAAAGTAGTTACGACAATAATAATGAAGAAAATTAATAACAGTTGTATAACAGCCTATATCATAACAGCAAATTATTACATAAACTGATGGTGATATGAAGAAGAAGAAGAAGAAGAAGAAGAAGAAGAAGAAGAAGATTCATGATGGTGATAAGAAGAAAAAGAAGAAGAAGAAGAAGTTGGAGATTCAATAGGTGGTAATTGATAAAAATCTATTTTCAATAAAAAATCTGAAATTAACATTAACATTCACATTAATTTCCAATTCTAATTAAACTGCAAAGTAATCCAAACAAAGCACCAGCCACCTATTGAGATACTACAGCTAGAGAGTCATGGTGTCCTTTGACTGGCTAGAGAGTACTACATTGGATCCCTCTCTCTGATTACGGCTTATTTCATCCTTGCCTACATATACACAACAGTTTGGCCTATTCTTTACACATCCTCCTCTTTCCTAACACACTTGACAACACTGCAATTATCAAACAATTCTTCTTGAATCAAGAGGTTAACTACTGGTTACTTTCTTCTTGGTAAAGGAAAACGAGACTCTTCTAGGAGAAGGACACTCCAAAATCAAACCATTGTTCTCTAATCTAGGGTAGTGACATAGTCTTTGTACCATAGTTTCCCACAGTCTCGGGTTAGAGTTCTCTTGCTTGAGGGTACACTCGGGCACACTATTCTATCTTATTTCTCTTCCTCTTGATATTTTGAAGTTTTAATCATCTTATTTTCAAGTTTTATTGCTTATATTTGAAAGATTTATTTTAATGTTATCATTGTTCTTAAACTTCTCATGTAATTTTTCCTTATTTCTTTTCCTTACTGGGTTATTTCACCTGCTGGATCCCTTGGGCTTATAGCATCCTGCTTTTCCAGCTAGGATTGTAGCTTAGCAAGTAATAATAATAATGATAATCAAATAAATTACATCAGTGTGAGCAACTATAATACTCCTTATAATACTAATAATACAATTAATGATGATAATGATAACAAAAAATATAATAATAATAATTATTTTTATGATCATCACTACGGATATAATTATTATTGTTACAATTACAATTATTATAAAAAATACAATCGTTTCTAGTCCATTTCAAGACAAAGGCCTCAGACATGCCCTTATGTCTGGGATTTGGCCACTTTTTTTATCACCATGCTGGCCAACTGCGGATTGGCGATATGGGGAGACTTTTGTTTGATCGTTCACACCAAACCAACCTAGTATGGGTGCTCCAGACTAGTACAGCTTTGGTGATCATGGCGATACATAAAGTCTTTCAGCCCTTTAAGATATCCCCCACTTAGATTATAATTACAATTATTATTGTTGTTATTATCTTAATTCCATAAATAACTGAAAATTACCTTTAAAACACAGTATAAACCAATAATATTATCAAACACATCAATAATCCCACAAAATATACGAGTAAATAACCCACTGAACGACCATGAAACAAATGTAAATAACGAAATCAAACCAAACCAAATAAATAAACTTAATCCAATGCAAGATGTACGAATAAAAAACCCACAAACAAATACAAATAACTTAAACCAAACAAAATAAAAAACTGAAGCCACCTAACAAACAAACAAACAAACAGACTAAATAATAAATAGATTAAAACCTCAACCATCTTTGAAAGTCCTCAATATTCATATCCCACTCAAGACCGTCAAGTCGTATCGCATCCGCCAACTCGACACGTCAACCTTGGGCTTTGCACCCGAGTTATTCCTGGAAAACATCTGACGCATTGCCATAGGAATGCTAAAGAGAGAGAGAGAGAGAGAGAGAGAGAGAGAGAGAGAGAGAGACTGTCAGATGTCTGGAAGAGGAGGAGTTGATGGATTGGAGGAGTGAATGTGAGAAGATATGATTATTATTATTATTATTATGATTATGATTATGATTATGATTATTATTATTATTATTATTATTAGTAGTAGTAGTAGTAGTAGTAGTAGTAGTAGTAGTAGTAGTAGTAGTAGTAGTAGTGGATGAGACCCATCAAAAATAACTGCAATATATTTCGATAGATATGCACACATACTACACAGACTCAACCCTTCACAATCCACCCCATTTCTTAATTACCACACAGCATTTTGGGCAATTTGTGGAAGATTGTGGTTTCAGAGTGTACCTCTCGGGGTAAACCCTCTCACCAGGGTATGACTATTTCCTCCTCCCCCTACCCGAGGATGGAGAGAGACCGAGTAGTTATGTGTGTCAATGCCTTTCATCGTGACATACATTTATATATATATATATAAATATATATATATATATATATATATACATACATATATGTACATCTATATATATATATATATATATATATACATATATATATATATCCATAAACTTAATCTTCATCATATCTATGATAGATTATTATTATTATTACTACTATCTAATCTACAATCTTAATTGGAAAAGAGGGATGCTATAACCTTCAAAGGCTGCAACAGGAAAAAATAGCCCAGTGAGGATAGGGTACTATATCATTAATAAACTACAAGAGAAGTAAGATAATTAAAAATAGACCTTTCATATTACAAACTATAAAGAGAAAAATATAATCAACCTGTTCATATCACTGCAAGTTTGAACTTAATCAGCGTGAACAATGGATCGTATCAGACTGACATGCGAGCAAACTTGAATTAAAAAAATCCCTAAATAGAATAGTCTTCCTTATTTGGCTTGCACAAGGGGATGTAGGGTGTAATTAACTTAATTACCAGTACGGATGGGGCATGTAAACAAAAGGCGAATGAAATATGTCCTCTATATTTCATTTGCAGGATCTTCCCATATCATCATCATCATCAGTATCATGGCCAATTAATATTTTTCAGTTTACATGAGCAGGGTGTTCTATCTCCTTGTATTTCCTTGTAATTGCCTTTGCTTCGATAGTTTCTATGTTTTTATGTTTGATGTATGGCGTATGAGAATAGCCCTTTCTGAGTGGGGATACATTAAAGTGGTGAAGGGTTTGTGTATCGCTATGATCAATGAAGCTGTTTGTGTTTTGCCATGATCAACAAAGCTGTATAAGTCAGGGACAACATAACTAGGTTGGTTTCTTGTCATCAAGCAGATAAAGTCCCCTACCATACCATCACCAAACAGCAGTTGGATAGGGCGGTGATGAAAACGGACCAACCCCAGACTAGAATAAGACATGTCTGAAGCCTTTGTCTTGCAGTGGAAAAGAAACGTCTATATATATACATATATATATATATATATATATATGTATATATATAATATATATACATACATATATATATATATATATATATTATATATATAATATATATATATATATATATATATATACGTTTATATATCCCTTTCTTGGTAGGGATACCTTAACGTGGTGAAAGTGTCTCTGTATACCCATAATCAGAAAAGCTGCACGAGTTAAGGACATCCATACTAAGTTGGTTTCCTAAGAACGATCAAGCAAAAGTCTCCCTACATCATCAATTCGCAGTTGGCCACACCTCATACATGAATAAGGACATGTCTGATGTCTTAGTCCCACAGTGGACTAGAAACGGCTGCATTGGTTGTTGTAAAAGGCTAAATTGTAGAGTGAAAGTTGTATTAGAATAAAAGGGCTAATGAAAACGTTAAGAAAAAAGGTAAATGAGGCTAAAGAATGTAGAAATAAGTTTAGATACGCTGAAAAATCCTAGCAGGGATCTGGCTGCATTTATAGGTAGGGCAATGCATATAAAAGAAGAGTTTAAAGTGCAGTGGATAGTCGCTGGATTCAAAGAAGAATGTTGATCTTTCATATCTTCAGCCACCAAGAGTGTCTAAATGAGCATATCAGGAGGTGAACTATCAGGTTGCGATATGGAAACGTGCCCATTATAACAAACCTGAGGTCTCTCATCCAGCTGTGGATCATGGTTGGATAATGAAGGATGGAAATCTAGAACCCTGTTGGTTCAAGGGAACTGCACTTCCTACAAGTATGGGCGATATACTTGAGACGATGGACGATGATGAGACGTCTGATGATGAAAGCCTTGATGAAAACGATGAAAGTGATGAAAATTTTGATGATGACTATGAAAGTGATGATAGTGGGTCCGACTTGGACTAAGAAAGTTTAAAGTAACAAGATGGTAGATTTCAGGGTCGAAGAACCAAGGACCTCCCTTGTATCACAAGATATTTCCAATAATTGCCTTTCCATTAATTAAAAGTGGACCCAAAGGTACCCAAGTAGACTATCAAACTTTATACCTTGCATAGGTTGACTTTTTTCTGTAGTCCAACGCAACACAGTGTGAATTTTCTCAATGAGGTCTTGCATCATACGAGTATATTGTACATTCATGTACAGTTTTATTGTATTTCTTTAATGATTGTCCTAACCTTCAAATAAAGTATTTCTGTTGATGATTTATGTGACTTTCCCCAAATTTACTGACAGACTTGTTGAGACTGCCTTTATTGGATGTTGTGATCTCGAGAACCTGGGGAGGACAAGAATATCATCTCTCTTGCTGCATTCATCAGGAGTTATAGCCAGGTCAAAATTACGGCGTCCAGAGTGGAGGCCTTCTTGAATTTCAGCATGATGTAATTAGTTGACATTGTTGAGAATGCTTTTTTTGGATTCTCTTACCCCCAAAACCTAGGAAAACCCACCAAAACAGCTTCTGTAGCCCCTCTATAAGAAGAGTTATGGGCTTTTATCAGTTTTTACGATTTTGAGGCAAAAAAACCACAAATTTGAAAATTTACCTTTTTACATAACATAATTTCCATGATTTGGCCAATAAGTACACTTAATGGGTATCATTCTATTTCTTGAGGTCTCTAGAGATGAAATAAGGCAGAAAACGTCTTCAGATATTGGTCTGGCTGGTCCTGCCTAAAATTTTCACTTGACCCCAAATTTGGTGACCTTTTGACCTCTGGTGACCTAATTACTAAACATGATTGCAAATTGTCCATTTTATCTGTTAGAGAGGCCCAAAGCAAACATTTTGATATGTCAATTATCTTTCTCTGACCATTCAGTCCGGAGTTATGTCGAATTAGGTTTCCCCTACCCCAAAATTGGCAGCTGTAAAATTCGATGATGTCATCAAATAAAGTGGCCGAGGGAGTGGTAGCGAGTCCCTATTTTTTCAATGGGAACATTAAAAAAAATGAAAATATGGATCAAATGCTATAATCTAAATGGACTTTTGTTAATTTTAAGGCGGGGTGCAAGGTGAGCCCCCTCACCCCACGGACTGTAAGGGTAGAATAGACTCTTTAGCTATGTTAAGCAGCTATTCTAGGAGGACACTCCAAAACCAAACCATTGTTCTCTACTCTTGGGTAGTGCCATAGCCTCTGTACTATGGTCTGACACTGTCTTGGGTTAGAGTTCTCTTGCTTGAGGGTACACTCGGATTTCGGTTCTATCTAATTTCTCTTCCTCTTGTTTTTTTTTTAGGAGACTTATTTAATGTTACTGTTCTTAAAATATTTTACTTTTCCTTATTACCTTTCCTCACTCGGGTATTTTCCCTGTTGGAGCCCCTGGGTTTATAGCAACCCGTTTTTCCAACTAGGGTTGTAGCTTAGCAAGTAATAATAATAATAATAATAATAATGATAATAATAATAATAATAATAATAATAATAATAATTATTATTATTATTATTATTATTCTTATTATTATTATCATTATTTTTATAATAATAATAATAATAATAATAATAATAATAATAATAATAATAATAATAATAATAATAATAATAATAATAATAATAATAATAATAGCCAGGTTGAGCGGGCCTGATACCTGGGTATAGAGGAACGTGAGTGGAGAATCTACATTCCAAAGGGCTTGTAAGGAGAAGAGATTCATTCATATACCTGCATCTGTAGGTGAACCTAATTGAAGATACCTTTATCATGATAGGAAAAAGTATTTTCGATCTTAATCTTATGGCTGTCTTATCTTTCATGATAAGTAAATTGATTCACTATAATTGAATTCAACAATATGCAGTATATAACATACACTATTACATATGTTGTTGGTTGTTAAGAATACTAAACAGAAGAAAATTATCATCATCATCATCTCCTACGCATATTGACGCAAATATATATGTATATATATATATATATATATATATACATATATATAATCTTATATATACGTATATATATACATATATATATATATATATATATAGTATATATATAAATATACGTGTATATATATATAAATATATATATATACAGTATGTATATATAATATATATATATATATGTATATATATATATTATATATATA
>NC_090749.1:56064160-56066660 GCF_036898095.1 Palaemon carinicauda | reverse complement strand
TATATATATATATATATATACATATATATATATATATATATATGTATATATATATATATATATATATAAAGCCAAACCATTGCCCTTTATTATATGAGTAAATATATATGCTCATAACAATAACAACAACAACAAATGCAGCAGTTTCTAGTCCATTTCATGACAAAGGCCTCAGACATGTCCTTGTTCATGTGTGGGGTTTGGCCATTTTTTATAGCCATGCTGGCCACTACGGTTTGGTGATGGTAGGAGACTTCATCTGACCGCTCACATCAAACCAACCTAGTGTATATGACCATGATTAGTACAGGTTTGCTGATCATGGCGATACACAAACCCTTTCACCACGTTAAGTTATGCGTGTGTATACCCATTAGGAAGGTATGCTGTTTGATTCACAAGCTGCTGGCCACCAGTTGACCCACAGACATAATGATAGCTACCTCAACAATAGTGACAGGTTGAAAATTAGATAACTCTTTCTTAAGGAGTGTAAGCTATATAGGAAACAGCACTTTTCAAAAAACATTCACATTACACTCTTTAAACAAAACGTAATTTTAATCAGAAATTCTCAGTATAAATACTGTTCTCAGCCGTATTTCAGTAAAATACAAGCGACCGTAGTTTTACCCTAATAATTATTTTCATTCACGGGATGGTGACCATAATATCACTCCTTTACGTCAATATATCCGTTTTTAAAAAGGTAAATGCCTGGCAATATTTATCTCAGGATTTTTAGTTTTTTGCGGCAAATTTTCAACAGTGTACCCATTATCTTTATCAGGGGTTACCGATCTTACATTTATACTCTTTAGGTGGGTACATTGAATTTAAGAGAATAACCGGTATTGTTCAATGCATGATGTAATCTGCATTAAGATCGAATAATATAATGACATCATAATATCAATTTCCTTATATCTCTCATCCTCAATTTTAGGGCTACAATGGAAACCATAAAAATGCCCAACGGGTACAGAAGAACAAAAAGGTTTGGAACCCGATTCTTTAAAACTATTTCCATAACAAACTTTGAGTATTTCTTTTTCAAATTTTTCCCAATACATGAAAATATTTCTTGCCTAACTCAGTTAAGTATCTGTCATATCCCGGTTCTGCTCTTTGTAAGCGAATACAGTTTCATCAATTACTGTTTTAATTCCTCCCTATCAATATTTTTATAATTATGATCCTCTTCCACATCAGAACCCTCTTCCACATCAGAATCCTCATGTAAAGAATCCACTTCCACTTCATTAATTCTTTATGTATTTATTTATCCACAGTACCTCAATCCACTTTTATAATTCTCCATAAGTAACAATCGCTATCAATAAGATCCAAAGCTATTTCGTTAATTAATTCCAACCGGCATTCATTTCTTTTACTATTTAAAGGTTTAAAGGCCATTCATGTATGCCAGAGGTAAAGGACAGTGACATTGCCCTATCAGTCAAGACAATGACCTAGAGTGACCATATTGCATAGGATCAGTGCCAAAGCCCTCTCCACCCAAGCTAGCACTAAGGGTGGCTAGCCAATGGCTGCTGATGACTCGGCAGATAGACCTATAGGCTCCCCCAAACTCCCCATCCTTAGCTCACAAGGATGGTGAGATTGCAGCGACCAGAGGAACTAACGAGTTCCAGTGGGACTCTAACCCCAGTCCAGCAATCACCGGACAAGGACGGTACCACCAGGCCACCACAATTCCCAGTCATTTATCCTATCCATTGAACATCTATTCTATCCCCTTCTTATTCTTCTCTATCATCATTTGTATACAATGGATCCCACCCCACCATTCTCGTACTTCCTTGTCCATTAACAGGCATAACACTCCAAGCCATTCATAGGATACCATCTATCATCCTTTCAAAATCGTTTGTTTGTGGTTCCTTATCAATGTCTTCCCTGGCCCCCACCCCCCCTTCTAATATACCTCGATGTAAGCAATCTCTAACAGCTCGTTCACATCCCGGACCGCTTTAGCTCTTTCAAAACACCTCGCTTTAAGACTGATGGAGAGACTGTGAGGCTGATGGAAATTGGGCCTAGATTGGCCGACCCCCTTATCCTATGGCAGGATGAGCATAAGCCTAAGATATTTACTCCAAAATGAATAAGATTCCGCGAGTACGGGCGTAACATTAGTTAGCTCATCAAGGATTGGCAGATAACATCAGACTTCCCGTCAGGAGATAAAGTTTTGCTCTCTGGTCTGGATGCCTCGCCAGGATTCTGAACAGCGAGATAAATTATCTCGCCTTAATGGGATTGGGAGAGTGATGTTGTCTGTCTGTCTGTCTGGATGTAGGAGTACGTATGAAGAGTGAAGTTGATGCCTCACGTACATAGTTTCCGGGAGCTATCGTAAGCGATATATGGGCTAGCTGGGGAAGGGATAGGGGATGGGATCAGCTACGGAAGAAGGATAGGACCTGCTACAGAAGGGTAAGGGAATGACAGTTGGATGGGTTGGCTCAAACGGGCC
>NC_090749.1:56061485-56063660 GCF_036898095.1 Palaemon carinicauda | reverse complement strand
CTGAGAGTTTCACAACTCTATGGGTAAAAATGTGCCCTCCACCATGGCAGCCTACTTCTCGACCTTTTGCTCGACCTTGACCTTGACCATAGACATAGGACTTTCAACATTGAATCACTTCCACGTCATAATATAACAATTAATCCTTGAAAGTTTCCCAACTCTATGAGTAAATTTGTGACCAGGATGTTGTTCACAAACATACAAACGGACAAACAGGGGCGAAAACATAACCTCCTCTCAACTTCGTTGGCAGAGGTAATAATAATAATAATAATAATAATAATAATCTGACGAGGAAGTTTCGAGCTAAACTCTGAGTTGCCTTAACCTTTTCCAAGTGAAATCCAAAGGTCTTTGAATACACCACGTATCGAACTCTCAATCATATTCTTTGACACAAAAGTTAGACAAATTTGACCGTCATTTGTACGACCAAGTATATGCTAAATCTCATGCTATGAATTTGATTTTCTTTATCTTAAGAATTGCATTTAACAAAATATTCATTTAAACTTCTCAATATAAAATCTAAAATAATGAGATTTAAAAACATGAAAGAACAACGTTTACAAACAATGTTAATTTAAAAAACTTACAATAGACCACTTTTGAAGGGGAATGCCCTAAAGTGGTGATAGGGTTTTGCGTATGGCCATGACCAACCAGTAAAGCTGTACTAGTGAGGGCCACCCATACTACGTTGCTATGAGCGATAAGGCTAAAATCTCCCACCGTCACCAATCCGCAGTGGTCGGGGTGGTGATGAAAACTGGCCAAACCCAAGACATGATTTGACATTACTGAGGCCTTTGCTCTGCAGTGGACTAGAAAATGATCCATTTGTTGTTGTTGTCGTTGTTTATGTATAATCGACCACAAATATATCGTACAGAAGAAAATCGCACTGAGGCTAACCACTTAACTTTTTTTGAGAATGAACATTACATTTATCAAATGTCACTTAACAAGACTACAAAAATTAATGATAATAACTGACCTCTTCAGAAAATGTCCAAGGATTAATCCCGCCTAAAGGTTTAAAAGTCCCTCATGAACGGCAGAGGTAATTGACAGTGACAAAGCCCCACCCAAGATAGAACCGGGGATGGCAAGGCAATGGTTGCTGATAACTCAGCAGGTGCACCTATATGCTTCCCCCAAACCTTTCCCACCATATCCTCAGCTCACAAGGATGGTGAGGTTGCAGACACCACAAGAAGCTATAGAGCTTGAGCGGGTCTCAACCCGCAGTCCAGCAAGAGCCAGGAAGGAACGTTTCCATATGTTACCACAACCGTAAATCATTTCACAAAATATTCAAAATTGACAGGCCAGACAGAATCCACCTAACCACGCCATTGCCTCAGAAGAATCCCAGTTATCGAGGGCGAATCCCACTTAAAGAGGTTCTTCAAATCATCCCCCTCTTATTCATTCCGGCGAGAAGTTTGTATAGACAAATCCTGATAAATAACCCTATAATTCTCTTTGTGCTGACAAACTAGTCATGTAGATTTCAGAATATGGAATAGGTCGTTGAATGCCATCTTCAGATTGGCGAGAATAATGAGTTTATTTTGAATATAGATTTACTGCATAGATTTTGTGAAATCCTTTCGGTTTTATGTAATAGAAAATATTTATATTTTGTACAGTGTTCATAAAGGAACTCTTGAGGAAATGAAAGCATTTACAAAGTCATTTTTGGATTATAATAATCTATCATGAGAGTAAATGTTCAGGACAAAGATAAGTCTACTTTCAATTCACTAAGTCTAAAGAGATAAATGTTCTTTTACTTTCGTCCAAATACAAATACATACACACAGAAGCATGCGCGCACACACACACATTATATATATATATATATATATATATATATATATATATATATATATATATATATATATATATATATATATATATATATATATATATATATATATTCATAAACTAAAGATACAAGTCTACGCAGAATATTAAATCGATTCTAAATCCAAGTTATTCTCTCCTCCTATAATTTCAAAACAGCTTTACGACGGCTGATATATTAGACATGCCAAATTATGAGAGGAAAATAAAACGTTTAGGGTTGATCCACTCTCGCTCCAGTCATGATAGAAAAAAAATCAATATGTACAATACCAGGCTAATGTTCACTGTGTAAATACA
>NC_090749.1:56048985-56053985 GCF_036898095.1 Palaemon carinicauda | reverse complement strand
CTCTGGCACATAGGGTATGACACTACCCAAGACCAGAGAAAAATGGTTTGATTTTGGATTGTCCTTTCTCTTAGAAGAGCTGCTTACCACAGCTAAAAAGTTTCTTCTACCCTTACCAAAATGAAAGTACCCACTGAACAATTATTACAGTACAAAAGTTAACTCCTGGAGCGAAGAAGAATTGTTTGGTTATGCAACATACATAACGAACTAACCGAACAACGATGCCAGAAGTTAATATCCAGACCAGGAATTATGAATTTAATAGGCAGCATTTTTTCCAAAGAAATTAATATGAGATTGAGCAGCTGAAGGCCAGACAGGAGAACAATATTCAAAACCCTTGTAGACTGAAAATTAAAGTTCCCTTCGGATACATTGATCATAAAAAATGTGGAAAGGAATTTCTCAATACGACTGTTTCTTTTAATTAAGTGAAGACGACAAAATTTGTTTCTCAAAGGTAAATTTGTCTTTCAGAATCACAACTAAGGTTTGAAATGAGTTGTACAGTATATAGTTGAAGCGAAAGTTAGTACAAATACCTTGATGTCGAAAACATACTGGCTTTTACATAATAACAATCATATTGAGTTAGGGTACAGTCACAAAAAGTATCTACACACATTCCTACATATTAGTCCCAGAGCTCGGAGGGTTTTATTTATGTTTTTGAGTGCAAAAGGTCTGTTAGTTGTTTTTACAGTAGAATTTTCTCAGGAATTAAAAAATCTATTTCTTACAAACACAGCGGTAGCCGTTTTTTCAGAAACTGACGTTAAAGATGGGTACCCCTTGTGAAAAAGAGCAATCTCCGTGGCACCTTGCAGTTCCATACATATTAATTTAAATGCGCATTTCCCAAATTTGAATGTATATAATGCCTCCAAATAATCATTTTATGTGAGGAATACCTTATTATGCTTCATTTGGTGTGAATAATGTTAGACTATTTTGATTTTTGTTCTTTCAGATAAGCCTAGATGTCGCCAAAAGTTATCGCGAACAAGTGAATTCTGTAATTTTCTCTCTTTTTTCAGATTATATACAAAAGAAATGTTCAATATGTTTTGGGTACTGCTGTGGCCTATATTTCTCATCCACCATGTTTTTTTTTTTAAATTTTGTAGTTAAGATGAACAATGCATTAATGAATGGGCATACAATCGCATTGTTAATTATGCTGATATTTGGATAACTTTACACATTTCTTATAACCCACAGTTTCTTTTGCTAAATCCCTGATTTCTATCTGGGTTTATCTGCAAATTCATCCTATTTTCTTGTAATGTATATTTCAAATCTGCTTTACGAGGTTTACCTGAATCTGGAGCTCTTGGATGGCTTTATTAATAGTAGTTAAGAAAGTTAATCGTAGGTAATTAAGGTGGTGGTAATGGTGATGGTGATGTCGCATAAACATTATTTGTGCTTTCAGGTTATTAGTGTAGTGTAGAAAATGGCAAATAAGATCTCTTGTACTCTCCATACCACTGGAAAATGCATGGATAAGGTAAAGACATTTGATCCAGATTCATGGGAGAAAGTCAAACATGCTGATGGTGCACGGCGAAAATTATTCAAAGATTCAAAATACTTATCAGTTAAGCTTCTTGACTATTATGGTGATACAGATGGGTATCACTCTCAATGTTATAAAAGTTTCACTGCTGTTCGTCAGACCATACCAAACAATTTACATGCACAGGCAAATACATCTGAAAAACCTTACGATCCAGCATTGAACATAACCCAGCATCTAGCACAGGGATTTTCCCAAAACTATGCTTGTTCTGTAACTGCAGTGAAAAGTCAACAGGAAAAAACAAGCCAAAAGAAAGACTAGGCAACTGTGAAACCATTGCGAGTGCACAAAGTATCCAAGATGCAGCACAGACACTGTGTGATGGACAGCTTTTGGCAAAAATTGCTGGTCTTGACCTCATCTCTAAAGAGGTAAAATATCACCACTCCTACAGAAAATCTTACCTTCAAGGTGCCCAGAGAGAACTGGTGACATCCAATCATGCATCCGAAAAATCACAAGCCTACAAGACTGCTTTCATTGAGGTAAAACAATACATTGACAAAACATCCATTGAAAACGAAGGTGCTGAACTGCTTACCTCAATACATGGCAGGAATATGTCAAGCTTGGAATATGATGAATCAACATATTCTGCCCAGTCACTTTGCCAGAAAATATTGAACACTTATCCAACACTGAAGCAGACAAAGCAGAACAATAATTCTGGCACAATAATTTATTGTCGCACTCTCACACCAGATTATGCAATACGTCTGGCAACATTTGATGAGCACAACATCAAGGAAGCAGCATTGTATATTCGTTCTCTTGTATTCAGTGCCAAGACCAAACAGAAAAACCTACCAGATCCACTGACTGCTGAAGCTCCAGCAGAAGATCAAATAGACACTCCTACATCGCTTCTGACATTCTTTCAAATCCTCTTTGCAGGCTCTGACAATCCAACAGAACATATCAAAAGGCAAGGACAGTCTTTGGCAGATGATGTTATGTTTATCATATCCACAGGAAGAATAAAACCAGCAAAACATATATGTCTTGGACTGGGCCTCAAAACTTTTAACTGGCAGCAGACGCACCGTGGAGATATTGAATCATTTCAGGCACTACATAGGTTACCATACATCAGAATCACTGTCATAACTGACAGACAGCAAGCAACCCCAGATGGAATTCTACAGCAACCTGGGCTATGTACAATCTTAGCATGGGATAACTACGATGAAAATTGTGAGACACTTTCTGGTAAAGGAACCATTCATGATACTGTCGGTATATGTTACCAGAACATTTCTGCAGAGGTAGTCGCCCATCCAAATACATCAGACATAGGCAATGGCCTGTCAAGTATACCAAGTACTGAAAACAATCCACCAGCTTAGATGTCTCCACGAAAAACCTGATACACGGATTATGTACCATCTACATCACATTCTGGAAAAGAACAGATGTTCTTCAGTAGTCATCAGAAGTTCGGACACAGATGTGTTTATTTTGCTCCTGTATCACATTGAAAATCATACGAATGCCAGCAGTTTCACTATTTGGATGGACGCTGGCTCTTAGCAGTAACAACACAAGGAGACACATTAACATCTCACAGCTGGTGGATCATATGGATCGAGCCATGATTGATGTTTTACCAGCAGTGCATACCTTCACTGGTTCAGACTACATATCATCATTTATGAGCAAAGGAAAGTTAAATGCCTTGCAGTTGATTATGAAGCATGACAGTTTTAAGGAAGCTTTTGCAAACCTTGGGGTTAATGCAGTACTCACTCCTGAAGATTTGGCTGGAATTGAAAAGTTCACTTGTACATTGTATGGTTTGCCCAAACTCAACAGCATCAATGATGCTAGATTTTCTATTTTCCAACAGAAGTATGTACCAAAGAGAAATGAAAATACTTTAAAAAAAAAATTCAAGGAATTAATCCTAGCAGCATGCCACCGTGTCAGAAAGTCCTGCTAAATAAAATCCACAGAACCAACTATGTTGCTGCCATGTGGAAAAATGCCAAACGTCCACAACCGTGCACAACTCAAGCCGAGGAACAAGGATGGAAACTGGTCGGCTAACTTATTTGTTATTGACTGGTTTAATGGAAACCAACTTCCACAGTGTGGTACGCCTTCTTAGTCATAATACAGAAGATGACATCAACAAAGATGTGACTGATAATCAAACTCAGTTTGACTCTAGTGATGAATCTGACTTTGATGATGGACAGTAAACTTTGTGTCATCATGAAATGAATGATTTGACTAGGATACATAGAGAACAGTTTGCTGCCAGCATGAAAGCATTAAAATATATAGATACTACTATGCCAATGGGCCATGACCTTTGCATATTTAACTATTTCCTTGCAACACCAAAAGTAATGCTATGTTGTAGTTTAAATTTTCATCCACTTCTTGGTATAATTCAAAACGCAATTATTTGTTTGTGTACACATCTAATTAACATTACACACAATTGAAAACTATGATATGTTATTGTTCAAATAAACATACTTTTAGACATTAGAAAGAATAAGTTGCTTCAATTGCATGTACAACAATATATTGGCTTTTCATTGGTAGAAAATCCGAAAAAGAGAAAATTCCAAAATGCCACTTATTCACATTAACTTTCTTTGATAATTTGAAATTTAAAAACCAACAAAATAATCCTACATTAGTCATATCAAATGAATCATAGAAAGGTATCGTTACCAAAAAATAATTATTTGGAGGCACATTATACATTAACATTTGGGAAATGAACATTGGAATTGAAATGTATGACGTTGGGAAGCGCCATAGAGAAAGTTCATTTTCACAAGGGGTACCCATTTTCAATGTGCATTTTTGAAAAAACGGCTACCGCTGTGTTTGTAAGAAATAGATTTTTTAATTCCTGAGAAAATTCTACCATAGAAACAACTAACTGACCTTTTGCACTCAAAAACATAAATAAAACCCTCCGAGCTCTGGGACTATATATAAACACTTACACAACCCGACCGACTCGTATATATATATATATATATATATATATATATATATATATATATATATATATATATATATATATATATATATACACACGAGTCGGTCGGGTTGTGGAAGTGTTTATATATGTAGGAATGTGTGTAGATACTTTTTGTGACAGTAACCATACATATAGACATACATACATACATACATACATACATATATATATATATATATATATATATATATATATATATATATATATATATATATATATATATATATATATATATACATACATATATATACATACATATATACATACATATATATACATATATATATATATATATATATATATATATATATATATATATATATATATATATTATATATTTATTTATGCATATATATATGTATATATATATATATGCATATATATATATATATATATATATATATATATATA
>NC_090749.1:56036485-56038985 GCF_036898095.1 Palaemon carinicauda | reverse complement strand
GACTATATCATGTTGATTTCAACATATGTTGCAAATATGTATTTGCCAGCGTATGCAAATAAATATTTCCTATAATTCACTTGAAATATATTATGCTGTGATTGCACAGTTCCATGATCAATTAAATTCCGTCCAGCTTGTAAATAAATAGCGTTAATTTCCGACGTCATTACCTATTGTGTAAATATGCAATTGCAATTAAATCATATATCGGTTTTTAATCATAAATCATAAGTTTTAAGAATATTTCTGAAAAATTAAGTGATTTTAAACCATGTAAATATTAACATCAATTTTAATCTCTTCTTTATGGATGTTGCAGAAGTTTTCATAATTCGGATCTTCCCAGACAGTACATACCATCCTGCACGTAATACTAAATATGCAGTTAATTCTAACAATCATTCCTTCTCTAACATAAGGCTTAATATTACATAGTATTCATTTGATTCCAGCTACGACCAGTTTGTGCAATAGTCTTCCTAATCAGGCAGTTGTGGTAGCTTCTGTGATAACGTCCCTGGCTGGTGAACGTCAGACTGGGGTTCGAGTCCCACTGAAAGCCGTCAGTTCCTTTGGTCGCTACAACCCCACCATCCTTGTGAGTTAAGGATGGGAAGTCTGGGGGAGCCTATAGATCTATCTGCCGAGTCTTCAGCAGCCATTGCCTGGCCCTCCTTTATCATAGCTTGGGTGGAGGGGGCCTAGGCCATGGTCGTATATATGGTCAGTCATGGGGGGCATTTTCTTGCTTGATAGGGCGGTGTCACTGTCCCTTGCCTCTGCCATTCATGAGCGGCCTTTAAACCTTCAAACTTCTTAAATTCAAACTTGTATCTAATGTTTCTATGACATAAATCTCTTTATAGTTTATGTGACATCTGTTTTAACGTTTTTACTGATCTTAAATTAATTTACATTAATTATTCATTAATTTTTATAGTATTATTATTATTATTATTATTATTATTATTATTATTAATACTACTTGTTAAGCTACAACCCTAGTTGGAAAAGCAAGATGCTATAAGCCCAGGGGTTCAACAGGGAAAGTAGCCAATGAGGAAAGGAAACTGGGCTGTTTTTCCCTATTGGCTCCCTTGGGGTTATAGCATACTGCTTTTCCAACTAAGGTTGTAGCTTGTCTAATAATAATAAATAATAAAAGTTTAAAGTTAAATAAATAATTATACAAATAATAATAAATAAATAATAAATAATAAATAAATAATAATAGATAAATAAATAAATGAATAAATAATAAAAAAAATAATAAATAATAAAATAAATAATAATATTATAATAATAATAATGATAATAGTAATAATAATAATAGTAATAATAATAATAATAACAATAACAATAATAATAACAACAACAACAACTGAACATCACATATTCAACCCTTTGCTGTCAAAAGTCCAACTTAGTCCGGGTCTTCATCCTCCCTGTGCTAAATTTCCCTCGTGAGTTTAATCCAGAAAAAATAAAAAATTGAATTATCAACTGATTTATTAGTCTCTCATAACCACGCTCTTCCTCTCCTCTTGTCAGCCTTGACTGCATATAAAATTACTTTTGAATACGGTTCAATATTCACTAATTAAATGGATTCATAGAGTTCTTTAAGCTTAAAATGATGACGAATAACAGAAATATAACTGTTTATTTATGTGATAATTAAACTGCACATACAACGATGTAAAGTAAAGACAATAAAAAGACAGCCAAATGCTAAAATGACATTGTATTTAAAAAGTGATCATTTTACTAGCTCTTTCTGAGTGGGGATACATTAACATGGTGAAAGGGTTCATGTATAAATATGATCAGCCAAGATGTACTAGCCAGGGCCACAATACGGGGTGGTTTGCTGTGTGATCAGACTAAGGTTTCCTACCATTACTAATTCACAGTGGGCAGCAAGGTGGTGATAATGACTAAACCCCAGACAAATATAGGGGACATGTCTGAGGTCTTTATCCTACATTTATTGGACTAGAAACGGCTGCATTTGTTGTTGAAAAGTTACCCGAACGATAGAAAAAAAAAATACTTAATCAAACCTTACTATGGATAAAGGATAAAAAAATTAATCTATATACCAAAATCAAAATCTCCATAAAAGATAAAGTTAGCGAAACATTACCAAATCCAAAACAGCTTAAAGACAAGCTCATTCAACAATAATTAACACACGCCCAATTTCATTTTCAAACAGTGATAACGTCACCTAACCTTTAGAAACAATAAACTTAAACAACCCTTACATTGGATAAAGGAGACAAAATCTATACATCAAAATCACTCGAGCAAAAAATTACAAAATCCTAAAACAAAAATGGCCACGAAACCTTCTAGTCAGCAATGACCGAGACAGGGCACAATCATTCATTCCAATCCATTCTGCAGAGAAGTTTACAGGCTCTGAGAGACCAAATGCAATTTAGAGAACATTGTATAAACACGTATTTTGACGCGGCCCAAATTACCCACCTTT
>NC_090749.1:56006485-56026485 GCF_036898095.1 Palaemon carinicauda | reverse complement strand
CGAGAGGAGAGTAGCCACTGACCAATTACAGTGCAGTAGTTAACCCCCTTTGGTGAAGAAGAATTGTTTGTTGTTTGATAAACACTGTGTTGTCAGTTGTATGGGGACAGAGGAGAATATGTAAAGAATAGGCCAGAATATTCGGTGTATGTGTAAGCAAAAGGAAAGAACCGCAACCAGAGAGAGAGAGATCCAATGTGTTACTGTCTGGCCAGTCAAAGAACCCTATAACTCTCTAGCGGTAGTATCTCAACGGGTGGTGAGAGAGAGAGAGAGAGAGAGAGAGAGAGAGAGAGAGAGAGAGATTTTCCTGTCATGCTGCATGCTGAGCGCCATTACCAAACGTATGACAACTCTGTCTCTCCCCGTCCCTAGAGAGAGGGGGAGAAGGCGTACTTTTTTCCTGGTGAGATTTGGCACCTCGAGAGGTACACTCGGAAACCACAATCTCCTACAAATCACCAAAACTGCCATGTTGTAGTTAGGAAAGGCGGAAGGGTTGAATATGTGTGTGCTCATGCGTGTGCACATCTCTCTACATATTTTGCCGTAATTTTTGACGGATGCTATAAACTAGTACGAATATTCAGCAACAAAAATCCTTTATATTTTCCCCAAGTAGCCTACATATAAACTAACAATTTTACATATATCCTTTATTTTCATAGTACTCCCAAGAGAAAATCAATAGCAATGAAAAATCAAAATTCTAGCAGTTTTAGTGTACTATAAGATTTGCGATATTTGTTAAATGCAATCTGAACATGGAATACAGTAAGTACATATATATATATATATATATATATATATATATATATATATATATATATATATATATATATATATATATATATATATGTATATATATATATATATATATATATATATATATATATATATATATATATATATATATATATATATATATATATATATATATATAACATTATTGTAATTTCTGGGGTGCCTTTTAATTTGAGGTTGCTTTTTTAATGAGCAACTATATCTTAACAACAATTTTTATATCAAGATATTTGCAAAGGGATATGACGTCTAAAAATACATTCATGAAACAGTTAACTAAGTATGTTATTCATAGTTTCCTTTTTGTGTAACTCGAAGCTTTAACTTTTTTTTTTTATTCACAAAGGGAAAAAAAAAATTTGGATAACTGACATTAACGTCAATTTCTTCGATTTTGTAAATTCATATTCCATGTACTCAGGACCGCATATTCATAATGGGCTTTATATCATTAAAATGGCCAGGATAAATCCTTTAAATGATAAATTACTGGTTGGATTTCGAAGTCTGGAAAATTTAAGATTATTACCTGGTCTAAAATCTAAACGTATATGAACGGCATAGGCCTACAGTTATTTTATTCCCTTTTAATATTAAATATAATCTATGGATGGAAATTGTGCATTAAATATTTGGTTTAGAGGTCACTTATGAATGGCAGAGACAAGTGGAAGGACAATGTCTTAAAGACTGATCATATATACATATGAGTGCTAAAACTCCCCCTCCACCCAAGCTAGGACCACGTAGAGCCCGGCAATGGCTGCCAATGACTTAGCAGGTAGATCTGTAGGCTCTCCCAAACATCCCATCCTTAGCTCACAAGGATGGTGAAGGTGCAAACACTTCAAGAAACTATCGAGCTTTGAGAGGATCTTGAACCCCAGTCAAGCATATAGCCAAGCACGGATGTTTCCAACAGGTTCCCACAACCCCAATGATAGCAAACAAATAACCTCAATATTAAAATGTTCTTTTAGAATACCCAGATGATGATCATCATAACGATACAAAAAAAAGAAAAAAAAATATGTGAACCAAATTGAAGATACCAATCTAGTCTCAAAACTTAGATATGTTCAATAAAAGAGGAAACAAAGGATTATTCATAGACATACCAAACATTTATCACAAGAATCTACACTGCAGCTAAACTTACTATTGGAACCTAGATATATGTCTACTGTACGCTCTAGAACCTTTGGATATGCGGCCCCGATACTATACAATAAGCACCTACGAAGACATCTGAATAATTGAAGATATTAAGGCTTTCGAGAGCAAACTGAAGACTTTATTATTCTGTGAGTCGTTTGACAGTGACAACTTAACAGTAAATGAACAATATGCGATATGAAAAGTTAAATACTCTAAATGAACAAGATAAAACGACAGTGGAGGTCCAGTAAAGGGTGGCGTTCCCCTGCCATAATTATGGGCCCGGAAAAGCAACTGTCAATGCCCCTGCTGTATTAGACCGGTAAAACTGCTGGCAAGGTTAACAAATGAGTTCAATAACAGTATTGATTGGTAATGGAAACTCATGGGATTACAATATAAAGCCGACAAGACACAATAATTCATTAACAGAACTTTGCAAACAATGAAACTCCCTCATTAATCACAAAAGTTTTCTTGAGATTAATAAATATCCATTTATTGAATATCCAGAGTGATTAATCCTTAATTCTGAACGAATGATTGTAAATGATTCAACAAATTATTAATAACTAAGCTGTAACCCTAGTTTGAAAAAAAAAAGAAGAAATATATATATATATATATATATATATATATATATATATATATATATATATATATATATATATATATATATATATATATATATATATATATATATATATATATCTCATCACGCTGTCGAGCAAACCACTCAGACAATTACATTCTCCCACAAACTGCCCAAACAAGCGTGCTGTAATTACGAAAGGGGGAGAGGATGGGACAGGTTGTGTGAGCTGTGTGAGCGCGTGTGTGTGCATATCTATCCAAATATTTAGGAGTAATTTTGACGGGTTGCGTACACTAGCACGAAGATAGGTATCAGACAGGAAACTCGAGAAGTCATTAACAGGAACTTCTGTAAATGGTGAAGGCACTTCATTACTCACAAAACTTTTCCAGTGAGGAAAGGAAATAAGGAAACAGATGAAATAAAGTGCCCAAGTGTACCCTCAAGCAAGAGAACTCTAAACCAAGACTTGAAGCCCATGGTACATTGGCTATTGCACTACAAAAGTCTAGAGAACAATGGTTTGATTTGGAGTGTCCATTTCCTGGACGAACTTCTATCCTTGCCAAGTGGAAAGTAGTCACTGAACAATTACAGAGCAGTAATTAACCCATTAGGTGAAGATGAATTTTTAGGTTATGTTATTGTCGTCAAGTGTAAAAGGAAAGAAGAGTGTGTAACAAATAGGCCAGACTATTAGGTGTATGTGTAGGTAAAGGAAACAATTTTCGTAACCAGAGAGAGTGATCCAATGTAGTATTATCTGGCCAGTCAAAGGAACCAATAACTTTTGATCTGAAGAATCTCAACGGGTGGCTGGTGCCTTGGCCAATCTACTACCTAGTTAGAAGGCCAATTGTGGCCCGTTAAAAGGTTATGCCTGAAAACTGTGTATGACCACCCCATTGTCTATTGTTAACTAAATAGGTCTCAAATAACTAAAAATTGTTAAAAAAAAAAATGACAAAGTTAGTGAGTAGATTTTAGCAAACAAAAGTTACAGAACACACTAATATTAGAACATGAATGATTGGCACAAAGTATTGGCAATATAAAATTCTGGCTGACAAAAAAAACTGTAAGTTAATAAATGCATATCTTATTCAAGGAAACGGAAGACGTAACCTCGTATATAATTATTAACTCAAATTACCTAACAGCAAAGTTAGCAAAAAACAATTTGGTGGAAAAATGCATTTCTAGAATGAATATAAATGTGCCTATAAATATGAATTGGAGTATACAATAAATGCAGCTGTTAGTGGTTCACTGCAACACAAATGCCTCTCAAATATCAACTGGGTTAGAGTTCTCTTTCTTGAGGGTACTCTCGGGCAAACTATTTTATCTTATTTCTCTTCCTTTATTATTTAGAAGTGTTTCTAGTTTTTATATGAAAGATCTAGTTTAATCTTGTTACTGCTCTTAAAATATTTTGAATTTTCATCATTTCTCTTGTAGTTTATTCCTTTTCCTTATTTCATTTCCTCACTGGGCTATTTCTCCCTGCTGGAGCCCTTGGGATAATAGCATTTTGCTTTTCGAACTAGGGTTGTAGCTTAGCTAATAATAATAATAATAATAATAGATTTCTTGGGTTTGGCCGGTTTCTTTTTATCCCAACGCTAGCCAACTATGGATTGGTGATGGTGGGAGACTGTCTGATTGCTCACAACAGACCAACTTACTGTGGTTAACCCTGATTAGTACAGCCCATTAATCCCTACTCATTATTACTCATTATTAGTGTGTATATATATATATATATATATATATATATATATATATATATATATATATATATATATATATATATATATATATATATATATATATATATATATATATATATATATATAGCTTTGTTGCAATTACATTGCATTTTGCAAATAAAAAAATATATAAATGAATACATTTATACATAACAATCAGTCATAATAACATTTTTTGCTCATTAGCTGCAAACGTTGAAGCCAATATGAAGATGGTTCAAATTAGATTTCTCTCAATTTCAAATGCCACGTCTGAAACACGTATCACCAAAAAGGATTTTTTTTTTCAAGTACTCTTCCCCCAACTCTTTTGAAAACACGTATCTTACCTTTATTTACTTCAACATGTGAATTATGTATCTTAAAGCTAGAAGACTACAGTGTAATCATAACAACAACAACAACAACAACAACTACTACTACTACTACTGTTACGTAAAGAAAGCTTATTTTGCATATAATAAAAGTGATGATACAGGGAAGGCTAGGCCTATGCTATTGTTATCTTGTACAATTTAGTTTTCATTCGTTGGGAAATTCTATACAGAATAATATTAAACGGGCAACCAGACATTTATAAAAAAAAAAAAATGGCCTAATGTAAAGTAGAGAGGCTAACCAGTAAAATAGAAAACGCCTGAAATATATCAGATGTGGAGGTTGAAGGAATGCGCTAAAACACCTTACTGACGCTTACAGCGCGCACCATGCGGTGTACAGGTGGCTTAATCCCAACCACTTTAGCCAAACTGATAAAATGTCTCAAAACTTTAACCGATTTGCTCTCTCTCTCTCTCTCTCTCTCTCTCTCTCTCTCTCTCTCTCTCTCTTTCAATGGCCCGTTGAAACGTGAAGTTTACTAATTATGTATGACCTATTACCTAATGTTAACTCAACACGCCTCAAATAACAAAAAAGAAAATAAAGTTTGAAGAATAAAACTTCATATTATATCACTTTCTCTTATGAAAAGTTCTTAATCAGATGGTCCTACCAATATCAACTTTTGCATCAGAAACCAGGAGCCTTACTAAAGCCTTAGAACATAAGCTAGTTATAGTTACTTCTCAAAAGAGCTATGGGGAGAATAATGATGGGATTATTACTAAGACAGAAAAGGAGCAATGTGGATACTAAGAGAGCAAATTAAAGTACAGGATATTCTAACAACGTGTAAGACATTAAGAATAAAAGAGTGTGTCTCTAGATACTATGATAGAAGCAGGGGGAAGGAAAAGAAGACGATAGATTGACGAATTAAGAAAATTTGCGGCTCTGAACTAGCATACACAGACCATAAATAGACACGACTGGAAGGACATGTCTGAGGCATTCGTCCTGCAGTAGTTGTAGCTTACCTAGTAATCACAACAACAACAACAACAACAACAACAACACTAATAATAATAATAATAATAATAATAATAGTTTAATGCCATCTGTATTATGTTTAGCAAACAAGTCAAATAAAAATATGAATAAATTTATTAATAATAATCAAATCCATAATAAAACCGTTCTTTGCGCATCGAACTTCAAACGTCGACATTTGAAAGTTCAAATAGGAATTCTCCTAATTTCAAATTCAAAGTCTATAGCGGTCTTCGTCGAAGAAGGTGTTTCAAATAACGTTCGATAGAGAGAGAGAGAGAGAGAGAGAGAGAGAGAGAGAGAGAGAGAGAGAGAGAGAGAGAGAGAGAGAGAGAGAGAGAGAGAGAATTCAATAAATCGGGTTTGAAAGTTGACAACTTGGCGCTAAAGGTCTGAAGTTGAAGGCTGATGGGTGGGTGTGTGTGTGTGTGTGTGTGTGTGTGTGTGTTTCTTTTCATAACGGCGTAAAACTGCTTTCGATAGCAGAACTAGGGCAAGAATGTGGCAAAATTTAAATCATTTGTATATAAATTGGATGTACGTCTCACCAGCGAAAGTACATACAGTATCCTTAGACTAAGTATTTCCTTTTGTAGACTTCGACAGTGAATAATAATAATAATAATAATAATACCGTAAGTAATAAAAGTGATGATTTATGAACGCCTATAGGCCTATGGTATGTTAACGGTCAAACCTGGTGAATAGAAGCCTAAACTATCCTTCACATGACTGAATTTGATTAAATGTGCCATTACTTATCCATTTAGTGTTCCATCTCATAATGCTAACGTTGAACGTTTATTCTCACTGATGACGGAACAAGTTGCATGTAGTTTCCATAGGAGCTATCTTAAAATGCACATGGAACCTTAATTTTTCAGTGCAAATAATTCAATAAGCTTGTGTTGGAAAACAAGGACCTATTGGGGAAGAGTAAAAATCATCAGATAAATATATACAAAAAATAAAAACTAGTTGAATTTTCGTTCTAATTTCTTATTTTCATTTAACCTCCATATGAAAAGTAAGTTAGTTTAGCTTCTGTAATGTTTGTGTTAATTATCAAATTTCCAAATTATTTTCCATTTGATTTCTTTATAAACCATTAGTTACTGGTTCATGTTTTTCACTTCAAATAATAATTACCTCTACATTTTATAAAATATTGGCCTAGTTGTGTATGGAGGTATAAATCTATTCACTGTATATGGTTAAAATTTCAGGTGTTCCGGATTTCTAATATTCTAATCTGGCAACCCCCGACTTATACATTTTCAGTTTTCAATCATTGATAAAATTTATTCAGACAAATGATAAAGATTGAACAAAATTAGCTTTGAAAGTGGAAAAAGAATGTAGCAATGTCACCTTATTACTGCTTACAGAGCAAAACATAGGACTAGTGGTGACATTAACCCCAATCCCTTTACCGTAATAGATGAAATGGCTCAAATTTTATGACCGATTCTCATGAGATCCATACCTACTTTATACAAATTTCTTTCAGTAATTGGCTGCCTATCAAACCAAGAAATGAGTTTAGAATATGTTCAATACACACCAAGTTATCGGAACGGACGTCCAAGATATCTAAGAGGATTGTTACATATTGTGCAGCCAACAAATCGTATTGACACAAGAATAGTTACAGATGGTTTCAAGTTATTGGAACCTAGATATATGTCTCCCTATAAACAATATGATTCTAAAGCCTTTAAATATGCGACCCTGAGACTATACAATAAGCTTCCACTAGACATGCGAAAGGTTGAAGATATTATTAAGGCTTTCAAGAGGGAAAACGGAAGACTTTCTTATTCTATAAGTGCTTCGATATTGTGGATTTGACAATAAACGAGCAATATGTTGTGTGAAATGTTGAATGCTCTCGAACGAACATGATAATATGACTGTGGAGGTCCTGTAGAGGGTAGGGCTCCCTTGCTGTATAAGACCGGAAAAACAGCCCTTAACGTAAATCATGTTTGGCCGTTATAAGATAAGGCAAATCTCTCTCTCTCTCTCTCTCTCTCTCTCTCTCTCTCAAAATCGAACATATTAATGGTGCCTATCAGTCTTTATATAACAAAATATCTCACTATCTACATGCTGAACATCTAGAATGACCAACACAATTCATTCTGTAGTGAAGATTGTAAGCAATTTTACGTTCCAAGAAATCAATAAAATTGTATCTTATTAACTGAACTCGCCTCAAATAAGTAACGAAAAAGAAATAAAAAAATGAATAATAAAACGTATCATAAAATACCTTTAAAAAACAAAATTGGCAAATTTGACGAAGTTTGTGCGTAGGTCTTAACAAACAGTAATTAAAGAGTACGGTAATATAGAATATTGGAATAAGCAACTGCTACACAAATAGTATTTCTCTGAAATCGTGGCTGACAGAGAAGACTTCGTTAATAAATGTATATTTAATCAGAGAAATGGAAGCAGTAATCTCGTATTCAATTTACTAACTTAAATTACCTAACAGCAAAGTTGGCAATTACAATTTTCTTCATGAATTTTCGAAACGCATAAACCCACATATGGTTATGAATTAGTGTAAATACATATATATCAGAAACTTGGAAGCCTTCTAAAGATAAGCTAGTTACAACTCAAATAACCAAAAGGAAATATAAATGATGGGAATAACTAAGAGAGTAAAAGAGAAACATTGATACGAGAGCAAACTAAAGTAGAGGATATTCTAACAGCATGTAAGAAAAATGGACATAGGCAGGACATAAAATGAGAATGACAGACAATAGATGGATATTATGAATAACATAATGGGACCCTAGAGATTGCAAACAAAACAGGGGAAGGAAGAGAAGATGATGGATCAACGAACTAAGGAAATTTTTGGGGTATAGACTGGCATGGAAGACCACAGCCAGACCCGAGTGGAAGGACGTGTCTGGGGCTTTTTGTCCTGCAGTAGTTTAATGTCAAATACATTGTATTTCATAAACAAATGAAATATAAATAAATTTATCAATAATAATTAAAGCCATTATAATAACGTTCTTTGCGCATTGAACCCAATATAAAAGTTAAAATCAGAATTCTCCTCCGATTTTTAAATTCAACGTCTTTAACAGTTGCCATCGAAAATGTGTTCCAAATGACCTAGTTGTCACAAAATTGGGTTTTATTGAGAGAGAGAGAGAGAGAGAGAGAGAGAGAGAGAGAGAGAGAGAGAGAGAGAGAGAGAGGAGAGAGAGAGATTATTCAATAAATCGGATTTGAAAGTTGGCAAGTTGGCGCTACTGGTCTAAAGTTAAAGGCTGCCTTTTGTGTGTGTGTGTGTGTGTGTGTGTGTGTGTGTGTGTGTGTCGTTTCACAACAGAGTAAATCTGGTTCGATGGTAGAACTGAAAGACGAATGTAGCAATTTGTATATAATCTTAAATATTCGTTTCACCTATGAAAGTACCCAACGTAGGCCTATCCTTGGACGAAAAATATCAAAACAATTATTATTTCGTCGACTATAATACTACTACTACTACTACTAATAATAATAATAATAGTAATAAACTAGGGGCACTCAATAGAGCGCAGACCTCCGACAAGGCAGCTTATTTCTGAACCTTGACGATTGACCTTAACATGTATTCATTGGCGTGGGATTTTCATACACTCAAATATGAGCCAAGTTTGAAGTATCTGTGACAACGGATGTCCAAACTTATGGCTGATTACGTGAATTTGACATTTTGCTTGACTGTGACCTTGACCTTCCAAAATGTAATAATACCCAGGTTTTTACATAACGTGACCAGGAAGCTGTTCACAAAAAAAAAAAAAAATATATAAAAAAAATCCCCAACACACACACGAACAAACACAGGGGATGAAAACAACATTCTTCCAACTTCGTTTTAATAATAATAATAATAATAATAATAATATAATAATAATAATAATAACTTTTTGTGCTTGCTATATAAAAGTGATTGACCCCATGAACCGGTAGGCCTGTGATATGTTATCTTATACATTTTTAGTTTTCACTCATTGATAAAATCTATCAGAATAACAATGATAAATAGCGTAAACAGACAATAACTGATTTATAAAATTAGGTCAATAGTAAAATTTGAAAAAAAAAATGAAACTAAATTAGCAGTGGAGACAGAAGGATTGCTGCAAAAATGCCTATGTAACGCCTACAGAGCACAACGTGGGGTGTACTGGTGGCATTAACATCCCCCAACCCCCTCCAAGGAATTGATAAAATGGCTTAACACTTTATATATAACAGATTTGTCAAGAAAACCATCCACTTTTCTCCACCCATTTTCCTCAAATCACACAATTCTGTTTGACCGTTCTAGAGCAAGAACGGAAATAACAACCTCTCTCTCTCTCTCTCTCTCTCTCTCTCTCTCTCTCTTCTCTCTCTCTCTCTCTCTCTCTCTTCTAGAGCAAGAACGGAAATAACAACCTCTCTCTCTCTCTCTCTCTCTCTCTCTCTCTCTCTCTCTCTCTCTCTCACACACACAAATAAATTCCAGGTTTGTTGACGCCTACGCATACCTTGATTTCCCGTTCCTGCAAAAACCATCACCGTTTTAACTTGCTACATATTTTGATTATCCTCTTGATATAATTTTCGCTGAATGATTAATAATCACACAAGGATAGCAACAAAAATCATAAAGACAACAGAGAAACGTCTTAACTTCAAGGAGGCGTCGTTACAACTTAGTGATTTAACACTTCCTCTTTCGACTTTCAATCAACCGTTTAGAACAACCGAATCTCAACTGGTGTTCCAAATCGTTACCATTCCGTAATTTTAATAATTGATTATTTCTGGTTTAACCCCACAATAAATGCTAGTCGTAAGTAAACTTATACAACATTGCCTCACCCCTAACTTAGTAATTAGTCCACATAAATGTATCTTTACCCTCTAATATCTAAATTAAATCCATGAAATGTAGCTCGTGACGTCACACTGAGTCCGCCATATTATGGACCTATCAACAATCATTTTACCCTTTCCTATTCTTCTTTTCTTTTCCGTTAACTTCTCTATGCTAGAATAGATGTGTTTACCTAAAATTACCCCTGATCCGCCCCCCTTCGGCCTTCGTTATGTATTCATAGCCGTAAACCAGAGCGAAATGGATCAGTAACATCACTTTAATTACGCAACCAAAAGTTAGGTGGTTCAGCTTTTAGGCCGATAGATAGTTTTCGGAGGATTGTACACTACAGCGTGGGATGCCTATAGGGCCATTGGAATATCTTTATGGGGCTATTTTTAAGCAGATTTGGATAATTGTGTTTGCCATTCTTTACTAACTTTATAATGTTGCTTTAAAGTTTTATACCATGAGGTTACTTTGACGATTGCGCATGGAAATGCTCCGAAAATAAAATTCAGTGTTGTGTCAGTACGTTTATTGGAGTCGTTAAATGACTTGAAAATGTAACCTTTCAAAACAGTTGACATTTTTTTGTTTAAGAGTGCTTTAAAACTGATTTAAAAACGGTCCAGTTTTACTATTGACCGATGCTTTGTGCGGAATATCTTAAAAGCATTTCAGTTAACAGTAAATTGTACTTGAGACTTACATGATAATATATAGATTGAGCTTCGGTGCTTTCAAGTTATTGAATAGAAGTTTAGTTAACAGGTGTCTTTAAATGGGATATTTTCATTAATATAACAATACTATATCGAGAATAATGGCGAAAGTTATGTATAATATACCTATTTCCCCGTATCTTTTTTTTTCTTGGTGGCTTGGTATGTAAGTTGTGTTCAACAAGACGTTACTAACTTTCTAATATGGCGCCCAACACTCAACTTCTACACCACGCCAGTAATGTTACAATGCCTGCTGTGTTTACAGTTCAGCTGTAGTTATAGTTTGGTTGTAGTTGTAGATGCGAGGTTGCTATTCATACAACTAACAGTTCAAAAAAAAAAAAAAAGTATTGAAGTTTACACTTCGAGGGGAATTACGACCTATTTAGTCTCTGTTACAAGGGCGCAACAGACACCAAAGCGGTTTCTAACTTCACAGAAGTTTGTCAACGGATATTGAATTTAATAGATGGAGTGGAAGTTCGAGAAGTTATCGGTTAAATTGGTTTGCTAAAGAGGATAAAGATGTAAATATGTTTATAAGTATAATGCACATACACGAATGTTACCTATATTTACACTTACAAACGAATCAGTGGAAACCGTTTCTGGTTCATCTAATGAATAAAACGGACGGGAACATTACTGAATAAACATTTCCTTCATTTAAAATGTATGCGTTTCTTACTGTTATTGAAATAGGCTATAGTAATAACAATATTCAAAGTATCCTCCCTCGAGTCTATACGTGGTTTCCCTGCTACATCAAACATGTAGGCCTACGCCTAATTATCTAATCCCATGATCAGGAGATTCGACGTTCTAGAGATAACGAATAAATAAATAAAGAATATTTGAAATAGTTATTTTGACAAGTAAAGGTACCACTAAATTAATAAGTTGCTTTTAGAGGGCGTTAAAGTCTTCTGAATTGCTTGTAGGACTATAAACTGTACACTTTCCTCCATAGTTTCCTCAACGACTAGACGTTATCCCTTCACGCTTTCTACATATTACATTTTATACATTTAAATCTCTCTCTCTCTCTCTCTCTCTCTCTCTGATGTTTTCATACATGTTTTCCCCTTACTTTTTTGTAACATATTATATCAATGATTTGCTTTTTCGATTTGGGAATTTACGAATATGGCTAAGTCATAGACCTATATCTCTCTGATCTCAGTCTAGTCTTTTTTAGAAATATATATAAATATATACATAAACACACACACACACACACACACACACACACACATATATATATATATATATATATATATATATATATATATATATATATATATATATATATATATATATATATATATATATATATATGAGTGTGTGTGTGCATGTGCGTGTGTCCCTTTCTTCGTTAATACCTTCACGTGGTGAAAATTATTTGTTCATCGCCATGATCAGCAAAGCTGTACTAGGTTAATTTGCTGTGACCGGTCAGACGAAAGTCTCCCACCATCACCAAACCGCACGGGTCAGCGTGGTAATGAAAACTGGCCAAACACCAGGCATGAATAAGGACATGTCTGAGGCCTTTGTCTTGCATTGGAGTAGAAACGGCTGCATTTCTTGTTGTGTGTGTGCTTGTGTCTATGAGAGAGAGAGAGAGAGAGAGAGAGAGAGAGAGAGAGAGAGAGAGATTCAATCTTATTCAATTTTCCATTTTCATAACCAAATCTATTACTTTTGAGGGGGGAATGAATTCTTGGTAACTGGGCAAACCAAGATGTCGTGTGGGAAATTCGTCTTAAATACAATTAGAGTTGGTTGTGATCAGGACCCATAGATAAGACGGGTCAAGTCACCGAGAGACGAAAATAAGCCCTGTTCCGCACATGTCATCATGTGAGCCACCCAAGACAGGTGAGCTTGGTCAGCGCTAAGTATTGATAAGTACAGTACATTTAATTCCGTTTCCCCATTATATTTCTTTGCCTACCGGCTCCTGGTACTAGAATTCCTGTCTTTTCCCTTCTGTGCTCGGGTTAAAACTTTCATGTTCGTTATTTCCGTTTTTAAGTGTAAATTCGTACTATAGAGATAAGATCTACACCATTCTTTCTCCGGCAGCTAAATCCTTACTCCTTCAGTAAGTAAAACTGAGCGTCATGTAAAGTTTCCACATGCATTCTGGTCTCTTTGTTTATAAGTAAGCAATTTGATCATAAGGGAAACACTAAGCACTGACTTGAGAGAAATGTGGTAGCCATTAACAAGAACCATATGTATGGCTCTGACAATTGACAGGAATAAAAGCAAAACAATTTTAATTACTTATTTTATTGTAGTTTTAATTGTTACAATAAACAAACATACATAGTTAACGTATTAAACAATTTCTTTAACCTTTTTTTCCCATGCTACGGCATTCTTTATTTTTCTTCTTCTTTATTACAATATCTTTGTTCAAATGTCTCATTCTAAAAAACACAGTCTTTACCTTCTCTTAAAGAGTCACTATGAGAAGTTATGAAAATTTCTCGCATTATAGATAACTGGGACATGAACTCATCAGAGGGGGCATAAAGTCCGCCTCTGTTAATGATGCAAAGCCAGGACTTTACGTTTTCATTGACCTCTGTTTCCTTAACTCCTAAATGTGGATAGTTCAATGCAAACTTTTTTCACAATATAACCACTAATGTACTGAAGAGATTCTTCTTCTATTACTTCAGATATCATTCTTTTAGATTTCCTAGTCTCATTGTCAGGTTCTTTACTGAAATTTACTATTTCCTCAATTTCATTTTAATTTTCAAAATCACATTACACTGTTCTGAAAAAAGTAACTTGTCAGGCATAATTCTACGGATAGTTCTCTCTCGCTGTTTTGCATTGCACTTGCTGGAGTTTCCTATTGCATGCTCAGAATATCAAATTCTTCTTTGAATTCTGTGGAAATCGGAAAAAACGAATCTTTTGATTCAACTTTTTGACTTTCTTTTTCGTATTATAACACCCATACACAGCGCAATTGCTTGGCATGGTTATTTTTTATCCTAAACTTGTAATCAAAGGAACTTGTTCAGACAGACGTTTACCCTAAGACTATACGTTTGTGAATGAAGCATAGTACTGGAAAGTCACTACTTACCTGTATATGCCAACATGACAACAGATTATGGATTAAGGGTTGTAAAAGATAACCTCAGAGACAAGATAAATACTAAGTAGTAACAAGTGGGATTATAAAATAAATTTTTATAGATCAGATTAACATAAAACAGAAACAGGAGACTTGTTTGGATTTGACATTTTCATCCGAATCCATGCCACGGTGGCTCACCTGACCTCACTTGCCAAGCCAGGGACCCTGTCTCCCGACGCGTAACCTGACCCGGCTAATCTATGAGTCCTGGTGCTATTCTATGGGCCTTGGTGGTGATTAGCGTCTGCATTCGAACACGCCAGGAGAGAGAGAGAGAGAGAGAGAGAGAGAGAGAGAGAGAGAGAGAGAGAGAGAGAGAGAGAGAGAGTTTGTGTAATGATTAGACGCGCTTTCAACATCACCTGTCACCACCTGTGAACATTAATTTAATACTACCAGATATCCAGACAGGAGAGAGAGAGAGAGAGAGAGAGAGAGAGAGAGAGAGAGAGAGAGAGAGAGAGAGAGAGATTCAATAAGCCATATTTTGTGCATATAAATGTTAAATGCCAATATCATAGTATCTGCTTTTGGTGGCCGATGGGGTAATGTCCCTGACTGGTGAACGCTACACTGGGTTTCTAGTCTTGCTCAAACTCGTTAGTTTCTTTGGTAGCTGCAAGATTACCAGCCTTGTGAACTTTGAATAAGGGGTTTGGGGTAGCTTATAGGTCTATCTGCTGAGTCATCAGTAGCCATTGCCCTGCCGTCCTTGGTCCTAGCTTGAGTGTAGAAGGGGCTTTTGCGCTGACCATAAGTATATATGATCAGTCTCTAGGGCATTGTCCTGCTTGATAGAGCAATGTCACTGTCCCTTGCCTCTGCTATTCATATGTGGCCTTTAAATATTTAATGGCTATTTGCATCTTCAGAATCAATATGAGTAGGCTATTAATCTAAACCAATGCCTCACTACTATTATGTCAAATACATTTATAAGAGATTCATCTCGCGTTCTTTGTTTCTAGATTTTTTAAATATATAGTCCGAGGCTGAGTGAGGATACCTTAACATGGTGAAAGTGTTTGTGTACCACCATGATCAGAAAAGCTGTACTAGTCAGGGAAACCAATACTAGGTCAGTTTGCTGTGAGCGATCAGACTAAAATCTCCCACCATCACCAATCTGTAGTGGTCAGCGTGGTGATGGAAATGTCCAAACCCCAGACATGAATAAGGATATGTCTGAGGTGTTTGACCTACAGCAGACTAGAAACTGATGTATTTGCTGGTGTTATATATATATATATATATATATATATATATATATATATATATATATATATATATATATATATATATATATATATATATATATATATATATATATACAGTATATATATATACAGCATATATATATATATATATATATATATATATATATATATATATATATATATATATATATATATATATATATATATATATTTATACTGTGTATATATATATATATATTTATATATATATATATATATATATATATATATATATATATATATATATATATATATATATATATATTTATATATATATAAACACTGAGTCAGCATTAAAAACAATTCATGTGCGTAGGTTTTTTTCCCCCCTGCAAACTCTCTCCTTCTCAGTACTTGAAAGAAAAGAATTCCCCGTCTTAGAATGAATCAGAAGAAAACGTTTTATTCTTAACAACTTTCATACGAGTCTTATAACAGTATTACTACGAGTGATGTGCAATGAGAGAGAGAGAGAGAGAGAGAGAGAGAGAGAGAGAGAGAGAGAGAGAGAGAGAGAGAGAGAGAGAAAACACTACTCCCTCCAATTTCTATATCCAGCAAAGACCTTTTTTTGAAGTGGTTTTTGGAAACTCCAATATTGTGGACTCACCGATTCCTTTGATGTAAAGAGATAAAAAAGGACTAAGGTCTAGCCCTTATTTTAAGGGTTCCTGTAAGGCTGCTATGGGTCTTTTATACTCCTTCGCCATTTTTAATCAATGCTTCTATACTAATCAAGTTTTTTTTTTTTTTTTTTTACGGTTTAGATTCCGAGATCTGTATTTTTCAAGGGCCATTAGCTGATGACAGGTAGGCTACATCTTGGAATCAGAAAATTGGAATCAGAATAGAAACTGTATTCTACACCCTTAAGATAAAAAAATTAGTAGTGAAAGGGATTGCAAGAGGAGGAAGTTAAGAGAAAATTGGAGGAAATATGAATTAATGATGGATATGGAAACCTAAGATATTATTATTATTATTATTATTATTATTATTATTATTATTATTATTATTATTATTATTATTATTATGATTTATAAAGCTGCAACCTTAGTTGGAAGAGCAGGATGTCATAAGCCCAGGAGCATCAACAGGAAAAATAGCCCAGTGAGGAAATGAAACGAGGAAAAATAAAACATTTTAAGGACAGCCACAGCTTTAAAATAAATATTTCCTATAGAAAATATAAAAACTTTAAAAAACAAGAGGAAGAGAAAGAAGACTGAATAGTTACCCAAGAGAACTCTAATCTAAGACAGTGGAAGACCATGGCACAGAGGCTATAGCACTACCCAAGACTAGAGAACAATGGTTTGATTTTGGAGTGTCCTTCTCCTAGAAGGGCTGCTGACCATAGCTAAAGAGTCACTTCTACCCTTACCAAGAGGAAAGTAGCCACTGAACAATTACAGTGCAGTAGTTAACCCCTTAGGTGAAGGAAAATTGTTTGTTAATCTCAGTGCTGTCAGGTGTATGAGGACAGAGGAGAATATGTAAAGAATAGGTCAGACTATTCGTTTTATGTGTAGGCATAGGGAAAGTAATACAAAGTAATGAATATCATAAACAAGATCAATCAGAGATTTCAGACCTCCGCCAATGAATATTGCCTACAATTTACTCAAATTTACGGACGAAACTATTAATCTTTTTCATATGCTAACCTTGTATGAATCTACTGTATCAATTAACTAAAGCCTACGGATAGCAACTCCCCCTTTTCATATGCTGACTGTAGATATCGGAAAAAATGCAAATCCGGATCTAGAATCCTGATCCGGATCATCTCCAAAATATAATGGAGTCGTCCATGATCTAAGATCTATCTGTGGTAAAAATTTCGTCAAAATCCATCGTGTAGTTTTAACGTAATCCTGTCCACAGACAGACAGACACAAAGACAAATAAATGAATAAATAAACAGTATCGTTTTTATAACCTTCCAAGCGGAGTTAAAAATAAGGTAATGAAAGGAAGCCAAAGAGTGGAAATATTGAATGTAAAAAATATTTCCATTTTTGAAGCAGGATTGAATTGTATGGTAAAGGCGATTTAATCAACATGGCTGACCATTCAGGACGTAATTCCCCAGTGACATCTAACCGAGGATTGCGAAGCCTGACTAATGAAGTGACGACTTATCCCAAGTGTCTATATAGGACACACACACACACACACACACACACTCGTGCAGAGGCAGATTTTGACCACAGTCAGTAAACCATTTGTTTTTTAGTTTACACTGTTTTGTACACATTTTATAAATTTAACTGGTGTACGCAACCCGTCAGAAATTACTGATAAATGTTTAGATAGATTTGCACACACTCCATCCCACTTTCCTAACTACCACACGGCAGTTTGTCTAATTTGTGGGAAATTGTTGTTTCCGAGCATTACCGCTTATATATATATATATATATATATATATATATATATATATATATATATATATATATATATATATATATATATATATTATATATATATATATATATATATATATATATATATATATATATATATATATATATATATATATATATATGTGTGTGTGTGTGTGTGTGTGTGTGTGTATATATATATATATATATATATATATATATATATATATATATATATATATATATATATATATATATATAGAGAGAGAGAGAGAGAGAGAGAGAGAGAGAGAGAGAGAGAGAGAGAGAGAGAGACGCAGAAATTGGATCTTTATCTTATAGGGGAGATAAGTAAAGTAGTATATTCTTTTTCAGAGTAAATCTTACGTTTTTCGCTTGTTTTTCGTTTTCATGTATGATTTATATTTTTTAGATCAATTATATTATTTTCATGTTTTATTATCTAAGAATTAATCAAGTTCTTCAAAGTATTCATTTCTTCCTGTTTGCTTAGCATTTGATGTGTTTTAATTTAATGTATTATTTATTTTTCTTTTTATGTGAAAAATTTGTATGCCTAAACTTCCTCATATAAATACATTTCCAATCCAAAGGTAGAAACCTTGTTTGATCATGAAAGAGAACCCATAAACCTATTCAAGAGTAAAACCCCATAGAACGGACAACCTAATACCCTTTTCTAACCCCGACTAAAATACAAGAGCAAACCATAGAAAAGAAACGGAGGACCTGTAATATCTCAGTGAAAGGCATACATATAAACAAAATACACAGAGATTCATTCACATAACATCTTCGAGGATTTGAAAATAGGTCTTTGGCTACTTTGATACGAGTACTCGTAAGGAATCAATTGGAACATTCCATAAAAGGTTTAAAAGATGTTTTTGACAACATTGCTGCAATAACTGGAAAAGAGCTCTCTGGTAACACTGTCTGAAAGACTAAAAGAGACAAAAAGTGACCTTTGCAAATTCTCTTCCAAGGTCTTGAAAAGAAACCTATGGGAAATTTACCAGGATCACGTTAAAAGAGGCATCTGGCTATTCTACACCAAGCATTCACAATGAGGCATTCAACAAACTTAACTGAAAGACAACAAAAGAGGCTTTAGAATGTTTCACTCGGAGTACTGAAAAAATGTAATTTGCAACTTTGCCAGACACCAAGAGAGGCTCTGGCATTTCCTATCTAAGGATTCAGAAAGGGTGTTTAGCAACGTTGTCAGATGCACTAAGAGAGGCCACTGCTATTTTTTTTTCTAAGAAATTAAAAGGGACATTCGGCAACTTTTATAGAAAGACACCAAAATAGTCCTCAGGGTATATCACTCAGAGTAAAGAAATGTATTCGGTAACTTTGCCGGAGACACCAAGCGAGGCCTCTGGTAGATCCTCTCCAAGGAATTAAACAGGGACATTCGGCAACTTTGTCAGAAAGACACCAAAAAGAGGTCTCTGGTTATTTCACTCAGCGTCCTAAAAATAAATTCATTGGGAAACTTTGCCCGACACACCAAGAGACGCTTCTGGGAGTTCCCCTCCAAGAAATTGCGAAGGAACATTTGGTAACTTTGCCAGAAAGACGCTAAAAGAGACCTCAAAAGTTGTATTCGGCAATTTTTCCAGAGAGAGACCAAAAGAGGCAACTTTTCCATAAAGAGACTCAAAGACAATTTTTCCAGAAACAGACCAAAAGAGGCAAATTTTCCAGAAAGAGACCCAAAGACGCAATTTTTCCAGGAGTAGACCAAAAGAGGCCACTTTTCCAGAAAGAAACCAAGCGATGCAACTTTTTCAGAAAGAGACTAAGAAGAGACAACTTTTCCAGAAAGCGACCAAAAGATGCAAT
>NC_090749.1:55981485-55991485 GCF_036898095.1 Palaemon carinicauda | reverse complement strand
CTTTTCATAATATTTACTCAAATGTATCTATCAACATAAGTGATAGTTCACTTTTGTCATCAGATTTTACCTTGCCAGTCACTTAATGTACTCATTATACATTCTCTTGATTAAATGTTTTGTTATTAAGTGAATGTTCTTTTACTTTTACTGGCTTACAAATTCGTGTGCATTATTAGGTAATTCTCTGATACAAGAACTTGGAGGTCTGTATTACGTATATGTAAATACAAGAGTTAATCAGATTGTGATATGATCTTCCTAATCATGCAGTTGAATTGTAGGAACTTCAGAAATTCCAAATTACAGCGACTGTTTTTATGTTGAACAGGATGACATAAGTCTCTCTTTAGAGTTTATATATGAATGATATATTTTAGCCTTGTTACTGATCTTAAAATATTCTATAGTATTTATTCATTACTTCTCATGTGGTTTATTTATTTTCTTATTTCCTTTCTACATCGGGCTATTTTTCCTGTTGGAGCTCTTGGACTTATAGCACCCTGCTTCCCCAACTGGGGTTGTACCTCAGCTAATAATAATAATAATAATAATAATAATAATAATAATAATAATAATAATAATAATAATAATAATGTCGATATGTAGATTATAAACATACTTATTCAAATCTATATAAACATATGAATTATATAAGGACGGGTGATTGTTATAACATTAAGGATATCCTTTATTTACTCAGAAAATTTCCCCATGACATCAAAAGCAGCAACAGTCTAAAATCAATGCTGTGTGCAATATATGAAAAAATCCATCTCTCTCTACATCCATAACCTCAGAGATAAATGCATTTCTTCTTGCATTCAAGCATCTTACATGCAATGCACTATAAAGAATTAAAGGCAGCTCATGAATGGCAGAAGTAAGGGACAGTGGACAAAGACCTAGAGACTGACCATATACTGTATGCATATGATCAGTGGCCCAACTAGAACCAAGAAGGGCCAGGCAATGGGCTGCTGATAACTCAGCAGGTAGACCTATAGGCTCCCACAAACCCGCCATCCTCAGCTCACAAGGATAGTGAGGTTACAGACACTACAAGTAGCTATCAAACTTGAGCGGGACTCGAACCCCATTCCGGAAGAATGCGAGGCCTTATGTGCCTTTCTGACTGTAACAGGGGTGTCTCGACATCTTTGCAATTGTTTTAAAGAGAGAATAGTGTCTTCTTCTTCCTCTTCTTCTTCTTCTTCCTCGATTTGCAAAGGACGGCCTATTAGCTCTGCGACATTTTTGGTTTCGTTATGTGACGAAAGTTTGCAGTGCTACTGGTCGATCGATGAGAGAGAGAGAGAGAGAGAGAGATAGAGAGAGAGAGAGAGAGAGAGAGAGAGAGAGAGATGAGAGAAGGAGAGAGAGAGAGGAGAGAGAGAGAGAGAGAGAATCATTTATTTATAATAGGGTACTATACCAATGTTTGACTAATGAGCAATGTAAGAATAAATAAGTTAGGGAAAAACAAAGAGAGAGAGAGAGAGAGAGAGAGAGAGAGAGAGAGAGGAGAGAGAGAGAGAGAGAGAGAGAGAGAGAGAGAGAGAATCATTTATTTATAATAGGGTACTATACCAATGTTTGACTAATGAGCAATGTAAGAATAAATAAGTTAGGAAAAACAAGAGAGAGAGAGAGAGAGAGAGAGAGAGAGAGAGGAGAGAGAGAGAGAGAGATGAGAGAGAGAGAGAGAGAGAGAGGAGAGAGAGAGAGAGAGAGAGAGAGAGAGTAAAATGCTGGAACGAATAATTCACAAATACCCCTTCATTTCTCATTATATTTACTTAACATATGTGATAGCTCACTTTTGTAATTATATTTGTAATTACATTTTACATATACATTTAACACATGAAATAATAATAATAATAATAATAATAATAAATAATGATAATAATAATAATAATAATAATAATAATAATAATAATAATAATAACCTTTATATATTTAAAAACATAAGAAAAAATATTAAATTAAAGTACAAAGCTTAGGGATTTAAACACTATACGTGGGAATCAACACTGTCACATTGTGAATTAATTAAGGATAGAAGCGAAAGGCACACGTGGTTTGGGTGTAAGGAACAGGATAAAAGGTTCAGTGGGTAGGATCTTTCTTTAAAGGAAAAAGTGGGATGTGATTAGGAAGGGATGGGAGGTTGGGCAAGGATGTTGAGGATCTCAAAATCAGACACCTTACCTTAGTAAATGGATTCTGGTCCCTCCCTTGTGGAGGGTATGTCACATGGACCTGCCTCCCTTTAGTCTTGAGGGTGAGGAGAGATGATGGTTCCCTCACGGAGGCTGAGTAACGAAGAAACGAAGTCCAGCCGCTCCTAGGCCGACTCCCTTTGGCCCCCAAGGTGGGGGGGGGGGGGGAAATTGGCCTGACTGTTGTCCCATTGTTCAGGCCTTGTCTCGTGTCCTGACAACCCCATCTATAGGCCTCCTCTTTCTCCTGGGATCTCGACGTTGCCACGTGGTTCGTAAAAGATGGCTGAAAAATGAGACCTCAAAGGGGAGTAGACTGGTATAGGATGGTTGAAGGGGGGGGGGGGGGGGGGGAGGCGGGTGAGACTCTGGGTAGGGTCCCAAAACTTGTGGCCTGTAGACCAACTCCTTGCTGGTGGGGTCTTTGTTTGAACAAAGGTGGCGCAATGACCTCCAATATCAACAGCCCCCCATTTTAGCAGAGATTTTGTCCTAAAACAGGACAAGAACTCTGCAAGCAAGGTCTGAAGCCACTAGCCTTAATGACTCCTCCCTCAGTGAGTCTCACCACAATAATGAAATAATTTTTAAGCTGCAACTAGGGTCATAATTTTACTTATTTTGATAGTAAATCAACTTTAAAGTGCCACGTAGAAATAAGTAAGCTGGCTGTGAGGGCAACGACTAAAAAAAATTAAAAATGCAAAAATAAAAATATTAAAATGCAAAAATGGTTAAAAGTTAAGTGACCTAGTGCAGTGGGACGCATGAAAATTAAAAACAAATTGGCATATATGCCAAAAGATAAAATAAATACCTAAAAATACATTAAATGTAACTAATGATGCCAAGATGGCCCCCTTAAGTTTATCTACCTGGGGAGACACGAATGCCAAATAAAATTTTTCCTTATAACCTAAATTAACCTACTGACTATGGCTACGTTATGGTCATGGCACTGTGCATTGGGCACTAATGCCGGGAGAACACATCTCTCTCACCTGAGTTCTTTAGGCGCTTGACCTTCCAGTTGTAGTTCTGAAGGTCTATGCGCCACCTAGTGGGCCCTTTATTCCCATTACGTAGCTCAGTCAAGTACGTTAGAGGGTTATGGTCCATTAGGAATGTCTGTGGGGAACACATGGTCAGCACGATAGGAACCAAGATGCTAAAGAGATAAGCCCATGCCTGAGAGCTCATTCTCTTGAGTTTGGAGTTTATCCCATGTCTGAAAGAAATTTAAGTAAACCCCACAGTTGGGAATTCCTGCTTGCACCTGGTGAAGCCAAAAAATGAATTATGACCATGGTCAGAGGTCGTGACTCCTCTGCCATGAAATGGAAACCCTCGTCCCTTCTGAAATGTGGCTAGGAAGCCATACCAATAAGAGAATTGTGTCAGTTCTGTGACATTAATGGATGGGATACGTTGGAGCGATGCCCTCGGCACTATTTGCTTTTAGTTCCCCGCGACTTGGCAAGGATGGAAGGATGCTAAGTAAGCCTTGGCAATCTCATGCAAGCCCAGCCAGAACTGAGGCTGGATCAGCTGTGTGGTAAATGTTACCCCACATTGTCCTCCCAGTCCCTCATGGACCATGCATGGCACTGACAAGCAGAGATTAAGGGGAACAACTACTTGCCGGCACGAGACCTTAACAGGATCGTGAGAACCTCGGGGTGATCTTAAGGGGCACCTCATCCTTTATCAGGAACTCAGCCTTAATGGGGTTATTCATTTCCACCTCGTTCGAGTAGGCGGGTGCCCTGTGGTTTATCACTGTCTCATCCATCAACTGGAATCTGCTGAGCTGTGCCTGGCTCCTGAGGGTGTCTTGGTCCTCCCTCTGAGACTTCTGGCCTGGTGGGAAGCAATCATTGCTTTAGCTGGGGGAGCACTCTCGGGTATGGGGCTTAGACTTGTACCAACCGTGTGTCACACAATTGTACATAATTCCTTTTGTATATATTATGCTTGTATCTTCGCTCTTCCCTCGCACTAAAACAGACATGAAAATTCATGTCTGCTTTTCTCCTCTGTAACATTGTTAATATTTGAACATGAAAATTCTTGTTGCTTTGAGATTTTGTATAATAAAGGAGAGTATTCCTTAATAAACAACTCAGTTGATTGCATCCTGCCTTTGAGTCATAACCTCTCTCTCGGCTCCGTCACAGACTCATTGCTGGAAGGGAGAGACTCCTGGCCCTCCTCAGAGACCTCTGGTATGGTGCTTGAAGTAGCCCTATCCCCAGTGGTGGAAAGCAGCACACCTTCACCAGAATTAACTTCTGGCGTACGAGGCTCAGACTTACTGCTGATAAGGGGAGACTCTTGGGCCTCCTCTCGTAGCCAAGCTACCTCACCAAGGTCAATGTTACCTAGCCAGTCGTCTTCCCCTGCCAGAATCATCCTCACTGTTTTGGGCTCTGGCTTGGCAGCCTTCATGCAGCTGAGGGGCACTCCCTGTACACCCTTCATAGGCTTTTGACCCAAACTTGATTTGTAGCCCTCATGTGCGAGATTGCTCACTGACCCCAGTCCGCACTTCTTGCTGGGCTGGGACGTGGTCACCTTCAGTTCCACTGTAGGGAGTTCCTTGGTGAACCCTTCAATGAAGTTGATCCTCCTGCGATTGTCCTGCTGGACTTTGGCAACATTGGGTTGAGGTGGCAAGTGATTGATTTGTGCCAATTGGGAGTCCATCTCCTGCATTCTTAATTCATGCGCTCTCTCTTTTTCATACCGCATCCTTTCTTGCTCTCTTCTTCTCCGGGTTTTGGCTTCATTCATGAGCTTGGGAAGGAGTGAGGAGGGTCTGAAGGGAGTAAGGAGGGCTTGGGAAGGAGTGAGAAAGACTTGGGAGGGCCTCGGAGGGAGTGAAGAGGACTTTAGAGGGAGCAAGGAGGACTTGGGAGGGAGGGAGGGAGTGAGGAGGGCTTAGGAGGGAGCAAGGAGGGGTTGGGATGGAGGGAGGGAGGTGAGGAGGGATTAGGAGGAAGTGAGGAGGGCCTGGGAAGGAGCAAGGAGGGCCTAGGAGGGAGTGAGGAGTGCTTGGGAGGGAGTGGAGGAGGGCCTGAGAGGGACTGGAGATGGCTTGGGAGGGAGCAAGGAGGGCTTGGGAGGGAGGGAGTGAGTGAGGAGGGCCTGGGAGGGAGTGACGAGGGCCTGGGAGGGAGCAACGAGGGCCTGAGAGGGAGTGAGGATGGCTTGTGAGGGAGTGAGAAGCGTGGTCCGAAAATTCCACCCACGAAAATTCCACTCACCAAATTCCACCCACGAAAATTTCACCCATGTAAAATTCCACGCACGAAAGTTCCACCCATATTTTCAAAGTTTTTTATTTTCTTTCATTTATTTAATCATTAGACCAAATGAAACTGTTTATTTTATATCAATAACTGAAGGTTTAAATGTTAACCCCTTTTTTTACCCATCCACGATGTTGTTGATGGATTTGAACTTCTCTCTGATGATGAAGATCTACCAACCAAATCTATTATTTATTTTGAGCAGACCTATATTGGCGTCCAACGTGGAAGAGGTGAACGGAGACGGAGAGTTGAACCTCTTTTCCCTATCGAAATGTGGAATGTACATGAGCGTACTCTAAATAACGTACCGAGGACAAACAATCATGTGGAAGGTTTTAATAGTGCTCTAAGAACGTCGTTAACAAGTATCCATCCAAATTTATGGACACTTTGCTCATCACTCCAAAAAGAGGAAGCTCTAACCCAAACTAAAATTATTCATTTGAGACGAGGAGACGAGGCTCAGAAAAGAAAGAAATATAAGTCTATAAATGAGAGACTTATAAATCTTGTAGAAAATTATGAGCCATCGTACATATTAGAATTTCTAAAAGGTATAGCACATAACTTGCATGGTTAAATAAATTTAATTTCTTTTGTTTGAATTTTAATTTTGCATAGGTTGCAATACGAAATGGATACAATCAATAAATATCATCTTATGTATTAAAAATTGTCTGTTTCTTTTACCATATGTATAACAGTAATTTCAACCTCACTTTCAATGGATACAATCAATAACTATTATTTCCTGTTTTAAAAATTGTTTGTGTTTCCTTTCCCATATGAATAATAGTAATTTCAACCTCACTTTCAATGGATACAATCAATAAATATTATTTAATGTTTTAAAAATTGTATGTGTTTCCTTTCCCACAAGTATTATAGTAATTTCAACCTAACTTTTATGATTAAACATACATGAAAGACAAGAAGTAGAAATTTTTTGTGGGTGGAATTTCCGTGGGTGGAACTTGACGTGGGTGAAATTTTCGTGGGTGGAATTTGGTGGGAGGAATGTTCGTGGGTGGAATTTACATGGCACCGTGAGAAGAGCCTGTGAGGGATTGAGAAGGGCTTGGGAGGGAGTGAGGAGGGCTTGGGAGGAACCTGTTAAGGGCCAAAGATCAAGAGAGAGGCAGAGAATTAGATGGCTAGATAAGGTGAAGGATGATATGGAGAAAAGAGGTTTGGTGCAAGAGAATTATTTGATAGGAAGAACTGGAGAGGACGCATCAGGCAACCGACCCCTTAATGTAAGGATAACGCTGGGAAAGAAGAGAGAGGGAGTCATTGGAAAATATATATGATCAAGGAATGAAAACTAGCGAGATCTAATAAAGAATGAAACTACTGTCCTTGTAATAAAGGAAATAGCATAAGAAGCAAAAGAGACAAGAATATAATGTTATAATAATGAATGGCTAAAATAAACCAGAGAAAAAAACAATAATGCAAAAGATCTTTGCAATAAGAAAGGAAAGAAAAAAATTGAAAAAGAAGGCAAAGAAGAATGAAGAAATATCATACAAACATATAGCAAACATGGAAATAAAATAAAACAGTAAGAAATAACGAAAAACAGGATCGAATATGGAAACGAAATGACCGAACTAGATGATAACAGGAGCGCATGAACATAGCAATTAAAGAAACACTAAGAAATGAAAAATAAAACGATTGAAAAAAACAATAATTACCCCAAGTAAATTCCAGGACTTTATTACAATAGAGGCAAAGACAGCAACAGGACCTGATGTCCCAAAACCTGAGATTCACAACGAACTGAGGAATACTGAAGTGAGTTCAGGAATGTTACTAAAATTAATTAGGGCCAGATGGAAAGCCAGTGCCCTTTAATAGTCTATATATGAATTATCTGTTTTGATGTTGGTAATATTTTTAAAAACTATTTTGATTTTTCAATACCTATTATATCATTTATTTATTTCCTTGTTTCCTTTCCTCACTGGGCTATTTTTTTCCATATTGGAGCCCTTGAGCTAATAGCATCTTCTTTTCCCAACAAGGGTTGTAGCTTGAATAATAATAATAATAATAATAATAATAATAATAATAATAATAATAATAATAATAATAATAATAATAATAATAATAATTACCAGAGAAGACCGAAAAACACGAAAAAATGATGATGATGAATGTAAAGTAGGATTCATAAGAGACAAAATAAAACATTAATTTTACAATATTATGTCAAAAAGAGCTATATTAATGAAAATATAATACAATAGTAACTGCTACAGCCTTTAGTAAGGTTTCCGACTTGCTAAAATGGGAGACACTGTTGGAAGTTATGAAAAAATAAAAAAATTAAATCCCCCGAAAATCATAAATGTTATTTCGCATAAACCAACGCGAAAAAATACATATTGATTTAGGGGAGGGTCTGCGAGAAATGGAATTTGCCAGTCATATACGACAAGAAGCACAGGATGAACATTACTGTGTAAGCTGGTCCCATGAAGGGCAATGAAAAGGGTAGAAGAGAAAGGGAGAATTTTCAAAAAAAAGAATTAGCATTGACAGAGCCATTGTGCTTCTGGTAGAGAGGGAACTATAGAATATGCGAAATATAATATTCAGCGCTTAAAGGAAACTGGGGACAAATTGGGAATTAGAAATATACCAAGAAAAGAGGAACCTAAAGATATATAATAAGGAAATATATTCTGTTCGTATAGAAGGCAATAAGAGTATTACAAAATATATTCTATTTTGGCATTGAACTGGATTGTAAGAGGAGTATATTTCAAACGCAAGGAAATGGAAATGATTCAAATTGTCTCAAAACCAGCAAACCTAATATTGGCAATCAAAAAGAAAAATAGCAATAAAGTTTCATAAGGAAAACATTTTTGAAGGGCACTAAAATACCATCCAATTTGTATGGAACAAATATAATAAATCTAAGAGACACAGTAAATAGAAAATATACAAGGATAGAAAGTGGGTCTTAATGGAAAATATCAAAAGTAAATGAAAATACAGGTATTTCATCAATTATGAAAACAGGGTATAGATAGGAAGTTGGAGTGCAAAGATATTAGAAAATATAACATTTATTATACAAGGAAAAGTATTTCAGAGCTTAACATGAATATATGACAGATCAAATAAATGACAAAGATGAAAATAAGATAGAAGCCAAATTCAGACAATGGGAAGAAGACCTTGGAAATAAAGGGAGCTTAGAAATATACAGAAAAATGAAGGAAAACTTTGAAGAACCAATACACTTGATCTCAGTTATATATTTTCAGATGAAAAAAAATAAAAAAAACAATACTTGGAAATTAAACATTATATGAAAACATACAAGATGACCTATAAACTGGAATTCATACCTCTTTTGATTCTTTGCCAGAAATATATAAAGGAAAGAAGTGAATTAACATAGCAACATTCTTCATCTGAATAAGAAATTTATAAAATAGTTGGCAAAGTATTGATCAGTGCAGAAAATTTTGGATAGAAACATCTATATCATGAGAAAGACAAGATAAGATAAAGAAATAAACAAACATGAACACTTGAGGAGCCTTTGCATAGACTAAGCATTAAACCAAATGTCTAAAAGATTTATTATATTTGAACTCACCAACTAAAGAGATGGAGAAGACGCAGGGATGGGACGACCCTCCAACATCATTGGTGGCGGAGCACTTGACCCATTGGTTCATCCCATTTCCAGACACGTTAGCAGCCATCACCCAACCCTCTGAGGATAGACCTTTGTCCTGGTGTCGTAGGGCCGATTCCTGTGGGGAAGAGAAGGACCATTACTATCCAGAAACGCCATGTGTATCTACATACATTTTCTGTGTTGTGGTACCCCATTGGAAACGTCCCTGCCTGGCGTTCTACTGGACTGGGATTCGAAGAATATATGGTCAGTCTCTAGGGGAGTGTCACTGTCCCTTGCCTTTGCCATTCATGAGACCCCTTTTAACCTTTAAATTATATATACAGTATCTGTGTATAACGAAAATACTGCGGGAGGCAAGAGAAACTGTTTAGAGAAGCCGTCATCTACTCTAAGACACAATGAAGGTACACCATAGTCCTTACTTGATGCCAGTGCCTAAGGTCTCCAGGATCAGGGTGAGCATTCCCGATCATTTCTTATATTACCGTTTTGGCCCGAATATAAAGACAAAGAAATTAACAGAAATAATGAAGTGCCCAAGTAAAAAGACCAAAACGTCAGAGTTTGAAGTGATGAGGTGGAAGAAGAAAAAAAAAAAAAACAAATAAGGAAGATGGTTAAAAAAAAATTACAGAGTATTACTAAAGTGATAATGAAAATGTTGAAGGGGGGAAAGAAAGCAAACAAAATAATGAATTGAAGAAACAAAAGCAAAAGACCGAATTGCAAAAGGGGCCAAAAAAGACTGAAAATGGATGAAATGGGCAAAGGGGAAAAGCATATCGACA
>NC_090749.1:55963985-55966485 GCF_036898095.1 Palaemon carinicauda | reverse complement strand
GCGTGTGCGTTCATGTGTTTGTGTATGTGTGTGTCTCTCTGTAAGTTCAAAGGCTCCAATGCCTTAGCAGATTAATATCAATGAGACAAACTATAACCTGAATATACAAATACATCTCTGCCTTATTAGCATAATCAGGTCTGCTTCATCTCCACTTCAATTGGATCTCTCTTTCTCTCTCTCTCTCTCTTGAAGAACCAAGAGCAACAACAAAAACAACAACGACAAATACAACCGTTTCTAGTTCACTGAAGGACAAAGGCCTCAGATATGTTCTTTTTCATGTCTAATGTTTGGTCAGTTTTCATCATCACGTTGGCCAGTGCAGATTGGTGATGGCGGGAGACTAGTCTGATCGCTCATAACAAACCAAGCTAGTATGGAGAGCTCTAACTTATAAAGCTTTGTTGATTATGGTGGGAGGCAAACCTTTTCACCCTTTTCACCACGTTAATGTATCCTACTCAGAGAGAGAGAGAGAGAGAGAGAGAGAGAGAGAGAGAGAGAGAGAGAGAGAGAGAGAGAGAGAGAGAGAGAGAGAGAGAGAGTAGGATAAGCTATGTCTTTTGAAAGACAACGAATGAAAATATCGTTTACCTCACTTTAACATAGCGAACAAAATGAGAGAGAGAGAGAGAGAGAGAGAGAGAGAGAGAGAGAGAGAGAGAGAGAGAGAGAGAGAGAAAGAGAGAGAGAGATACTGGTACGAATAATTAAAATATACCAATCCACTTTTCATAATATTTACTCAAATGTATCTATCAACATAAGTGATAGTTCACTTTTGTCATCAGATTTTACCTTGCCAGTCACTTAATGTACTCATTATACATTCTCTTGATTAAATGTTTTGTTATTAAGTGAATGTTCTTTTACTTTTACTGGCTTACAAATTCGTGTGCATTATTAGGTAATTCTCTGATACAAGAACTTGGAGGTCTGTATTACGTATATGTAAATACAAGAGTTAATCAGATTGTGATATGATCTTCCTAATCATGCAGTTGAATTGTAGGAACTTCAGAAATTCCAAAATACAGCGAATGTTTTTATGTTGAACAGGATGAAATAAGTCTCTCTTTAGAGTTTATATATGAATGATATATTTTAGCCTTGTTACTGATCTTAAAATATTTTATAGTATTTATTCATTACTTCTCATGCGGTTTATTTATTTTCTTATTTCCTTTCTTCATCGGGCTATTTTTCCTATTGGAGCTCTTGGACTTATAGCACCCTGCTTCCCCAACTGGGGTTGTACCTCAGCTAATAATAATAATAATAATAATAATAATAATAATAATAATAATAATAATGTCGATATGTAGATTATAACATACTTATTCAATCTATATAAACTATGAATTATATAAGGACGGGTGATTGTTATAACATTAAGGATATCCTTTATTTACTCAGAAATTTCCCCATGACATCAAAAGCTGCAACAGTCTAAAATCAATGCTGTGTGCAATATATGAAAAATCCATCTCTCTCTACATCCATAACCTCAGAGATAAATGCATTTCTTCTTGCATTCAAGCATCTTACATGCAATGCACTATAAAGAATTAAAGGCAGCTCATGAATGGCAGAAGTAAGGGACAGTGACAAAGACCTAGAGACTGACCATATACTGTATGCATATGATCAGTGGCCCAACTAGAACCAAGAAGGGCCAGGCAATGGCTGCTGATAACTCAGCAGGTAGACCTATAGGCTCCCACAAACCCGCCATCCTCAGCTCACAAGGATAGTGAGGTTACAGACACTACAAGTAGCTATCAAACTTGAGCGGGACTCGAACCCCCATTCCGGAAGAATGCGAGGCCTTATGTGCCTTTCTGACTGTAACAGGGGTGTCTCGACATCTTTGCAATTGTTTAAAGAGAGAATAGTGTCTTCTTCTTCCTCTTCTTCTTCTTCTTCCTCGATTTGCAAAGGACGGCCTATTAGCTCTGCGACATTTTTGGTTTCGTTATGTGACGAAAGTTGCAGTGCTACTGGTCGATCGATGAGAGAGAGAGAGAGAGAGAGAGATAGAGAGAGAGAGAGAGAGAGAGAGAGAGAGAGAGAGAGGAGAGATAGAGAGAGAGGAGAGAGAGAGAGAGAGAGAATCATTTATTTATAATAGGGTACTATACCAATGTTTGACTAATGAGCAATGTAAGAATAAATAAGTTAGGAAAAACAAAGAGAGAGAGAGAGAGAGAGGAGAGAGAGAGAGAGAGAGAGAGGAGAGAGAGAGAGAGAGAGAGAGAGAGAGAGAGAGAGAGAGAGTAAAATGGTGGAACGAATAATTCACAAATACCCCTTCATTTCTCATTATATTTACTTAACATATGTGATAGCTCACTTTTGTAATTATATTTGTAATTACATTTTACATATACATTTAACACATGAAATAATAATAAAAATAATAATAATAATAAATAATAATAATAATAATAATAATAATAATAATAATAATAATAATAATAATGATAATAATAATAAC
>NC_090749.1:55953985-55961485 GCF_036898095.1 Palaemon carinicauda | reverse complement strand
GCACACGTGGTTTGGGTGTAGGGAACAGGATAAAAGGTTCAGTGGGTAGGATCTTTCTTTAAAGGAAAAAGTGGGATGTGATTAGGAAGGGATGGGAGGTTGGGCAAGGATGTTGAGGATCTCAAAATCAGACACCTTACCTTAGTAAATGGATTCTGGTCCCTCCCTTGTGGAGGGTATGTCACATGGACCTGCCTCCCTTTAATCTTGAGGGTGAGGAGAGATGATGGTTCCCTCACGGAGGCTGAGTAACGAAGAAACGAAGTCCAGCCGCTCCTAGGCCGACTCCCTTTGGCCCCCAAGGTGGGGGGGGGGGGGGGGGGGGCGAAATTGGCCTGACTGTTGTCCCATTGTTCAGGCCTTGTCTCGTGTCCCGACAACCCATCTATAGGCCTCCTCTTTCTCCTGGGATCTCGACGTTGCCACGTGGTTCGTAAAAGATGGCTGAAAAATGAGACCACAAGGGGAGTAGACTGGTATAGGATGGTTGAAGGGGGGGGGGGGGGGGTGAGACTCTGGGTAGGGTCCCAAAACTTGTGGCCTGTAGACCAACTCCTTGCTGGTGGGGTCTTTGTTTGAACAAAGGTGGCGCAATGACCTCCAATATCAACAGCCCCCCATTTTAGCAGAGATTTTGTCCTAAAACAGGACAAGAACTCTGCAAGCAAGGTCTGAAGCCACTAGCCTTAATGACTCCTCCCTCAGTGAGTCTCACCACAATAATGAAATAATTTTTAAGCTGCAACTAGGGTCATAATTTTACTTTATTTTGATAGTAAATCAACTTTAAGTGCCACGTAGAAATAAGTAAGCTGGCTGTGAGGCAACGACTAAAAAAAATTAAAAATGCAAAAATAAAAATTAAAATGCAAAAATGGTTAAAGTTAAGTGACCTAGTGCAGTGGGACGCATGAAAATTAAAACAAATTGGCATATATGCCAAAAGATAAAATAAATACCTAAAAATACATTAAATGTAACTAATGATGCCAAGATGGCCCCTTAAGTTTATCTACCTGGGGAGACACGAATGCCAAATAAAATTTTTCCTTACAACCTAAATTAACCTACTGACTATGGCTACGTTATGGTCATGGCACTGTGCATTGGGCACTAATGCCGGGAGAACACATCTCTCTCACCTGAGTTCTTTAGGCGCTTGACCTTCCAGTTGTAGTTCTGAAGGTCTATGCGCCACCTAGTGGGCCCTTTATTCCCATTACGTAGCTCAGTCAAGTACGTTAGAGGGTTATGGTCCATTAGGAATGTCTGTGGGAACACATGGTCAGCACGATAGGAACCAAGATGCTAAAGAGATAAGCCCATGCCTGAGAGCTCATTCTCTTGAGTTTGGAGTTTATCCCATGTCTGAAAGAAATTTAAGTAAACCCCACAGTTGGGAATTCCTGCTTGCACCTGGTGAAGCCAAAAATGAATTATGACCATGGTCAGAGGTCGTGACTCCTCTGCCATGAAGTGGAAACCCTCGTCCTTCTGAAATGTGGCTAGGAAGCCATACCAATAAGAGAATTGTGTCAGTTCTGTGACATTAATGGATGGGATACGTTGGAGCGATGCCCTCGGCACTATTTGCTTTTAGTTCCCCGCGACTTGGCAAGGATGGAAGGATGCTAAGTAATCCTTGGCAATCTCGTGCAAGCCCAGCCAGAACTGAGGCTGGATCAGCTGTGTGGTAAATGTTACCCCCACCTTGTCCTCCCAGTCCCTCATGGACCATGCATGGCACTGACAAGCAGAGATTAAGGGGAACAACTACTTGCCGGCACGAGACCTTAACAGGATCGTGAGAACCTCGGGTGATCTTAAGGGGCACCTCATCCTTTATCAGGAACTTAGCCTTAATGGGGTTATTCATTTCCACCTCGTTCGAGTAGGCGGGTGCCCTGTGGTTTATCACTGTCTCATCCATCAGCTGGAATCTGCTGAGCTGTGCCTGGCTCCTGAGGGTGTCTTGGTCCTCCTCTGAGACTTCTGGCCTGGTGGGAAGCATCATTGCTTTAGCTGGGGAGCACTCTCGGGTACGGGGCTTAGACTTGTACCAACCGTGTGTCACACAATTGTACATAATTCCTTTTGTATATATTATGCTTGTATCTTTGCTCTTCCCTCGCACTAAATCAGACATGAAAATTTATGTCTGCTTTTCTCCTCTGTAACATTGTTAATATTTGAACATGAAAATTCTTGTTGCTTTGAGATTTTGTATATAAAGGAGAGTATTCCTTAATAAACAACTCAGTTGATTGCATCCTGCCTTTGAGTCATAACCTCTCTCTCGGCTCCGTCACAGACTCATTGCTGGAAGGGAGAGACTCCTGGCCCTCCTCGGAGACCTCTGGTATGGTGCTTGAAGTAGCCCTATCCCCAGTGGTGGAAAGCAGCACACCTTCACCAGAATTAACTTCTGGCGTACGAGGCTCAGACTTACTGCTGATAAGGGGAGACTCTTGGGCCTCCTCTCGTAGCCAAGCTACCTCACCAAGGTCAATGTTACCTAGCCAGTCGTCTTCCCCTGCCAGAAGCATCCTCACTGTTTTGGGCTCTGGCTTGGCAGCCTTCATGCAGCTGAGGGGCACTCCCTGTACACCCTTCATAGGCTTTTGACCCAAACTTGAGTTGTAGCCCTCATGTGCGAGATTGCTCACTGACCCCAGTCCGCACTTCTTGCTGGGCTGGGACGTGGTCACCTTCAGTTCCACTGTAGGGAGTTCCTTGGTGAACCCTTCAATGAAGTTGATCCTCCTGCGATTGTCCTGCTGGACTTTGGCAACATTGGGTTGAGGTGGCAAGTGATTGATTTGTGCCAATCGGGAGTCCATCTCCTGCATTCTTAATTCATGCGCTCTCTCTTTTTCATACCGCATCCTTTCTTGCTCTCTTCTTCTCCGGGTTTTGGCTTCATTCATGAGCTTGGGAAGGAGTGAGGAGGGTCTGAAGGGAGTAAGGAGGGCTTGGGAAGGAGTGAGAAAGACTTGGGAGGGCCTCGGAGGGAGTGAAGAGGACTTTGGAGGGAGCAAGGAGGACTTGGGAGGGAGGGAGGGAGTGAGGAGGGCTTAGGAGGGAGCAAGGAGGGGTTGGGATGGAGGGAGGGAGTGAGGAGGGATTGGGAGGAAGTGAGGAGGGCCTGGGAAGGAGCAAGGAGGGCCTAGGAGGGAGTGAGGAGTGCTTGGGAGGGAGTGGAGGAGGGCCTGAGAGGGACTGGAGATGGCTTGGGAGGGAGCAAGGAGGGCTTGGGAGGGAGGGAGGGAGTGAGGAGGGCCTGGGAGGGAGTGAAGAGGGCCTGGGAGGGAGTGAGGAGAGTTTGGGAGGGAGTGACGAGGGCCTGGGAGGGAGCAACGAGGGCCTGAGAGGGAGTGAGGATGGCTTGTGAGGGAGTGAGAAGCGTGGTCCGAAAATTCCACCCACGAAAATTCCACTCACCAAATTCCACCCACGAAAATTTCACCCATGTAAAATTCCACGCACGAAAGTTCCACCCATATTTTCAAAGTTTTTTATTTTCTTTCATTTATTTAATCATTAGACCAAATGAAACTGTTTATTTTATATCAATAACTGAAGGTTTAAATGTTAACCACTTTTTTTACCCATCCACGATGTTGTTGATGGATTTGAACTTCTCTCTGATGATGAAGATCTACCAACCAAATCTATTATTTATTTTGAGCAGACCTATATTGGTGTCCAACGTGGAAGAGGTGAACGGAGACGGAGAGTTGAACCTCTTTTCCCTATCGAAATGTGGAATGTACATGAGCGTACTCTAAATAACGTACCGAGGACAAACAATCATGTGGAAGGTTTTAATAGTGCTCTAAGAACGTCGTTAACAAGTATCCATCCAAATTTATGGACACTTTGCTCATCACTCCAAAAAGAGGAAGCTCTAACCCAAACTAAAATTATTCATTTGAGACGAGGAGACGAGGCTCAGAAAAGAAAGAAATATAAGTCTATAAATGAGAGACTTATAAATCTTGTAGAAAATTATGAGCCATCGTACATATTAGAATTTCTAAAAGGTATAGCACATAACTTGCATGGTTAAATAAATCTAATTTCTTTTGTTTGAATTTTAATTTTGCATAGGTTGCAATACGAAATGGATACAATCAATAAATATCATCTTATGTATTAAAAATTGTCTGTTTCTTTTACCATATGTATAACAGTAATTTCAACCTCACTTTCAATGGATACAATCAATAACTATTATTTCCTGTTTTAAAAATTGTTTGTGTTTCCTTTCCCATATGAATAATAGTAATTTCAACCTCACTTTCAATGGATACAATCAATAAATATTATTTAATGTTTTAAAAATTGTCTGTGTTTCCTTTCCCACAAGTATTATAGTAATTTCAACCTAACTTTTATGATTAAACATACATGAAAGACAAGAAGTAGAAATTTTTTGTGGGTGGAATTTCCGTGGGTGGAACTTGACGTGGGTGAAATTTTCGTGGGTGAAATTTGGTGGGAGGAATGTTCGTGGGTGGAATTTTCGTGGGTGGAATTTACATAGCACGGTGAGAAGAGCCTGTGAGGGATTGAGAAGGGCTTGGGAGGGAGTGAGGAGGGCTTCGGAGGAACCTGTTAAGGGCCAAAGATCAAGAGAGAGACAGAGAATTAGATGGCTAGATAAGGTGAAGGATGATATGGAGAAAAGAGGTTTGGTGGAAGAGAATTCTTTGATAGAAAGCACTGGAGAGGACGCATCAGGCAACCGACCCCTTAATGTAAGGATAACGCTGGGAAAGAAGAGTGAGGGAATCATTGGAAAATATATATGATCAAAGGAAGGAAAACTTGCGAGATCTAATAAAGAATGTAACTACTGTCTTTGTAATAAAGAAAATAGTATAAGACGCAAAAGAGACAAGAATATAATGTTATAATGAGGATTGTCTAAAATAAACCAGAGAAAAAAAAAATCTTTGCATTGAAAAAGGAATGAAACAAATTCAAAAAGGCAAAGAAGAATGAATAAATATTATAATAACTTTTAGCAAACATGGAAATGAAATAAGACGGAAAGAAATAGCGAAATAACAGGATAGAATATAAAAGCGAAATGGCCGAAATAGATGATAACAACAGCGTATGAACAAAGCAATTGTAGAAATGCTGAGAAATAAAAAAAAATGATACTTTTGGAAGAACCTATAATTACCACAAGTAAATTTAAGGACTCTTATAATTGAAGCAAAGACAGCAAAAGGGCTTCATGTCCCAAAACCTGAGATTTAGAACGAACTGAGGAATACTGAAGCGAGTTTAGGAATGTTACTAAAATAAATTAGGGCTTGATGAAAGCCAGTGCCTTTTAATAGTCTATATGTGAATGATCTGTTTTAATATTGGTAATGTTTTAAAAACTATCTTAATTTTTCACTACTTCTTATATCGCTTATTTATTTCCTTGTTTCCTTTCCTCAATGGGCTATTTTTACCCTGCTGGAGCCCTTGGGCTTGTAGCATCTTCCTTTTCCATCATGGGTTGTAGCATGAATAATAATAATAATAATAATAATAATAATAATAATAATAATAATAATAATAATAATAATAATAATAATAACTGGGAGAGACCAAAAACACAATAAATTTTGGAAATAAAAAAAAAATATATGGAAAAAGCTCTCGGTATAATATCAAATAATAATAATGATAATAAAAGAGGAAATCAAAAAACACATGAAAACAATTATGAATATAAAGTAAGATTCACAAGGACACAAAATAAAACATTTATTTTACAATATCATGTCAAAAAGGGCTATATTAATGAAAATATAATGCAATAGTAACTGCTACAGCTTTTAGTAAGGTTTTTGACTTGCTAAAAAGGGAGACATTGATGGAAGTTATATATATAATGAAAAAAAAATCCCCGAAAACCATAAATGCTATTTCGCATGAACCAGCGCGAAAAAATAAATATTGATTTAGGGGATGGTCTGCGAGAAATAGAGTTTGCCAGAGGAATAAGATAAGCACAGGATGAACATCACTTTGTAAGCTGGTCCCATGAATGCCAATGAAAAGGGTAGAAGAGAAAGGGAGAATTTTAAAAAAGAATTAGCATTGACAGAGCCATTATGCTTTTGGTAGAGAGGGAATTATAGAATATGCGAAATATTATATTCAGCTCCTAAAGGAAACTGGGGACAAATTGGGCATTGTAAATATACCAAGAAAATAGGAACATTAAGATATATAATAAGGAAAGATATTCTGGTCGTATAGAGGGCAATAGAGTAGTACAAAATATATTCTATTTTGGCATTGAACTGGATTGTAAGAGGAGTATTTTCCAAACACAAGGATATGGAAATGATTCAAATTGTCTCAAAACCCGCAAACCAAACATTGGCATTTATAAAGAAAAAATAGTAATAAAGTCTCGTAAGGAAAACATTTTCGAAGGGCACTAAAATACCATCAAATTTGTATGGAATAAATATAATAAATCTGAAGACACACTAAAGAGAAAATATACAAGGATAGAAATTGGGGATTAATGGAAAATATTAAAATACAGGTATATCATCAATTGTGGAAGTAATAGGGAAACCTTCTATGAAAACAGGGCATAGAAGGGAAGCCGGAGTGCAGAGATATAAAAAAAAATATAACCTTTAATGTACAAGAAAAAGTATTTCAGAGCTGAACATGAACATATGGCAGATGAAATAAATGACTAAGATAAAAGCAAAAGCCAAATCCAGACACTGGGAAGACCTCGAAAATAAAGAGAGCTTAGAAATATACAGGAAATCGAAGGAAACCCTTAAAGAACCAAATCACTTGACCTCAGTAATATATTTTTCAGACCAAAAAATCAACACATGGAAATTGAACATTATATGAAAACGCACAGGATAACCTATAAATAGCAATTTATACCTCTTTGGTTTCTTTCCAAAGAATATATAAAGAAGAGAAGTGAATTGATATGGCAACAACATTCATCTGAACAAGACAGTTTTATTCAGTGAAAATAAATTTGGTTAGAAAAATCTATATCATGAGAAAGACAAAATAAAATGAAAGAAATAAACAAACATGAACACTTGAGGAGCCTTTGCATAGACTAAGCATTAAACCAAATGTCTAAAAGATTTATTATATTTGAACTCACCAACTAAAGAGATGGAGAAGACGCAGGGATGGGACGACCCTCCAACATCATTGGTGGTGGAGCACTTGACCCATTGGTTCATCCCATTTCCAGACACGTTAGCAGCCATTACCCAACCCTCTGAGGACAGACCTTTGTCCTGGTGTCGTAGGGCTGATTCCTGTACGGAAGAGAAGGACCATTACTATCCAGAGACGCAATGTGTATCGATATACATTTTCTGTGTTGTGGTGCTCTATTGGAAACGTCCCTGCCAGGCGTACTGCTGAACTGGGATTGGAAACACACTCAAGCTCGTTTGTTTCTTGTAGTGAGAAGATCCATTACTACCCAGA
>NC_090749.1:55926485-55933985 GCF_036898095.1 Palaemon carinicauda | reverse complement strand
CGGGATCAGAGCCCCAGGCGGATCACCCAAAGACTATAGTATCAGATCGGCCGGGATTTGAACCCTGGTCCAGGATACCTGTATGCCAGTGACCATACCACTCAGCCACGTAGAAAGATAAAAGTCAATGACAATTCTTCTGTACATATACCTGTCAAATTCCGGTTTTCTGTACTTAGAATTGAAATCAACCCATCTTCACCATCGTAGCTAATTGGTAGGTTTGGGACTTGGCATTCGATTAATGATAAATTTTTGCACATTTAAACATGTTTTTCATATTTCAAATAAGCCATATTTATTAATACATTAAAGTCTGGATTCTCTTAACGGCCTCGGGAAAAGAACCCCAGGCGGAATCACCCAAAGACTGTAGTATCCAGACCGGGCCGGATTTGAACCCACGTTTAAATGTGCAAAAATTTATCATTAATCGAAATGCCAAGTCCCTAAACCTACCAATTAGCTACGATGGTGAAGATGGGTTGATTTCAATTCTAAGTACAGAAAGCCTGAATTTGACAGGTATATGTACAGAAGAATTGTCATTGACTTTTATCTTTCTTCGTGGCTGAGTGGTATGGTCACTGGCATACAGGGTATCCTGGACCAGGGTTCAAATCCCGGCCGGTCTGATACTATAGTCTTTGGGTAATACCGCCTAGACCTCTTTTCCCGAGGTCGTTAAGAGAATCCAGACTTTAATGTATTAATATATATGGCTTATTTGAAATATATATATATATATATATATATATATATTTATATATATATATATATATGTATATATATATATATATATATATATATTATATATATATATATATACTATACATACATTCATGTGTTTGTGGGTATATGTATATAATCTGTATACCTGGGTATGTAATTTGTATGTGTGTAATTATATAACTCACAGAAATGCACAGTTCACAGACATTTCCCTTGGTACATGTTTGTTTATTTTTGGAAATTATATATATATATATATATATATATATATATATATATATATATATATATATATATATATATATATATATATGTATATATATATATATATATATATATATATATATATATATATATATATATATATATATATAAATATATATATACTATATATATATATATATATATATATATTATATATGTATATATATATATATATATATATATATATATATATATATATATATATACAGTATACTGCATATATGCATATGTAATTTACCTAAAGGCCTATATATTACGCCACCCTTAACCCCTTCTCTCTCTCTCTCTCTCTCTCTCTCTCTCTCCTCTCTCTCTCTCTCTCTCTCTCTCTCTCTCTCTCTCGCTCGTTAAAAACATCATAGAAAGTTCTACATTATTCAGGAGTCAGAATACACAGCCCAGAGACGGAGCCCAGCTTACGTTAATGGACTCTGTAACCAAAAATGACACTTCATAAGCTATTAAATCTCATAGAGAGAGAGAGAGAGAGAGAGAGAGAGAGAGAGAGAGAGAGAGAGAGAGAGAGAGAGGGAGGGAGAGAGAGAGAGAGAGAGGTGGGGGGGGGGGGGCCCTCTATATACTTGCTTGCAATGTTCCTTTCATCTTATTTTCTCTCTCTCTATGCATGTCTGTCATATGTATTCCTCAAAAAACAGATAAGATTCACAGGGACGCTGCAAATGAAAAATGAAAAACAAACATCTTTCACAAAAAGATTTCATTTCCTCCTTACTCATAAAATCCTCGAAAACTTTAAAATAATGTTAAAGCATAATTTAAAATAATTCAACTTCAGTTTCGATCACCTCCAAAGCTGGAAAACTAAAAAAAATCCCTTAAAACCTCCAATTCTTTAAATAACCTTAAAATTTCTTAACTAGTAAATTCATAACTTATAGTTGAAAAATATTTCTTAGGTTTGAAAACATACCGCATTACAAACTTATTACCCAATTATTCTACTAATGTCAACACAAAGAAATGTTTTTTTTACAGTCGGTATAAAACCTAAAAGTGAGATAAGAAAATAAACCCACCTTTATTATTCCTTCCTTACAACCTCTTTACACCTTTACTTGAAGTAGAATCAAAACCTTTACCATTGGATTATATCTTAAAATAAAACCCGCAACATTGCATTAAATATTAAACTAAAACCAATATCATTTCATTTAAATCTAAAATAAAAAATCACAGCATTGCATTAAATTCTAAATTAGAACCCTCACCATTGGCTTAAATCTTGAATTAAACTCACACCATTGCATTAAATCCTCCATTAAAACACACACTATTGCATTAATATTAAATTAAAACCCACTCTATTACATTAAATCTTGCATTAAAAATCACACCATTGCACTAAATCTTAAATAAAAACCCACACTATTGCATTAAATCAAAAATTAAAACCTACACCATTGCATTAAAACCTAAATTAAAACCCATCCCCATTGCAATAAATTCTAAATCAAAATCCATCCCATTGCATTAAATCCTATATTAAAATCCATCCCACTGCAATAAATCCTAAATTAAAACCCACACCATTGCAGTATATATTTAATTTAAAACTGGCCCCATTACATTAAATGCTAAATTAAAACTCATAGCAGTGCATTAGATCCTAAATTAAAACCCTCACCCTTGCTTTAAATCCTAAACTAAAAACCATATTATTGCATTAAAATATTGAAATAAAACTTACACCATTGCATTAAATATTAAATTAAAACCCACAACATTACATTAAATCGTAAATTAAAAATCATCTCACTGCATTAAAACCTAAATTAAATCCCATAATGCATTAAATCTTAAATTAAAACCCACACCATTGCATTAATTATAAAATCGAAACCTACGCCATTACATTAAATCCAAAATCAAAACTAATACCACTGCAATAATCCTAAATTAAAACCCACACCATTGCATTCAATCCTAAATTAAATCTCATACACATGCATTAAATCTTATGTTAAAAACCCACACCATTGCATTAAATATCAAAGCCCACAATACTGCATTTAATCCTAAATTAAAACCCACACCATTGCATTAGATCCTGAACTAGAAACCCACACCATTGCATTAAATATTAAATAAAAAAAACCATCAATGCATTACATCCTAAATAAAAATCCACAACATTGCATTAAATCCTAAATTAAAACTCACACCAATGCATTAAATCCTCAATTATAGCCCACACCATTGCATTAAATCTTGAATTTAAACCCACATCACAGCATTAAATCCTAAATAAAATCCACAACATTACATTAAATCCTAAATTAAAACAGGCACCTTTGCATTAAATATTAAATTAAAACCTACACCATTGCATGAATTAGTTCTTCAAAAACCCACAACACTGCATTAAATCCTAAATCAAAACCCACACCATTGCATTAAATCCTAGATTAAAAACCCACATCATTGCATTAAATATTAAATTGAAATCAATACCATCACATTAAATCCTGAATTAAAACTCACACTACTGCATTAAATCCTAAGTTAAAACGCATACCATTGCATTAATCCTGAATTAAAACCCATCCCATTGCATTAAATCCTACAGATTTAAACAGCCACATTCTTTGCCAGGAAAATCTATTAACAATAACATTTGCTCATACTCAGAATCTTTAGTGGAAAATTACACAAAACTTTTCCATCCTAACTTAAAATCAACAAAAATGCTTTAAAATTCAAAATCTACTAAATAACCCTCACATTAGGCCAATATGAGGCCTTTTCTGTCATTTTTAAAACAATACTAAACCCGTAATCACGTTTGAAATCATTCTAGATTACATGAAAAACACTTCCTTTGAATTACTTTGGTTATGCATTAATATCTTAAAAAAAAGAAAAAAAAATCTTATTGTCATAAAAAAACTCTTTCCGTTCCATAATCCATACATGAAATCATACTCTAGTAAAACTGCAAAATGGACCCTCCAACATTGTCTCAAAACCATCTTTTTATCTATATGAAAAAAAGAAAAAAAACCTGCATAAAAACTCACATGGAAAAAGATGGAAAAAAAATCTTCATTGCCATCAACACTTTCCCTTCATACTCACAATCTATGTGCATTGTCTAAAAAAATCTTTTTATCTCTACATACAAGCAGTATTAACACCAACATTTAGGCATAAAGACCTATGAACAAATCCCTCTAAAAAACCCAATCTTCATTTCCGTTAAAACTTTTCTCCTCATACTATCCATGTGCATTGTTTCAAAGACCTCTTTTTATCTATACGTACAGCTAGTACAAAGACCCAAATTTATGGTAAAAAACATAGGGAACAAATTTTAAAAATTCTCAATGGATTTTACTCCCAATCTATGTGCATTGCATCAAAGACCTCTTTTTATCTAAACATACAACCAGTACAAAGGACCAAATTTACACTTCCAAACATATGGAAAAAAATTAAAATATCTTCATTGGCTTTAACATTTTCCTCTCAATACTCACAATCTATGTGGAGAGCAACGGCATTGCTCTCTCCATCCCCTTCGGTGTTGGAGGCGAGGCAGGTGTAGAGTCCAGAGTCCTGATGCTGCAGCTCAAGGAGAGTCAGACTCCGCCCTTTTGTTATCACGTTTTGCCGGTGGTAAAGGTCGACCCTGTAAAGGAGATATAGGTCATGTGAGTCACCAAATAAGAAGGAAAAAGTCGAATGGATGTGTGATACTGATGTTAAAATTGGTCAGATAGAAAATGTAAATTTTTCACTCATACACATCGATCTGGATAAGTAAAACAGGTTTTTTTAGAATGGATAAAAAAAATTTAAATATACCAGCTGCCTTTTAAAAGCAAGAATTGAGTTTAGGATATGTGAAATTACCTATCAATTTAACATAACCGGAGGTCCAAAAGATCAAAGAGTATTGATATAATTTCCTGTCAGACATGAAAATAGTTACTGATGGTTTTCAAATGATTAAAACCAAGACATATGTGTAATGTATGTTCTAAAGCTTTCATATATGTGGCCACAAGACTATACAACAATCTCCTACTAAACATCCGAATGACAGGAGACATTAAAGCTTAAGAGGAAAATTAAGACTCTTATTTTCCAAGTGCTTCGATAATGTCGATTTGACAAATGTGGAATGCGTTGTGAGATACTCCAAATACCTAATACTGCATATGACAAACAGGGTTTCTCAGGTTAAAGAGAGCTCAGACCCCACTCTACGGGCTGCAAGTTTGCAAGAGCCTGTGCTTGGCAGTAAGGGCCAGGTAGTCTGCAACAACAACAAGCCCAGACCCAAACGGACTTAATCAAATGAAGGTCAAACAGATTTCTTTTGAGTAAATTAAGATCAAGGCATGTCTTAACAAAGTGGATATTTTCTTGAGAGAGAGAGAGAGAGAGAGAGAGAGAGAGAGAGAGGAGAGAGAGAGAGAGAGAGAGAGAGGAGAGAGAGAGAGAGGAGAGAGATATTATATGGATTTCTGTGGATATGATAAATGAACAACTATACCACGGGAGGGGGAAAAAATTCAAAAGAGTTTTTATGGAAAATTGATAAAATTAATTTTTTCTGCTTGATAAATATGTAAGATATATATATATATATATATATATATATATATATATATATACTATATATAATATATATATATATATATAATATATATATATATCTATATTCAAAAAGCAGAAAATAGAACTTTGAAAAAACCTTTCGAAGTTTGGATGGATCTCTCAAGAGGGATAACGGTCAACTATGCCTTTTGCAAGACAATGGATATTTCAAAAGAGGCGAAACTAAAAAAAGCCCGTCTTTCTGAATTGAAGCAAACGCTAAAGGGGCCTTGAGAGAGAGAGAGAGAGAGGAGAGAGGAGAGAGAGAGAGGAGAGAGAGAGAGAGAGGAGAGGAGAGAGGAGAGAGAGAGAGAGAGAGAGAGTTATTATGTTCCTTTGGCCTTCCTTTTTAGAAAAGGGTGTCTTTTTTAAGAGTATTGGTTTGAATAGTTTAAAACAAGAATTAGCAGATCTTTCTGGTTAGAATAAACAAGGCAAGTAATTATCTTTATATCAAGAAAAATTAAGAAAAAATTGAATCATCCATTGAGAAAAAGATTGATAGTCCAAAAGGAATAATATTGGTCTCTGTTTAACTAAAAAGAAAGTCCGAGTAAAAAGTGAATTACACAAATATTGTATAGAGGGGGAGTTCCATTTTTGCCAATAGAGATTTTTGCATAAGACGCTAGATGTGAAAATGTGCCAGTAGGTCGACCGCATATTTTTATATGTATGAATATCTGGATCCTCTTTGAAAATTTCTTTCGAGAATAATAAAATTGTAAAGGTTGACTGAAAAGGCTATTATGAAAGGTCAAACTGACCTTTCATTATAGTTCATTGAAATGGAAAAAAGGTGGTTGTAGGAAAAAATAGATAAAAATAAAATATTCACACAAAGAACAAATAAAAAGAAAATATCTAAGATGATGACCCAGTTGTAAAGTTACAGGTGAAAGAATTAGTTATGGTGGTCGATGTGGTAACGTTCCTGATGGTGAACACCAGACTGGGGTTCGAGTCCCATTCAAACTCGTTAGTTCCTTTGGTCAGCGCAACCTCACCATTCAGGTAAGAATAGGGGTTTTGGGGAGCTTTTAGGTCCCGATCATAAGTATATATGGTCAGTCTCTAGGGCATTGTCCTGCTTGATAGGACAATGTCACTGTCCCTTGTCTCTGCCATTCATGAGTGCCCTTCTCTGCCCTTTAAAAGAATTTTCCAAGATAATTTTTTTTACCTTAGTTTGCCTGAGGTAGTCATATGGTTTGCCCATATTTGCAGTTTCCATAAAGATCCTGAAACCTGCAATTTTAGAAGGGATCGAGTCCCCCTTCTTTTGAACATCAAAACATCGGAAGCCTTTTCAGCATTGGCTACTAGAAAAAGTATCACGAAGAATTCCATTTGGCCAAAAAAAAAAACAGCTAGAATTTACGTCAGCCCATAAAGAATACCAATATGTTTTCACCATAAAATTGTATTTTGGACCCTTTAAAAAAAAAAAATCATTTATGTCTTACTGTAAGAATACTTTTCAACTTAAATTAAAATAATGGAAATCAAAGTCTCCAATGCATGATAGTTGGAATGAGTAAAATGTATAATTAACAAAACTCAAAATATTTGAGTTATATTGAGTTGGAAAAAAAAAAAAGTGTGATCGTGAACGAATTTGTATACTTTCACCTGAAACCAATTAAAAAGTTGGTTCGACCAGATTTCAAACTTTGCTAATATGAAAAAGTGATGCTATCTCGATACATCCTTCATCTTCTTATCTCTCTTTCCCTGCTTAGATAATACATCCTTTATCCTCTTATCTGTTTTTCCATGCTTAGATAATACATCCTTTATCTTCTTATCTGTCTTTCCTTGCTTACAATACAGTTTAAGATATGTGCCGTAACCCATCAAGTTATCAGAACCGGACGTTCA
>NC_090749.1:55901485-55916485 GCF_036898095.1 Palaemon carinicauda | reverse complement strand
AAAAGGCCATGCGATCGTAAAAACCTCTGCCATCCTGTTCGTAATACTAGGAAGGCAGTTAATTCTAATAGTCAGGCTTGTTCTTCATGAAGCTCAATACTACACGGTACTCTAGAAGTTTTATTCCAGCTGTGACCGAGTTGTGGAATCATCATCCTAATCGGGTAGTGGAATCGGTAGAGCTTCAAAAATTCAAACTTGCACCAAATGTTTTGTATGTTGAACAGGCTGATATAATATAGTTCATATATGAACTATCTGTTTTCATGTTACTGTTTTTAGAATATCCTATTTTTAATGTTCACTATTTCTTATACCGTTTATTTATTCCATTATTTAATTTCCTCGCTGGGCTATTTTTCCCTGCAGGAACCCTTGGGTTTATACCATCTTGCTTTTCCAACTAGGGTTGCAGCTTAGCTAGTAATAATAAGAATAATAATTTAATCAACCACGCCTCATACTATTAGAAATAAAGGGTGCATCAGGTAGCCAACCCCTTATGTAGGGATAACGGTGGGAAAGTAGATCTGTCTTCTTCTATTAGTTGAGCAAAACGGTTGAATGGGAAATGGAATTATGAAAAGTTTAACACCATCCCTTTTACACTGTCTGATTTTGTTAGTTTAAGAAACTAACTTTCTCCTCTTAGCCTTTAGGCTCCTTTGTATTCATTGTGACCCATTATTGCTAGTGACAGGCCATTCCAAAAGGCTAAATTTTGTGGGATAGAAGAAAAAATAGTGGTTACATTTTTCTAAAATTCAACTCTAGACTGAGATGCACGCAGAACCGGAAAAGTCTATACAATTTATAAAAGTTAAATGCGAGGAGGTGGTTAGCACTGAAGTTTAGATGTTAATTATTTTCTTATAATCTGGAATTTTATACATCGGGATGTTCATGAAAGCCAGTAATCTAGACATAAATATGGAGTTTTGTAAACCAAGAAGTATACAAAAGCCAGGAACATAAGTCCTGGCCTATGAAAATATCAGAAATCTTATGAAATTCCGGCCATTCGTAGGTAAATAAGTAAATAAGAGTTCATTCATGAATTAGGGTAGACTTAAAAATTAAGGAAATTTGAAAGTTGAGAAGTCAGTAAATGTTAAGAAGTTTATAGAAGGCAGAATTTTAATGAATGCCACAAAAGATGTAAGTCAGACATCTTGAAACGTTCTTATGTTAATAAAATTAAGAAAGTTTATAGTAACAATGTCCATTAAGAATAAATGCCAGGGTTTGGCAGTGCTTGGAGAGAAGCAGTTACTGAAATCGTATGTTAATCTAAAACCTTTTCCTTGTGTAACGCAGAAATTTCAGTTTAATAGGAAGAATCTCCCCATAAAAAAAAAGAGCAGTTTAATGTACAGCAGGACGCTAAGTCCCTGGCACACCTCGCTCCGAAGTAGTGCACCCTGTTATACCCTTACCTCATGGAGTGTTACCAAATAGTGTAGGGGGAGATGGCAGAGATGGTGGAAGGGGCCAAACATTAATGTTGTTAATGTTTTTAAAACGTTTTATTTCAATTGTTCATTACTTTTTATATCGTTTATTTGTTTTCTTATTTTCTTTCCTCACTGGTTATTTTTCCCTATATGAGCCCTTGCGCTTATAGGATCTTGCATTTCCAACTAGGGTCGTAGCTATGCTAGTAATTATAATAATAATAAAAAGGAACTCATCTTAAAAAGGGTGTAGCTGGGTGAACTTTTAAAGGTTGCTTCACACGAGCAGATTGATGCCGTGCGGATTGTAAACCAATGAAGATTAATGAGGCTCTTCAAACGCTTTCACGTGGTTCCAGTATAGCGGCTTATTAAAACCTACCCATGGCATTCGCATCCCACGTGGTTCCAGTATAGCGGCTTAATGAAACCTACCTAGGGCACTGGTATCCCGCATGGTTCCAGTATAGCAACTTATTAAAACCTAGCCGGGGCACTGGTATCCGGCGTGGTTCCAATATCGCGGCTTACTAAAATATAGCCGAGGCACTGGTATCCCACGAGGTTCCAGTATAGCGTCTTATTAAATCCTAGAAACGGCACTGGTATTCCGCGTGGTTCCAGTATAGCGCTTAATGAAACCCTAGCCACGGCACTGGTATCCAGCGTGGTTCCATTATAGCAACTTATTAAAACCTAGCCGGGGCACTGGTATCCTGTGTGGTTCCATTATAGCGGCTTATTAAAATATAGCCGGGGCACTGGTATCCCATGAGGTTCCAGAATAGCGGCTTATCAAACACTAGCCACGGCACTGGTATCCCGCATGGTTCCAGTATAGCGGCTTATCTAAACCTAGCCGCGGCACTGGTAACCCGAGTGGTTAAAGTACATCAGCTTATTAAAACATAGCCACTGCACTGGTATCGCGCGTGGTTCCAGTATAGCGGCTTATTAAAACCTAGCCGGGGCACTGGTATCAAGCGCGGTTCCAGAATAGCGGCTTATTAAAATCTAGCTGGGGCACTGGTATCCCACGAGGTTCCAGTATAGCAGCTTATTAAACCCTAGAAACGGCACTGGTATCCCGCGTGGTTCCAGTATAGCGATTTATTAAACCCTAGTCATGGCACTGGTATCCCGCGTGGTTCCATTATAGCGGCATATTGAAACCTAGCCAGGGCACTGGTATCCCGTGTGGTTCCAGTATAGCAACTTATTAAAACCTAGCTGGGGCACTGGTATCCTGTGTGGTTCCAGTATAGCGGCTTATTAAAATATAGCCGGGGCACTGGTATCCCATGAGGTTCCAGTATAGCAGCTTATTAAACACTAGCCACGGCACTGGTATCCCGCATGGTTCCAGTATAGTGGCTTATTTAAACCTAGCCGCGGCACTGGTAAGCCAAGTGGTTAAAGTTCATCGGCTTATTAAAACATAGCCACGGCACTGGTAACGTGCGTGGTTCCAGTATAGCGGCTTATTAAAATCTAGCTGGGGCACTGGTATCCCGTGTGTTCCCAGTATAGCGGCTTATTAAAAGCGAGCTACGGCACTGGTATCCCGTGTGGTTTCAGTATAGCGGCTTATTAAAACCTACCCGGGGCACTGGTATTCCGCGTGGTTCCAGTATAGCGGCTTATAAAAAACCTAGCCAGGGCACTGGTATCCGGCGTGTTTACAGTATAGCGGCTTATTTAAACATAGCCGCGGCACTGGTAACCCAAGTGGTTCAAGTACAGTAGCTTATTAAAACCTAGCTACGGAACTGGTATCTCGCGTGGTTCCAGTATAGCGGCCTATTAAAACCTAGCCGGAGCACTGGTATCACATGTGGTTCTAGTATCGTGGCTTAGTAAAACCTAGTCGGGGCACTAGTATCCCACGTGGTTCCAGTATAGCGGCTTATTAAAATCTAGCAAGGGCACTGGTATTCTGCGTGGATCCAGTATAGCGGCTTATTAAAATATAGCCAGGGCACTGGTATCCTGCGTCCTTCCAATATAGCGGCTTATTAAAATCCAGCCAGGGCAATGGTATCCAGCGTAGTTCCAGTATAGCGGGTTATTTAGACCTAGCCACGACAATGGTAACCCAAGTGGTTCCAGTATAGAGACTTATTCAAACCTAGCCCCAGCACTGGTAACCTGAGTGGTTCCAGTATAGCGGGTTATTTAAACCTAGCCGCGGTACTGGTAACCAGAGTGGTTCCAGTATAGCAGCTTATCTAAACCTTGTCACGGCACTGGTAACCCGTGTGGTCACAGTATAGCGGCTCATAGAAAACAAGAGGCCATGTGAAGACATGCCTCCTAAAAAGCAAGAATATTTCCGTACGGAAAAAAATCCGCTCATGTGAAGCGAGCCTTAAGAGTCAAGTGTACCAGGCGTTCCTGTGTCTCACCGTATTTAGTATCAATACAACGTGACTATCATAGGGCTTAAATGTTGGCATACTTTATGGATAAGGAGAATCACAATTAAGGCGAACAAATACTTTCGTTAAACATAAACGTGAGGTTGTAAACCGGAGGGTTCGCTCTTGTGACACACGTCAAGGTAGCCGAACTTCCCTCTCGAAGCCCTGAGGATGGCAACCCTGAATCCAGGCTGCTGCTGCTCCCAGCGTCGATGCTAATGTGGCTTTGGGCACGTCTGCAAAAAAATAAAATATGTTCATTAAATAAAAGGATCATCCTGATCGGGCAGTTGAATCAGTGGAACTTCAAAAGTTTAAACTCCCAGCAAATGTTTATATGTTGACCAGGCTGACATAAGTCTTTTTATAGTTTATATTTGAAATATCTGTTTTAATGCTGTTATTGTTTTTAAAATATATTTTAATTTTTCATTACTTCTTGTATCGTTTATTTATTTCCCTATTTCCTTTCCTTGCTGGGCTATTTTTCCCTGTTGGAGCCCTTGGGCTTTATAGCATCTTGCTTTTAAACTAGGGTTGTAGCTTGGCTAATAATAATAATAATAATAATAATAATAATAATAATAATAATGGGCCAATAGAAACAGCCAAAATTGTATCAAATTTTATATGACTAGTTATCAATGCAGTTTGCAGCTTCAAAGGAAATGTATAATTGTGGAGCAATGATTTGAGAAACTAACAAAATAGTATGTTAATGAGCAGATAACTATAAAAATTTTACTACTACTAGTCTTCGGTCCTTATTCTGCTTTTGCTTTCCCTAAATCTTATTTAACATTTTTTCCTCCTTAAGTCTAAAGGTTTCTCGCTTCCTTTGTCGTCACAAAACCTCTCTATATTTATATTTCATACCTTGTTTGGGCCTGGGCTAGTTAAGGAAATCAATGTTTCTGAATCCACGAGCCGTGGTTCTTTCAAAATTAATATTACTCATATAAACGAGGGAACCTGAATCGATTTACATAAATTAATCGAAATGTTAAATCATCTTTTTATTCATAAATTATTTTTAATATTCCTCTCAAGCTTACGACCACTTGAAAACATGAATCGGAATAAGGTAAAAATTGTTGATTTTTAGGTTAAGGGAGATTTGAAAGAAACAAGTTTTTACTTCGTTGATGATCTGCACAGAAGAAATATTTACATTTGCATATTTTAATTGCTAATATATATATATATATATATATATATATATATATATATATATATATATATATATATATATATATATATATATATATATATATATATATATATATATATATATTACAACAGTGAAAGAGGAAGAAAAGATAATCATAGGAGTTAGACATGAATGGTACAGTAGGGAAGAGAAGATTTGAGTATGAGGAGGTACATGGAGGAAATGGGTTTGGAATTCGAAATTAAGATAGGGAGTATATATTGGAGATGGTTCAGAGTGTTGAATTAGCATGTATGAATACATGGTTTCAGAAATCTGATAACCTATGAAGACTAGAGGAAAGCCAAATGAGTTACATCTTGGTTAGAAGAGCTAACACAAATAATATGCTGAACTGTAAAGTAATTCTGGGTGAAGCATGCGTTAAACACCATAGACTCGTAGAGATGGATTTTGAAACGAGAGGTATAAAACCCAAGAAGAGATCTAGAATGAATGTTTGGGACTTTAAAGGAGAAATTAGAGAGTAATTTAGGAGGAATGTGAGAGAAAGGCTACTGGAAAGGTTGAATTTAGGAGATTTGGAGAGTGTAACGTTTGAAAATATCTGGGTGGGTATGAAAGAAATATGTGCAGGGGAAACGGAGGAATTACTTGGAAGAACCAGCGGATATGGCGTGTCGAAAGGAGAAAAGTGGTGGTGGGACAGAGAGGTGCAAGAGTCAGTTAAAAGAAAATCAATGTCAGTTAAGGGAGGGAAAGTTAAGGCATGGTCAAGGGGCAGAGGAACTATACAGAGAAGAAGAGAAAGACTCTTGAAGAAAGTGGGTATAGCTATCGGAAGAACAATAGGATAATAGAATCAAAGGCTAGGAATAAGGGAAGAGAAAAGGATATTATACGATTTCAAACTTGAGGAATAGGCAGATATGATTTGGGACAACTGGGAGTCATCAGGGATAGAGATGAAGATATATTGCATAAGGATAGAGACATTAAGAGGTGATGGAAAGAATATTATGAATAACTGTCTTGGGTTAGAGTTCTCTTGCTTGAGGGTGCACTCGGGCACACTATTCTCTCTAATTTCTCTTCCTCATGTTTTGTTAAAGTTTTTATAGTTTATATAGGAAATATTTATTTCAATGTTACTGTTCTAAAATATTTTATTTTTCCTAGTTCCCTTTTCTCACCGGGCTATTTTCCCTGTTAGGTTCCTTGGGCTTATAGCATCCTGCTTTTTCAACAAGGGTTGTAGCTTAGCAAGAAATAATAATAATAATAATAATAATAATAATAATAATAATAATAATAATAATAATAATAATAATATTAATAATAATAGCAATTATTATTATTATTATTATTATTATTATTATTATTATTATTATTATTATTATGATAATACTGAAAATAAGAAAGAAGAGCTGGGAGAAGCACAGAGGCTGGAGGGGCCAGTGGTGAAGATATGGAATACAGAAGTGTATTCCCGCTTCACTGAAAAAAATGATAAAGCACCAGGTCAATCAGAGTTTCAAAATGAAATGGTCAAAATACTATCTACAGGTCTCTATCCCCAACCCCTTCCTTTAACACAGGTCTCTATTCCCAACCCCCTCCTTTACCACAGATCTCCATCTCCCACCTCATCCTTTAACACAGGTCTCCATCCCCAAACCCATCCTTTACCACCGGTCTCCAAGCCCAACCCCATCCTTTAACACAGGTCCCTATCCCCAACGGCCTACATTACCACAGGTCTACATCCCCAACCCCTTCCTTTACCGCAGGGGTCTATCCCCAAACCCTTCCTTTACCACAGGTCTCTATCCCTAACCCCTTCCTTTACCTCAGGTCTCTATCCCCAAACCCCTCCTTCACCACAGGTCTCTATCCCCAACCTCCTACTATACCATATGTCTCCATCCACAGGCGCCTACTTTACCATAGGTCTCCATTTCCGACCCCTTCCTTTACCAAAACTCTCTATCCCCATCCCCCTACTTTATGATATATCTCCATCCAAAGCACCCTACTTTACCATAGGTCTCCATCCCCAACCTCCTCCTTAACCACATGTCTCCATCCCAGTACCCTCTTTTAATTTTCTTTATTATACATCCCCAGGCCCCTTCTTTACCATAGGTCTCCATGCAAAGCCCCCTTCTTTCGCACACGTCTCTACCCAAAAACCCCTCTTTACCACATGTCTCAATCCCCAACCTCTTCCTTTACCACAGGTCTACATCCTAAACTCCACCCTTTATCACATGTGTCTACCCCAATCCCCTCTTTTACCACGGGTCTTCATATCCAACCCCATCTTTCGGCAAGGGTCTCCATATCCAACCCTATCCTTTGGCAAGTCTCTACATACCCAACCCCATCTTTTAGCACAGGTCTCCATTTACAATCCCCACCTTTCCGACAGGTCTCAAATGCCAATCCCTTCCCTTATCACAGGTCTCCATCCCCAACCTCCACTTGTATTATAGGTCTCTTCTCCGACCACCTCCTTTACCACAGGTCTCCATCCCCAACCCCTTCCTTTACCTAAGCTCTCTATCCCCAACCTCACAGTCCCCTACTTTACCACAGGTCTCCATCTCCAATCACTTCCTTTACCAAAGCTCTCTATCCACAACCCCCAACTTTACAATAGGTCTCCTTCCACAGTACCCTACTTTACCACAGGTGTCCGTCTCCAATCTCCTCTTGCATTATAGGTCTCCTTCTCCAACTCCATCCTTTACCACAGGTTTCAATCCCCAACCTCTACTTGTATCATAGGTCTCCTTCTCCAACTCCATCCTTTACCACAGGTCTCAATCCCCAACCTCTACTTGTGTCATAGGTCTCCTTCTCCACCTCCGTTCTTTACCACAGGTCTCAATCCCCAACCTCTACTTGTGTCATAGGTCTCCCTCTCCAACTCCATCCTTTACCACAGGTCTCGATCCCCAACCTCCACTTGTATCATAGGTCTCCTTCTCCACCTCCATTCTTTACCACAGGTCTCAATCCCCAACCTCTACTTGTGTCATAGGTCTCCTTCTCCAACTCCATCCTTTACCACAGGTCTCAATCCCCAACCTCCACTTGTGTCATAGGTCTCCTCCTACTCCTTCCTTTACCACAGGTCTCAATCCCCAACCTCCACTTGTATCATAGGTCTCCTTCTACACCTCCATTCTTTACCACAGGTCTCAATCCCCAACCTCCACTTGTATCATAGTCTCCTTCTCCAACTCCATCCTTTACCGCAGGTCTCATTCCCCAATCCCTTCCTTTACAAAGGGTCTCCATCCCCAACCCCCTGATTTACAACAGGTCTTCTTTCTCAACCTCCTCCTTCACCACATATCTCCATCCCCAACCTCCTCCTTTATAACAGGTCTCTATCACCAACCTCCTCCTCCAACCCAGGTCTCTATCCCCAACCTCTTCTTGCACCATAGGCCTCCTTCTCCAACTCAATCCTTTACAACAGGTCTCCATCTCAACCCCCTTCTTCAAAACAGGCCTCCATCCCCAACCACCTCCTTCACCACAGGTTTCCATCAACAACTTCCTCTGGCACATTACGTCTCCTTCTCCATTCCCCTTCCTTTACCACAGGTCTTCATCCCCAACCCCTTCCTTTATCACAGATGTCCATCCCCAAAATCCCTCCTTTATCCAAGGTCCCCCCACTCTTAAAACCAACACTCCCGATCTCCTAGGCTTCCTCAGGTCCACAAAATGAAAAAAAGAGAAAAGGGATGTTCAATACACCATTGCAAAAACAATCCACTCCCATGACACCTTCGCCAGGCTCTTTCCAATATAGTCTGCAAAGTGCTTTGTTGCAAATGGTCATTTTTCTCGCAGCTTTCGGGCTGCTGTTTCGTTATCATGCCATGGGATTGATTGTGTGGGTGTGCGTGTATGTGTGTTTGTGTGTGTGTATGCATGCAAACGAGTTCGGAGATATCAATGAAGGCATTGCTGATGACTTTGTTTCGCGAAATGCGAATTTTGACAAATTTGATATTAAATATTCGCTGTAAACCATCTGTTTATATCACTAATATTTACTCACGATTTTTAGGAAATTATTAGCAAAATTTTCCGAAATTGAGGGATTTTGAGAATTTTCTTACATGTTTATCAATATGTAATAGAATAGATTTTTGCCCTGGGTATTTTTTCAGATTTTGCTAATGATTTTGCAAAAATGGATTAAAAAGTTCTTATTCATATTTGCTCATTCATGAAGCCATTAAATGTGGGAATTTCAAGAATGCTTAAACACGTTAATATTTCATAAATTTTGAGATAAAAACTTTCATTAAATTAGATTTTCGTGAAATTCAAGAAAATTCTAGACCAATTTTCCCATTGTACAAAATAACTGGCAAACTCAATATTATTAATTCACCTTATATGCTAGTTTAAGATTTTCATTTTTCTTGTCCTTCACATATTCTGTACTTTATAATCCCTTTGATTTAGTTCCCTTATTGTCCTCCTCTTCCTTCTATTCTGATTCTACTTCTTTAAAACATTTTAAGAGTCTCTTCCACTCCTTCCATTTATCCACGGAATTTCCGCACCTCGCTTTCCATTCTTCCCTCTCTTTAACACCACAACTCCTTTCCAAAGTTCCTTCCTTTTCTTCCCCTTCTTCAGAAGATCCTTGGAATCCATTAAGGAAGACCAAAATGGAACCAGCCCTCCAGAGGCAGGAAGATGGACCCGCTTATCGACAGGGAGAACAGACGACCACTGTCACTGTGGACGGCACGTTCATAAGGGTGACGGACACTAATAAGGTGCCAAAGGAGAGGTTCCAGGGAGCTCTGAGAGGAAACAGCCATTTGAAGGTTTCAGGTTTACAATTGGACTGGTGAAGAGCCAATTATTAGTTAAACTCCAGAAACGTGTTACTGAAATATAACCTTGGGTAGCATTCATACTATTCACTCATTACTGTGTGAGGTTCGGAACGGTTAAGCAGATGATTTCAATAACATATGACTATAATCTGTGGCTTCAGCAACATATCCATACACCAAAGTTAAATTTGCCTCTAACTTTGGTCATTGAGGGTTCTGGGCAGGTACAGGTTAAGGTAGTTCTGTCATAAAGGAATAAATAGGAGACTTGTATCTGTAACTAATTTCAAATAATAGAGTTATCAGCTCATCTCCCTCTGAAAAAAAAATAAAATAAAAAAAATAAAAACCTTTAATAGCAACTAAATTACTAACAGGATCAGAATAATAAACAATTTAGGCAATACCAGTTCCTGTGGTGTGGGATAAGGGTTTAAAAGGGCATCATATAGATATCTATTTTAAAAACCCTACAACTGAAAAGACCAAGCAGGTTCTTCAGAAAATTTTACAATGACTAAATTAGCTCCTTGCTTATTGCACTAATAGGATTAACAGAGAGCTAACGGACTATTTGGAGGATCTGGGCACTGGAGTTTCCACAGAAGAGATATCTGTATCTGTGGCTAATTACGAAAGTAAAATGTTGGAATAGCCCAAGATGATCACCAATATGAAACAAAATAGACAGAAAATTTTATTTTTTACGCTAATATGAAACAAAAAAAAAAGAAAATGTTTTTATGAACTAATATGGAACAAAATAAAAATGAAATGTTTTTATGATTTAAGAGGAAAAAAATCATATACTACCATAGAATAGATTAATAAGGAAATATTTTTATGTATTAATATAAAGAAAAAGAATATTCTTATGCTGTAAATGGAACGGTAAAAAATAAATGTTATTTTTTATGCTTTAACATGGAACAAAAAAAGACAATATATTTTTTATGCACTAACATCGAACATGATAAAAAAGAAATATTTTTATTCACTAACATGGACCAAAATATAAAATAATCTTAATTTTATATAGACGAATTTATTTCATTTTATATAGACGAATAGCTATTGTGATTCGCCGGGAAGAGGCCGAGAAGGGATATGTAACAGGGGTTAATTCATAACGACAACTCTGGAATCGGACAGTTTGCAACAATAGGGTACAGAAAGGCCTTCTGGGAGTCTGTATGGGAATGGGGTCTTGAGGAGGGAGGAAAGGGGCGAAGAGGGTCTTGTCTCTGAAGATAACTCGAACCCTAAAGACTTGGAATAACCAACGAGTGTTATCAGGAACATCGACGACACCTAGATTATCCCTCCAAAGGGCCAATCAATAATCGTCTTTTCTTTGATCGCGAACACATTTACGCCTTCTGGTTGGATGTCACATTGTTGATATACTCTAGAAAGGCGATGCTAGTGTGTAATCTTGGAGGTTCAGGTGATGTGTTCTGGGTACGTCTTGCATTATGGCCAGACAAGGGTCAGGAACAGCCAAGAAGGGACTCTGTTGGATATGTGTCATAGGGAATATTAGGACTATTTTAAATAAAGGGGAAGGGTTGCTATCCTCAGTGCTTTCCTCAGCATGTGTGTCTGCGGGAGGGGAATGAAACAAAATGAACTTTCCTTCATGTACACAATGAAGTAAGTACTACTGTATGAGGATAGATATAATATAGTACATAATTATGTATAAAATAGGTACATTATGGAAATAGAATTAAGTTTTATTTCAATTATTTTTCTCCTTATCTCCTGTTTACAATGAAGACCCAGTGTCTGTGTATATATATATATATATATATATATATATATATATATATATATATATATGTATATATATATATATATATATATATATATATATATATATATATATATATATATATATATACACACATACACACACACACACACATATATATATATATATATATATATATATATATATATATATATATATATATATATAAATATATATATTTATATATATATACACACATATATACAGTATATATATATACATATATATATATATATATATATATATATATATATATATATATATATATTATATATACACACATACACACACACATATATATATATATTTATATATATATATATATATATATATATATATATATATATATATATATATATATACATATATATATATATATATATATATATATATATATATATATATATATTTCTTTCTGGTCACGATTAGTGGCAAGACACACAACTATACGGTCTCTCCCATTCCTTCGGGTAGAGGGAGAAGGGCTAGTCATACCCAGGTGAGAGGGCTTATAGTTAGTAAGGAGGAGGGGATGGGAAAGGTTGAATATGTTTGTGCAATTCTATTTAAATATTTAGCCGTCATACTTGGCGGGTCGCCTACACTAGTATTCTATATTCTACCAAACAAGTTATCATTTCACGTGAATTTCATCCATCTTTTCACCATCTGTTTTCAATCACTTTTTTTCCCCTGGTAATTTCACATTTTATTTGTCACTCCTGTTCTCACATTCATTCTCTTTTTATTCTCGGCCTTTGGGCCTTTTTCCTGGATGAGAATTCTTTAGAAAAAGCTATTATACTTTTCCACAACTTTAAATGAATTAATATTTTTTTATACGCGTTTAATTGTTAGTATTTTAGTCTAGGCTAATCTATACTTGGTCGATTTCTTATAAATCCGTCTGATAAATTCTAATTAATATCAGATTTCCTCAAATCCAATTGGCAAAAATATAAGTATATATATACATTTTTAAAGTAACTTATTACCCATTGGAAATAATACTTACACTGTTGAAAAAACGTAATTTTAATCGGATATACTGTTCTCAACCGTATTATAGTAAAATGAAGGCGACGTAATTTTATCATACTTTGTTGTTTTCTTTTACGGGTTGGTGACCGTAATATCACACCTTCACGTGAATATATCCATATTTTAAACAGTTAATGCCTGGCAACATTTATTCAGGGATTTTTTTTTTTTTTACGGCATATTTTTAAGTAAGTACACAGAAAACATCAATAGATATATTTATTTCTTTATATGTAAAATGGATGTACAAAAAAGGTAAAAATCCTGAAATAAATGTTGCCAGGCATTTGCCGTTTTGAAATCGGATATATTAACGTTAAGGAGTGATATGGTCACCAACCCGTAGAAGATAATAAGGTAGAGAAAAAACTACGGCTACCTGTATTTTACTGAGAATATCATATTTTTACGGAGAATTCAAGATTAAAATTATAGATTTTGTAACATAGTAAATTTAATTTTCATCCAGGAAGTAGATTTATCCACTTTTGATGCATTTTTTTTGGGGGGGGAGGGCGATTCGTCTACAAACTCCCCCTAACAAGATGATAAAAGTATAACACTCCCAAGTTGTTAAACCCTACATTTATATTTCACATTTTATTGGCCTTTATATGGAAAAACTCTAAACAAAACTTTACTATAATTTTCAATTATCTTTCCTTAATAAAGATTATGCGGATTACTGATGGGAGATATTCGTCTGATTGCTCTCCCAACAAAGCAACCTAATATGGGTGGCCCTTCCTAGTACAGCTTTGCTGATCATAGCGATACACAAACCCTTTCACCACGTTAAGGTATCCCCAACTTGCTTGCTTGCCTTTAGAATTGGAATGTCTTTAAAATTGGAATTTAATGAAAGATTGAAAAGAAAGTAAATCAAGCAATGGCTATGTTAGTTAAAATTGGGAAACAAAATCGCCTGAAATTGAATATTAAAAAACAGGCTATATATCAGAATCACCTGAAGATAAACGACCGCAAATAGTTCTCCTGAAGATAAAGGACCCCAACTACACTCACCTGGATGATTAAAGCCAATCATAATGATAATAATAATGAGGATAATAAAAGTTATAATAAACATATGTAATTTAAAGGTTTCAAGGCCGCTTATGAAGGGCAGGGACCAGGGACAGTGACATTGCCCTACGAAGCAGGACAATTGCCCTAGAGACTGACCAAATATACATATGCTAGGCGCCTAAGCCCCCTCTCCATCCAAGCTAGGACCAAGGAGGGCCAAGCAATGACTGCTGATCATTCAGCAGATAGACCTATAGGCTCCCCTAAACCCCCGATCCTTAGCTCACAGGGGTGAATTTGTTTTTCTTTCCTTTTGCATCCATCTAATTTACACATTTCATGTTTGGAAAATTTCCAAAGCTTATTTCAGATACAAAGTTATAATCTAAAAAAATTCCCACAGCCAGCAATGCATCTAAGGAGACTGGGGAAACATGAATCTACATTTGCACTGAGTTAGAGTTTAATTCATGATTGTATTTATTTCATTTATATACATGAATTTAAGCCACACAGGGATAATACAAGAGCTTCATATTCGCGAAAATGTTAAACAAATAATATGGCTTCGAAAGATTTGAGACATATACTGGATAAATGCATGAACTGTATACTGGAAAATCTTCCTTACAAGAGCATGGCCTCCGGAGATGGTACACTGGAATGGACGTACTATCATAAAATTGCTAGGCAACAAATAGATCCTCAAAGATATGATAGACAGAGTGGGAAAATCCCACTTGGATCCTATTTGCCATCACAAAATTGTGAGAAGAAAGTAGAGTCCCTAAGAAATGTCAAACAGACTGGGAAATTCAAATTTATGGTCAAATACACTGAGGAAATCGACATTCGAAAGGTCAAACTACCACAAAAATACTAGAAAACTGACATGACCCAGAGGAATAAAAAGTGAAATCCAATAACGGAATATCATACAATTGTCAAAATACTAACACAACCTTTGAAAGACGACAAATTTGCTGTAAAAAATCCCTCGTCAAAAAGATATATTATAAAACTTATCAAAAAGTACTATGGTCTCGAACAATTAACCTATTAATTAGAATATTCAAATTTAGAAAACACCGAATATACAGAAATTGTCATGAAACCGACATAAGTCTGCAAGCAACAGCGAATAGCATGGAACCTCCAGCCTGGAAAATACCATCACAAAACTGTCAGAAAAGCA
>NC_090749.1:55888985-55896485 GCF_036898095.1 Palaemon carinicauda | reverse complement strand
ATAAGGATACACATCGGCTTCTTTCTGTGTGTGTCGTGTGAGTTTGTATGTTTGTTTGTTTGTGTGAGAGAGAGAGAGAGAGAGAGAGAGAGAGAGAGAGAGAGAGAGAGAGAGAGAGAGAGAGAGAGATGAATGGTATGCAATACAAATGCTTTGTCTGAGAGAAAGAGAAAGACAGAGGGTGGGGTGTCTTGGGGAGGGGGGAAGGGTTGAAGATAGCTTGGAAAAGGGGTTACCAATCGGAAAGAGCACTTCCTCCCCAGCCCTGAGAGACAATGTAGGAAAACAATTAAGATGAACACGACGACGAGGTCCTGCCTGCTGCTGGATGAATATAAATTGATATATAAATGCGTATGTGTGTGTGTTTGTGTGTGCGTGTGTGTGTACGACTTTAGAGCTGTATTTTAATGTTGTTTATTCCTAAAAAAAATCTTTATCAATACACATTTGGGGTTTTGAGTTAGCCTTCAGAGTTGCACTTTACCACACTTGACTATCTACCAGGTACTTAACTTCCTGCTTTCACTTTTAAATGTAACAAACAAATAATAACAACAAAAACAACCACAACAACATGCAGCCATTTCAATTTCACTGCCGGTGGAAGGCCTCAGTCATGTCAATTCATCTTTTGGGTTTGGCCAGCCTTCATCCTCACTCTGGCCAATTGCAGATTGATGATAGTACGAGAAATTACCCTGATCGCTCTCAGCAAACCAACTTAGGATGGGTGGCTCTGACTAGTACATCTTTTGTTGAACATGGCAATACGCAACCCATTTTACCACGAAAGAGAACAAAAAAATAATAAGAAATAAGATTGGTTTAAAGGCCGCTCATGAATGGCAGAGGCGAGAGACAGTTACATTGTTCTAGCAAGCAGGGCAATGCCATAGAGATCGACCATATATATGAATAGCACTGGTGACCAAGAAAACAGAATATTATTAAGTAAATTTTCCTCATCTTTGACTTGGGAGTTTCATGATTTTGCAATTTAAAGGAGATATTTGAATATTATTCATTGTCATGATCGTCCTAGATGAAGATCGGGAATTTTGTTATTGTCACCAAAAGCAAACGATTGTTTTCATAATAAATCCAGAACCAGTTATCTATAATCTAGGTATTTGTAAGTGGCTTTTAAATCCAACTTCTTGTTTTGAAAGAGTACTGGCAGATATGAGGCTGGTTCCAAATTGCTGTACTAATATTCACTGTCATGATACCATTTGATAATGACCCTTCTTTGCTTCATTACTGCTGATTTGAGGCCACTTTCCTCTTGGTAAGGGTAGAACAGACTAGCTATGGTAAATAGCTCTTCTAGGATAAAAGAAACTCTAAAATCAAACCTTTGTTCTCTAGTCTTGGGTAGCACCATAGCCTTCGTATCATGGGTTTCTACTGTCTTGGGTTAGAGTTCTCTTGCTTGAGGGTAAACTCGACCACGCTATTCTATCTTATTTCTCTTCCCCTTGTTTTGTCAACTTTTTATGATTTATATAAAAGATATTTATTTTACTGTTACTCTTCTTAGAATACCTTATTTTTCCTTGTTTCCTTTCCTAACTAGGCTACTTTCTCTGTTGGAGTCTCTGGGCTTGTAGCATCCTGCTTTTCCAACTAGGGTTGCAACTTAGTAAGTAATAATAATAATAATAATAATAATGTCATAGAACACTCAAAAGAGAAAAAACATTAACTCGTATTCTATATGAATTGTTCTCCCAGCTTCAAGTAACGCATCTAAGAGTTAATTTGGGAATCTTCAATCTTTTTTTTTTTTTATTTGGGAGAATAAGATTTTGAAAAAAAAATATAACAATTCTTTGTTTACATCTAAGTTCCTTAAGATAATACCTTCGGGGCTTCAATATTTTCATGTTTTTTCTCACTGTTACGACCCCTGGAAGGCGTAACTAAAGTTCTTTCAATGATTGTTGTCAGTAAAAATGTAACTCAGGGTTAAAGGTCAGCAGAAACAAAACACCCAATAAACCTTACAATATTTAATACTTAAATCTAAAAAATATACAAGTCAACCTTGTCTGACATTGCAAATACCACAACCAGACAATCAAAAATAATAAATACATATAAACCTGAAACACTCAGGATTCCCTATAATTAATGAGCTAAGGCTCAAACAATGATATAGTAAAAATAAATAATTAAACTAATAGGATCCTTAAACTTAGCTGGCCAGACCAGACATTAACCTTAAATTAATTAGTAGACTAAAGGAAGTCTTAGCTACTAAGCACATGAAAATAATTATAATTAATTTCCCTATTATAAAACTACTCAGCAAACCTGCCTTAAAACTAATTTCACCGGGATAACCGTACCTATGGTTACCACGACAAAAGAAAAATGAAACAAGATATACACATGAATACACTAACCTAAATACAAAAATAAATACAAGGCTCCTCACTTCTTAGCAAGAATAAATGAGGGGAGAAGCACAACTTAAGACATCATCCTCTCTTCCTTCCAATAAGTAGGGCTGGCACAGTATGCCAGGTCCAATAATCCGCTAACAAGCAAACAGATAATCAGCCTTACCTGGCAACGGCCTCCCTACGGGCTACCTCACGAGCTAGCAAGCTCCCAACATCGCTGCAGCTGCAATAGGTAGCTGGGACCAGGTAGCCAGAGACTCTGCCCATTCCCTGGGATCTCCCTCACGTCAGGAAACGGCGGGGCAGACTCCAGTCGCAAGTGACAGTAACACCGGCCAGTCTCTGGAATACACTGTCCAAAAGCAAGGCAACACTCAAGTCACAGGTGACAAGAGCACCTGGAGACGATAAACCAAGACGAGAATCCGTCAATCACTTTCCAGAGCCGTGGTCCAAATTCAATAGGAAAGCGGTCGTCAGGAAAATTTTCAATGGTCAATGGGAGAGTGCTCAAGCCCGAACTGTCTTCTATCTGAGCACCCACCTCCGACATCAACACTCTTTCGTCATCACTCGGACAAACAAAATACGATTATTAACACTATAGTTCAAAACAAGGTAATTAAGAGGGGAGTAGGCGAGAAACAATCAACAACACACCACTTTAAAACTACTTTAAGCTATAGTGGAAACCACTTAAAAGTAGAACAAGGTTGACTTCAACAAATGAAAAATTTACTTTAATAGAAAATTTACTTTACTCTAATACTCACTATAAGGGAGATTTTTGTCATTTTAATGCAAGGATAAAATTCTATTACAATTACGAATGTTTTTTTTTTCTTATTTTCAGAAATTTCTCTTTTTTATTTTGGAGAACGTTTTTGGATAGCAATTTTAATCCTGTGCGGAGAGTGAACTTTTTATAAAGAACAGAATATCAGATAAATTAATTAGGCTATTTTCTAATTGATAATGCCCAAATCAAAGATTAGTTCACTTCAAAAATACATAGTAACGATAAGGAACAAATATCCCGGGTATTTCTACGTAAAATTGTCCACATTAAAGTCAGATTAGCTTACATTAAGTTAAATTTAAGATTTATTACAAGCTCTAACAACTAAAGTACGAAATGAGTTAAGGTTGATACAGCGATGGGAACTGGAAGGCCATTCAGTGCTTGCAATGTGAAGATTTGAGAGTTTGACCAGCAAGAAGGAAGAAAGGATGCTAGGATAGATACAAAGTAGAGGGCTTAAAAGTTGGTGCAACCATGTACAGAAGACACAGCAAAGATTATCAAATATGTCTATTCATTCTTCTTTCCCACAGTTTTCCTTAAATTAAAGGGTCGGTTGCTTGATGCGCCCACTCCAATGGCTTCTATAAAAGTCATCCTCTTTCACCAAACCTCTTCTCTCCATATCATCCTTCACCTTATCTCTCTATATTATAATCTGCCTCTCCCGCTCAATCTTCCCCTACCCCAAACAGGTTACTCCCAAGCCTTCCTCACAGCCTCCCCACTATCCATCATCAACATGTGCCCACACCATCTCCCTCGTGACACTCTTATCAACCCTGTAATCTTTACTACGCCTGCCATACTACAGTATTCCATAATCGTGGCTAAAACCAGGTTGTTTTTCGCTATTTTTAAAGTCTTCAGAGTCTAGTATTGGAGCTACTTCTAATGGAAATCAATCAACTTGAAAAAAATATGCAAACACTATTTTTCTTTGTGTGTTAAGTAAGCCTAATTAAAATGATCTTAATTCCGAATGTGGTCTCATTCGAACTTTACTTTAAAGTTAGAGAGTGAAGTTACTTCACATAAACTATAAAATTCTCCACTACTCATTAAATTACTCTAAGTACAAACACTTTCATATTATTGAGATATATCTTTGAAAAAAAAAATGTAATACTGATTATCAGAGTTCAACTACAGCCAGTTTAAGTTTTATATATATATAATATATATATATATATATATATATATATATATATATGTATGTATATATATATATATATATATATATATATATATATATATATATATATATATATATATATATATACAAACACACACACACACTTATATATATATATATATATATATATATATATATATATATATATATATATATATATATATATATATATATATATATATATATATATATATATATATATATATATATATATATTAGTGTACGAGGAGACCGAGTAATTATGCGTTTGTAATGCAGCTGATCATGACAAGAAAAATATATGTAAAGCCAGACACTAGCTCTTATTATGTATCAATTTTGATAAAGCAACACTAATTCAAAATTATAACAATTTAAAATACTAATGAAAAAAAACAGCAGCAACAACAAAAACAACAACAACAACACTCACCACATCGACGTTCTCCGTCAGCCTGTTCCCTCTGAGCCACCAGGTGACGATGGGCGGAGGGCGTACCCCGCCCGCCCTGCACTTGACGTCGTACTCGTGGTCGCCCTGAAGCTTCCCCGTCGGAGCATCCATGGACACGAGCAGTTCCGCGTCTGAGGAGGGGAGAGAGAGAGAGAGAGAGAGAGAGAGAGAGAGAGAGAGAGAGAGAGAGAGAGTGGGACGTAGATTAGATTTTGGAGTGTATGTATGATAATGAGAGAGAGAGAGAGAGAGAGAGAGAGAGAGAGAGAGAGAGAGAGAGAGAGAGAGAGAGAGAGAGAGAGATCATAGTTAACTTCAGGAAGTTATGTATAATTAAGTTTTTGTCTAATTCTTTATAATGTAACTTTCGTCATCCAGCTCAATGATGTAAAATGTGTCTGTTTGTGTATGTGTGTGTATGTATATGTACAGTATATGTGACAAACATAATCATACACAAACACATTCAAAATACCACTGTTCGAAAAGCACTAACAGACAACACGTCTTTCGGAATCGCCCAAAAAATTACCCTTTTCGCCTTTTTCCAAAATTTTCATTTTGGTAGAACCAAGGTCAGAACGCATTCCAAAAAACGGCAATTCTCTCGGCCGCCAGTTACCGTCGAAACAGGTAAAACGGACAGGTGGCGGGAGGAGAGGGGAGAGGGGCTCTTAATGGACGGAGGAAGGACAGGTGACAGTCCAATGGGCTGAAATGACCTGGTGTCGAAATACCATTGAAGCTAAAAGCTCTGTAAGTAAGAAAAGTGGACCTACCATTGTTTTGGGTTCTAAAGCTCGGTGTGAATGTCTGTGGGCTGTCTGTGGATTCCCACACTCCCATTAAGCTCTTTGGCTTTGTTGGAATGTTTATAAAATGTGTTGGGGTGTATGGGTGGGCGCGAGTGTGCTCGTGAGTACTCGTGAGTGTATGTGTTTTGTTTATTATTATTATTATTATTATTATTATTATTATTATTATTATTATTATTATTATTATTATTATTACTTGCTAAGCTACAGCCCTACTTGGAAAAGCAGGATGCTATAAGCCAAGTGGCCCTAACAGGGAAAATAGCCCAGTGAGGGAGGGAAACAAGGAAAATGAAATATTTGAAGAACAGCAACTACACCTAAATAAATATTTCCTACAGGAACTATAAAAAACTTTAACAAAACAAGAAGAATAGAAATTAGATAGAATAGTGTACACGAGTGTACCCTCAAGCCAGAGAACTCTATTCCAAGAGTCTCTATACCTTAAATTACATTTCATCGTTATGCTTAGTAACTGATCACCAAACAATGGATTAGAATAGATTATGTGGGTGTGTGCATGGGCTGAGATTGGGTTTGGGTGGTGTATCAAACTGTGGGATTGGATGTGGGGCTTTATGAATGTGTGGGCGTGAAGAGCTGATTGAATTATGCGTTTGCGTGGATGTGAATGGGATGACTGGCTGAGGGGAGTAGATGTGGGTTTGGTAAAATGTGGAAGAAATAAATTTAGGGTTTATCAGTGCAATGAAGAAATGAATGGAGAGATTCCACAAAATTTATTCATCATAAAGCATTTAATTAACCTAAAGTAACTTAACCTAATTACAGAAGATGAAGGAAATAATCAAAGAAAAAAGAATTCTTAAAAAAAAAATAATCAACATTATTGAAATATACATAATGTATTGTTAAGAAATTAAATTATGATTTCTGTCATACAAGTAAAACGATTAAATACATAATAAATATTCCAATGGAAGTATTTCAAGCAATTTTACCTTACAAAATAAAATAACCACCGATGGTATATATGCGAATAATCATGATTAAACATAAGAACATAAGAAACCCTCCGCCAATCTATATATATCATCAGCCGTTGCTAGTCCATTGCAGGACAAAGGCATCAGATATGTCCTTTCACTCTCTTCTGCTTATGGTCTTTCTATGCTAGCCTATATACTCAAACTTTCTTATTTCGTCAATCCATCGTCTTTTCTTCCATCCCCTACTTCGTGTTTATATATATATATATATATATATATATTTATATATATATATAAATATATATATATATATATATATATATATATATATATATATATATATATATATATATATATATATATATATATATATATATATATATATATATATATCTATAATATATATATATATATATATATATATACATATATATATATATATATATATATGTATATATATATATATTATATATATATAATATATATATACATATATATATATATTATATATATATATATCTATATATATATATATATATCTATATATATATATATATATATATATATATATATATATATATATATATATATATATATATATATATATATATATATATTCAAAATCATAATTCTCAAGAGGAGACAGAGATATTCCTGTAGATTTCTCTTTACGTATACATCATCCTTTTCAAAGTTTCAAAATTGGAGGATAGTAACACTATCCTGTCTCGAAATCCAATGAATTTATATTCCGGCTTCCACTCAGTTCTCCATTTTCGTTAAATTGGACTCCATGCTCATAATGGCCCACATGATTTTGGAAAAAAAATCGAAGTGAAAGAAAAATGCAGAGATTTTATAAAAATAATTGCTTAGTGTTTGCGTTTCATT
>NC_090749.1:55863248-55883485 GCF_036898095.1 Palaemon carinicauda | reverse complement strand
CCATTTTGATTTTATTATCTGGAAGGCTGCAACAATGGGTTGTGAGGGAAACACAAGTGTGTATCTTTCCTTTATGAATTGTTATGCTATACTATGCATATCCAGTGATACATAGTTCACTTGATACTCATGGAAATTTCTTCTCTTTACAGGAGGACCCTCCGAAGTGCGGAAATGTTTTCTGCAATGTCCGCAGCAAGAACCTCTGCGGACATGAGTGTTGTAGGAGACACGCAGCATGCGCTGTCTCCAAGGATGATCTCCAGTATTGGGACCCTCAGGTATGTACTGTATGCACTAACCTGATTACTGAGGCTTTTGATTCCCCTAGAACGGCGGAATCAAGGGATATAGCTAGGGAAAAGCTTCGTACTTGGGTAAGGGGCTTCAAGAAGAACACCTCTGGCCCTTATCTTCCAAGTGAGAAGATGAGGGCGTATCTTTTTCCCCAGGCATCAGCTGAGGCAGTGATTCCCCAGCCTCAAGAGGAGATCCTTCAAGATCAAGTCCAGGTGGACGAGGAAGTCGCAGATGCGATGCAAGACATCCAGTTGTGTGACAGGATGTCTGACCTGGACGAACGTTTGGAAGAAGACCTCCTGGCAGAAGGTCAGGATCAAGTTCAAACCCCGGATGTCGTAGAGGATGAGGTCGACGAGGTGTCGGCTACTCCGGTTCAGATGCCGGAGCCTATCCCCTCAACATCAGCTGGCCTCCCAGTAGAACTGGGACAGGCCCTCTCTTCGATTGTTGGAATGATCCAACAAATGCAGAAGGAGAATCAGGAGAAGGCGGCTGCAATGGAACTGCGTATGCAGTCCCTGGCAGAATCACATGGGCCCCGGAAAAGGCTCAATGTGAAAGACCTTCCCATATGCTCAGATGCTAACCCATGGAGGTATGCTGAGCACATGCCGATGACGACTGGAAAGATCGTCATCTCGGATAAGCTGGGTTCAGTTCCCCTAGAGGAGGTAGAATTCTGGCCCAGCAAGGCATCATATCCGGACTGCTATGTCCGGCTGAGAAAAGAACCAGCTTCAAGGGAGGAGACAGAGCCGAAGGAGGTCATTATTATGGACCACGCTAAGGCTCAAGCCCTACTTTCATCCTCGATGAAAGAGAGGGGCTTCTCGAATTCGAAGGTAGCTGCATTGAGCAAGAAGCTCCCTTCGTTTGTGTCCTCTCCTGATAGAGCCTTCCCCTTTTTACAGAAAGGGTTTGCGGCTGTCCTAAAGGCAGTCGAGGCCGGCAAGCCTTGCCCCTCCCTGGAGGAGTGTAAACCCTTGTCGCTGGCTCTACCTATGGACCACAAAGACTGGAAGGATGTCCATCTGACATTCTCAGTGGGAAAGTTGGAGGCTGATATTGCCGGACGGCAATTCGGCGAGGACCTCCCCAAGCTGTCCGAATCTCTTTTACGAAGAGAGTTCGAGACAAAAGAAAGACTGGCTGCCTCAATGTCTCATCAGACTACTCTCGAGACGATGGCAAGTGACCCCAAGGTCCATGAAATGTTCATGGTAGTGGCTAAGTCTCACCTAGCCACAGTGACGAAGGACCTTTATAGCTTCGTCAAGGCTAGGAGAGCTTGCAGGGAGTTCGTGTTCACCGGGGCTTCGGTGAGACACGAGCCAAGGAAGTTAATCTCCTCCAACATTTGGGGAAAAGACCTTTTCCCTACCGATGTGGTCAAAGAGGTTGTTGATAAGGCCGCCGTGGAGAATAGAAACCTTCTCCAGAAGTGGGGCCTGGCTATCAAAAGAAAATCTTCCCCGGATGAGGGTCCTCAACCAAAGAGGAAGAATATGAAGACTAGGCTACCATTTCGGCCAGCCAAGCCTTATAGACAGCAACAGCAACTGCAATTGCCTTTGCCTCCAGTGCCCCAGATGGTGGCACAAACCCCGACTGCCTTTCAGTGGGTACCCCAGGCGGTGCCAGGTCAGTCAACCACATTCGCCCCAACGTTCGAAGGACAGTCTTCTTCCTTTCGTGCAAAACCTAGAGGAGCAGCCAGAGGCTCGTCTAGGCGCCCCTCAAGGGGAAGGGGATTCAGAGGCGGTCGTGGTCAGGGAGGCAAGACCTCAGGACGGCAGTCCAAGTGAAATGATACCGGTAGGAGGGAGACTGATGAAATTTTGGGATCGCTGGACCTTCGATCCCTGGGCCCAAAGCCTACTCAAGAATGGACTGGGTTGGAGCTGGTACAGCACTCCACCCCCATGCCTTCGGTTTTTCCAACACTCCACCCCCATTTTGGAGGAGTACGTTCAAGAACTGTTGGAGAAAAATGTGATCCGAAAGGTGAAGTCCATCAAATTCCAAGGGAGGCTGTTTTGTGTTCCCAAGAAAGACTCGGAAAAGCTCAGAGTCATTCTGGACTTGTCACCACTCAACAAGTTCATAGTGAATTGCAAATTCAAGATGCTAACACTGCAACACATAAGGACCTTACTGCCCAAGAGGGCATACTCAGTCTCTATAGACTTGTCAGACGCCTATTGGCACATTCCAATCAGCCGTCGACTCTCCCCCTACCTAGGGTTCAGGCTACAACGGAAACTGTACGCCTTCAGAGCCATGCCATTCGGGCTAAACATAGCCCCAAGGATTTTCACGAAGCTTGCGAGCGCAGCTCTCAAACAATTACGCCTAAAGGGAATTCAGGTACTAGCCTACCTGGACGACTGGCTGGTGTGGGCAGCATCCGAGACCGAATGCTTGCAAGCTTCCAGTCAGGTGATCCAGTTCCTAGAGTACCTAGGCTTCAAGATCAACAAGAAAAAGTCTCGACTTTCTCCATCCCAAAAGTTCCAGTGGCTGGGAATCCACTGGGACCTTTTGTCACACAGTTTCTCCATCCCAATGAAGAAAAGGAAGGAGATAGCGGGGCTCTGTCAAGAGACTTCTAGATTCCGAAAGGATATCAAGACGCGAACAGGAGAGGGTACTAGGCTCTCTCCAGTTTGCTTCAGTGACAGACCCAGTGCTAAGAGCACAGCTAAAGGATGCAACCGGAGTTTGGAGAAGGTATGCATCAAACGCGCGAAGAGACCTGAGAAGACCAGTGCCGCCTCGGCTACGTACTCTTCTCAGACCTTGGTCCCAAGCCAGACATCTAAAGAAGTCGGTTCTTCTTCAGCCACCTCCCCCGTCGATGACGATTCACTCAGACGCCTCAAAGGAGGGATGGGGAGGTCACTCTCATCGGAAAAAAGTCCAGGGGACTTGGTCCAAGCTATTCAGGACCTTTCATATAAACTTTCTAGAAGCTATGGCAGTGCTCCTTACCTTAAAGAAAGTCTCCCCGCGTCACTCGATCCACATAAGATTGGTGACAGACAGCGAGGTGGTTGTGAGATGCTTGAATCGACAAGGGTCGAGGTCACCACCTCTCAACCAAGTGATGTTAGCCATTTTCCGATTGGCGGAAAAGAAGAAGTGGTACCTGTCGGCAGTTCACCTTCAAGGAGTCCGCAATGTGACAGCGGACGCTCTATCCAGGTTCACACCGATTAGAGTCGGAATGGTCCTTAGACGCAGGATCATTTTCCTTCATTCTGAATCAAGTCCCAGAACTGCAAATAGACCTCTTTGCGACGAAAGACAACAAGAAGTTGCCCCTGTACGTGTCCCCGTACGAGGACCCCTTAGCGGAAGCAGTGGACGCAATGTCCCTCGACTGGAACAGATGGTCCAGGATTTATCTGTTCCCTCCTCACAACCTTCTGTTGAGGGTCCTCAACAAACTGAGATCCTTCAAGGGGGGGTAGCGGCAATAGTGGCCCACAAGTGGGCGAACAGTATGTGGTTCCCCTTGGCGTTGGAACTACAGATGAAGTTCGTGCCGCTACCACATCCAGTTCTGACCCAGCGAGTCCAGAAGTCGACTGTCTGCGTTTCATTACAGAAAACCCAGACCCTGCAGCTCATGATTTTCTCGCCCTAGCGGTGAGAAAGCGCTTCGGGATTTCGAAAGCCAGCATAGACTTCCTAGAGGAATACAAGTGCAAATCGACTAGAAGGCAATATGAGTCATCTTGGAGAAAATGGGTGGCCTTTGTAAAGGCAAAGAATCCGCAGGAGATCTCAACAGATTTCTGCTTATCTTTCTTCATCCACCTCCATGGCCAAGGATTGGCAGCTAACACGATTTCAGTGTTTAAATCAGCTTTGATGAGACCCATTTTATTTGCCTTCCAGATCGACCTAGGTAACGAGATCTTTAATAAAGTTCCGAAAGCCTGCGCTAGGCTCAGACCTTCAGCACCTCCAAAGCCCATCTCATGGTCTTTAGACAAAGTTCTTCATTTCGCCTCCTTGTTGAGCAATGAAGAATGTGCGTTAAAGGATTTGACGCAAAAAGTTATTTTCCTATTTGCACTCGCGTCCGGGGCCAGGGTTAGTGAGATCGTAGCCCTCTCGAGAGAGGCAGGTCGTGTTCAGTTCCTGGATGGGGGGGGAGCTGAACCTGTTTCCGGATCCTACGTTTCTCGCCAAGAATGAGTTACCCACCAACAGGTGGGGTCCCTGGAGAATCTGCCCTCTGAAAGAAGATGCATCTCTATGTCCAGTAGAATGCCTAAAGGTCTATCTTCGTAGAACTTCAGACTTCAAGGGTAGTCAACTATTCAGGGGAGAAACATCAGGCTCAAATTTATCTCTGAATCAACTCAGAGCGAAAATGACATATTTTATTCGCAGAGCGGATCCTGACAGTACACCCGCAGGTCACGATCCGAGGAAAGTTGCCTCATCCCTAAATTTCTTTAATTGTATGGATTTTGAACATCTCCGTTCATACACGGGCTGGAAGTCTTCCAGGGTGTTCTTTCGCCACTATGCGAAGCAAGTAGAGGAACTTAAGAGATCTGTGGTAGCAGTGGGTCGTGTAGTTAACCCTACTGTTTAACTCTGCGAGGAACAGTGGTCTTAATTGGGACGATTAAGTCCAGGGTGAGTGTGTAGGTACATACTGTACTACAAACTAAATAAGGGCACCAAGTGCCCATATAGACTGTTCCTTCTTTCAAAGGTGAACCTTGCATAAGTTCAGACATGTGTGCCAAGCGTTTCTAACGCTAATGTGATTGATTTGTAATACAGATTTTTTATGACTTGATACCTTGGTATCTCATTAAAGTGGTGTTTAATGGTTTTTCTTTCAGATAAACAAGTTCTGTTTACTATCATACTTATGCTTAAGGTTTTGGGTTACCCTCTTTTATATAAATATATATATTTGTTGTTAACCTGTCTGTTTATTATCTGTCAATAAACTTGTTCTTGAGAACCTTGCGTCTCTTTCACCTGTGTCAATTTATTGGTATAATTGAGCATTTTAATTCTATGTATCTTATCTGGGATAATTCTGATAGAATTGTTCTGTTTTGCAAGCTATGTTGCATTGGTTTATGTAAGTCCCCTAATGGGAGGACTCCGTCCCATAAAGGGACGAGGGCGGTTTTATTAGTTTCTTCCTATGCGGATATAAACCTTTGTCCAATACAAGTATTGTGCGGATTACTGGTCAATATATTGACGCAGTGGTTCTATACAAACTATGCTTTACTTAATATAGGGCGAGACCACTATATTAGCTTGCCTGGTATTCATACATAGATATATGTACTCTTCGATACTTTCCAGAGTCTAGTAGGACTCTTCCCTGTAGGGGGCAGGAAGCTCTAACATAGTTTATAGTTAGTTGAAAAGATGTATAACGGTAACATCTTAGGTCTCTAGGTCTAGTCGACCGGGAATAAATATCTCCGGGGAGTACGGCACGTTCTGAGAATCCACAGATACAGTAATGCTCTGGTACACTTCCATCAGGACGACATGGCTTGAGCCCAAAAAACGGATTTTGAGCGAAGCGAAAAATCTATTTTTGGGTGAGATAGCCATGTCGTCCTGATGGACCCCGCCCTTGCCTTTCTAAGAAAGGGCTGTAGGACCCCTCCCTACATACAGTATCTGTAGCACCTCGTGTACGCTACAAGGAATACAGATGGCGCCAGGATTGGCGCCAGGCACGCATACGAATCGGGGGATAGGGAAGCCTTGGGAGCGGCTCCCCTTTTTCTTTCCCGAATTCGTATCTCGTCAATCTCCCTCCTACGAGACGAATCTCTGTTCAGGTCGTAGATTGCCATGTGACGTGTCTAGAATACGTCCTCTGATATGTCGCGATATCCCTTTCACGAGGGATACTCGCTCCAGGAGTTAGAATTCTGGTACCTTAAGGTAAATTCTCTGGGAATATCGCCGTAGTTGTAATATACCCTAGGAAGCTACCCTATAGAAACTTCCATCAGGACGACATGGCTATCTCACCCAAAAATAGATTTTTCGCTTCGCTCAAAATCCGTTATATATATATATATATATATTTATGTTTGTATATACATGTATGTATATATATATATATATATATATATATATATATATATATATATATATATATATATATATATATATATATATATATATATATATATATGTATATTTATGTATATATATATATATATATATATATATATATATATATATATATATATATATATATATATTATATATATATTATATATATATATATATATACATATATTATATATATATATATATATATATATATATTATATATATATATATATATATATATATATATATATATATATATATATATATATATATATATATATATATATATATATATATATATATATATTAACTATTTATAAGTACCGACAGAATTCTAATCATAAATTAACATGTATGTTTTTCATTCATTCACCGCCATGACATTTTTTTTTTTTTTTTACATCAGGCTCAACATGAAAGCGTTTTTTACTCGCGTTATGTTATAACCGATGGCGTAATTTCAGTTGCCCATGACGTCATTAACGCAATATGGATCCACAATTTCATTCCCAAAGTAATGGCATTTTGGGCCGGACGTAATTTTGGGGGTCCGTATCAACAGCGGATTTTGTTTGCCGATAGAGAATTTGATCGAAGCTTTTTGTTAGTTTCGATTTTATGTGGATTTTTTAATTTATTTGCAGAGAATTAACGTTTATTAAGAGGAGCATTTTTATGTTATGCCATTTCTATCAATAAAATGCAGCCATATATAATCCAATTCAGGACAAAGGTCTCAGAGACATGTCTGGTGTTTGCCCAAAACATTGCTTGGCTTATCAGAATATACAACAACAACAACAACAACAAATGCAGCCAAATCTAGTCCAGTTCAGGACAAAGGTTCAGACATGTCTTTATTCATGTCTGGTGTTTTGTCAGTTTTCATCACCACACTGAACAGTGCGGATGAACGAGATTTTTGTCTGATCACCCACAGCAAACCAACCTAGTATGGGTGACCCGGACTGGTTCAGCATTGCTGATTATGGCGATACCCAAACCCTTCCACTACGTTAAAATATCCTCACTCATTATATGTACAAGAATATATTTCAAAGTAAAGTATTAACAAAATAAATTTTTCGTAAATATAAATTTTCATTTTGTTTTGACGAATGGCACTGCTGGAATACCCAAAGAAAATTCCGAAAAAATATAATAAATGAAAACTTTATTATTAAGTAGAATAATTTCTTTACTTCATTTAATCAGCTTTTGGTGTGTTGATTATCTTGAATAAATGACCAAGAAGGTACTGGAATTATATATTATATTTTTTATTTTTCCTAATTTTCATTTAGTTACCTTAGATCATTTTATTTGAAGGAGTATAGTAATACTACTAAAGTTATTGACATTTCAGTGAAATTCGCCTTTTTTTTTTTCATTTGCTTTTATCATTCATTGTAATGATATTAATATTGAAAATGACCGAAATTTTATGACATAATGATCAAAACATGTTTCCAGTCAACTTCCCTCTCTCTCTCTCTCTCTCTCTCTCTCTCTCTCTCTTCTCTCTCTCTCTCTCTCTCTCTCTCTCTCTCTCTCTCTCTCTCTCTCTCGCTCTCTCTGCGCACTGAAACGAGAGAGAGCGCAGTTACATAATTCATCGTTTAATCCTTCGAATATGTAAAGGAAACGAACGAAAACTGTCGAACCAATGATCACTGATCAGCACCAACATTATTTGCCCTTTCATTACGGGCCTCTGATTGACATATCACTCAATATTTGTTTTTAACACTGAAATAGATTATCAGAATCAATGCTACTAAATCACTGGGGCGTGAATGTGTAAATGAATAGCGATCTATTTGTTAATACTTAGCTCTTCACATCAGCTGTAAATAGGTTAGGCTTGTCTGGTCACTTAATTGTCTCGCTTTTTTCATTTCCATTCATTATTATTTGTATTTGTATAAGTATTGTTCTTGGTAAGGTCTCGATAATGATGTTCATTTAGTCATTATTATTTTTCATATTTAAACAAATGTTCTTTATATTCTTGGCTCAGGTTTTGTTGAATTTTATAGTTTGGAATTTGCTTTGTAATTAGTAACTCAATTTATACTTAAGTATTTTACTTATTTACTTTATTTGCTTTACTTTACTCTGCTTTACTTTAAGGACTGCTTTCCTGGTCCTATCACATATGGAAACCCTGTGCCCTACAGGACTTAAGATATGATTGTTGTATAGAATCTTGGGTATTTAGAGTATCACATAGAGTATTTGACATTGTCAAATGCCCATTATCAAAGCACTTGGAAAAAAAGAAAGTCTCCAGTTTCCTCTTAAAGCATTAATATCTTCAGTCTTTTGGATATTCAATGTGAGTTTGTTTAGTCTTGTGAGCGCATATTTCAAAGCTCTAGAACCTATAGTAGACATAAATCTTGGATCCCGTAATTTGAAACCATATATAACTATTCTCGTGTCAACACGATTTGTTAGCTGCACAATATAAAGCAATTCTCTTAGATATTTTGAACGTCCGGTTCTGATAACTTGATGGGTTACTGCACATATCTTCAACTGTATTGTAAGCAAGGAAAGACAGATAACAGGATAAAGGATGTATTATCTAAGCATGGAAAGACAGATAAGAGGATAAAGGATGTATTATCTAAGCAGGGAAAGAGAGATAAGAAGATGAAGGATGTATCGGATAGCATCAGTTTTTCATATTAGCAAAGTTTGAAATCTGGTCGAACCAGCTTTGTATTGGTTCCAGGTGAAAGTATTCAAATTCGTTCACTATCACTTTTTTTTTCCAACTCAATATAACTCAAATATTTTTTGAGTTTTGTTAATTATACATTTTACTCATTCCAATTACCATGCATTGGAGACTTCGATTTCCATTATTTTAATTTAAGTTGAAAAGTATTCTTACAGTAAGACATAAATGATCTTTTTTTTTAAAGGATCCAAAATAAAATTTTATGGTGAAATCATATTGGTATTCTTTATGGGCTGACGTAAATTCTAGCTGTTTTTTCTTGGCCAAATGGAATTCTTCGTGACACTTTTCTAGTAGCCAATGCTGAAAAGGCTTCCGATGTTTTGATGTTCAAAAGAAGGGACTCGATCCATTCTAAAATTTCAGGTTCAAGATCTTTATGGAAACTGCAAATATGGGGTAAACCATATGACTACCTCAGGCAAACTAAGTAAAAAAAAAATATCTTGGCAAATTTTTTTAAAGGTGTGAAGGGCACTCATGAATGGCAGAGACAAGGGACAGTGACATTGTCCTATCAAGCAGGACAATGCCCTAGAGACTAACCATATATACTTATGATCGGCGCCCAAGCCCCCGCTCCACCCAAGCTAGGTGGAGGGCCGGGCAATGGATGTTGATGACTGCAGATAGACCTATAAGCTCCCCAAAACCCCTATTCTTACCTGAATGGTGAGGTTGCGCTGACCAAAGGAACTAACGAGTTTGAATTGGACTCGAACCCCAGTCTGGTGTTCACCAGTCAGGAACGTTACCACATCGGCCACCACAACTAATTCTTTCACCTGTAACTTTACAACTGGGTCATCATCTTTAGATATTTTCTTTTCATTTGTTCCTTTGTGTGAATATTTTATTTTTATCTATTTTTTCCTAAAACCAGCTTTTTTCCATTTCAATGAACTATAATGAAAGGTTAGTTTGACCTTTCATAATAGCCTTCTCAGTCAACCTTTACAATTTTATTATTCTCGAAAGAAATTTTCAAAGAGGATCTTGTTATTATATATATAAAAATATGCGGTCGACCTACTGGCACATTTTCAATTCTAGCGTCTTATGCAAAAATCTCTATTGGCAAAAATGGGACTCCCCCTATATACACTATTTGTGTAATTCACTTTTTACTCAGACTTTCCTTTTAATTAAATAGGGACCAATATTATTCCTTTTGGACTATCAACCATTTTCTTAATGGATGATTCAATTTTTTTCTTAGTTTTTCTTGATATAAAGATAATTACTTGACTTGTTTATTCTAACCAGAAAGATCTGCTAATTCTTGGTTTAGACTATTCTAACCAATTCTCTTTAAAAAAGACCCCCTTTTCTAAAAAGGAAGGCCCAAAGGAACATAATAACTCTCTCTCTCTCTTCTCTCTCTCTCTCTCTCTCTCTCTCTCTCTCTCTCTCTCTCTCTCTCTCTCTCTCTCTCTCTCTCTCTCAAGGCCCCTTTGACGTTTGCTTCAATTCAGAAAGATGTGCTTTTTTGAGTTTCGCCTCTTTTGAAATATACATTAGACCTGTTTATGTCTAGCAAAAGGCATAGTTGACCGTTATCTCTCTTGAGAGATCCATGCAAACTTTGAAGGTTTTTTCAAAGTTCCATTTTCTGCTTTTTGAAAAAAAATACATATATCTTACCTTTTTATCAAGCAGAAAAAAATTCATTTTATCAATTTTCGATGAAAACTCTTTTGAATATTTTTCCCTTCCCGGTGGTATAGTTGTTCATTCATCATATCCACAGAAATCCATATAATCTCTCTCTCTCTCTCTCTCTCTCTCTCTCTCTCTCTCTCTCTCTCTCTCTCTCTCTCTCTCTCTCTCTCTCTCTCTCTCAAGAAATATCCATTTGGCCTATCTTTGTTAAGACATGCATTGATCTTAATTTACTCAAAAGAAATCTGTTTGACCTTCATTTGACAAAGTCCGTTTGGGTCTGGGCTTCTTGTTGTTGCAGACTACCTGGCCCTTACTGCCAGGCACAGGCTCTTGCAAACTTGCAGCCCGTAGAATGATTACGGGTTTAGTATTGTTTTAAAATGACAGAAAAGGCCTTATATTGGCCAAATAGGAGGGTTATTTAGTAGACTTTGAATTTTAAAGCATTTTTGTTGATTATAAGTTAGGATGGAAAGAAGTTTTGTGTAATTTGGCACTATAGATTCTGAGTATGAGCAAATTGTATTGTAAAAAGATTTTCCTGGCAAAGAATGTGGCTGTTTAAATGTGTAGGATTTAATGCAATGGGACGGGTTTTAATCCAGGATTAATGCAATGGTATGCGTTTTAACTTAGGATTTAATGCAGTAGTGTGAGTTTTAATTCAGGATTTAACGAGAGGGTATTGATTTCAATTTAATATTTAATGCAATGATGTGGGTTTTAATCTAGGATTAAATGCAATGGTCTGAGTTTTGATTTAGGATTTAATGCAGTGTTGTGGGTTTTTGAAGAACTAATTCATGCAATGGTGTAGTTTTTAATTTAATATTTAATGCAAAGGAGTCTGTTTTAATTTAGGATTTAATGTAATTTTGTGGATTTTTTTAGGATTTAATGCTGCGATGTGGGTTTAAAATCAAGATTTAATGCAATGGTGTCGGTGATAATTGAAGATTTAATGCATTGGTGTGAGTTTTGATTTAGGATTTAATGCAATGTTGTGGATTTTTATTTAGGATGTAATGCATTGATGGGCTTTTTTTATTCAATACTTAATGCAATGGTGTGGGTTTTAGTTCAGGATTTAATGCAATGGTGTGGGTTTTAATTTAGGATTTAATGCTGTATTGTGGGCTTTGATATTTAATGCAATGGTGTGGGTTTTAACGTAAGATTTAATGCATGTGTATGAAATTTATTTTAGGATTGAATGCAATGCTGTGGGTTTTAATTTAGGATTATTGTAGTGGTATTAGTTTTGATTTTGGATTTAATGTAATGGCGTAGGTTTTGATTTTATAATTAATGCAATGGTGTGGGTTTTAATTTAAGATTTAATGCATTATGGGATTTAATTTAGGTTTTAATGCAGTGAGATGATTTTTAATTTACAATTTAATGTAATGTTGTGGGTTTTAATTTAATATTTAATACAATGGTATAAGTTTTATTTCAATATTTAATGCAATAATGTGGTTTTTAGTTTAGGATTTAAAGCAAGGGTGAGGGTTTTAATTTAGGATTTAATGCACTGCTATGAGTTTTAATTTAGGATTTAATGTAATGGTATCAGTTTCAATTCAATATATACTGCAATGGCGTGGATTTTGATTTAGAATTTATTGCAATTGTGGGTGTTTCAATTCAGGATTTAATGCTAAAAGAAATTAAATTTTAGTATATTATTAACGTCTTTCATATGTTAAGACATAAGATATGTAAATTGGTTAATTTATATTAATTACTTTTCCCTTATGTAATTACCCTTGACCCACTTTTAAATAGACCCTTTAACCTGTTACCCGTTGATATCGGGAAAAAATGTTTACTTCGGGACTGAGTTAGTTAGCCGAAGCAGTCTGGCAACGAATTGTCTCCGACTCGGAAGCCACACTCTCGTAGGAGATTTTAACCTTGTGCTTTTATCACTAGGACTTTGATTGATAAGATTTTCTCCTACTTTTAAAAGCCCTATATACCAGCCATGATCGTGGTGTAGATTGATCCTTGGGAGTGACCTACCATGTTGAACAAAGTGCCGTGATTTGATGAAGTTCTACAACGCTCGTCCTCGTCGTGTCAAGAGGCTTGATCAAGAGCCAGAACATAACCTCTTAATATTGCCATTTGCCGCTCTGGAATTAATTACAGGTAAGGGTCAACTAGAGAGTGGGTCTCAAGTCAAGCCCTTTGTAAATTCCAGCTTAGGAAAGCTATTTCTTAAGTAAGGCCTTGCATGTCTTTAATATATATGTAATCATCTATGAGCCAAATTTAAGTGTCTTGTGTCTTGGCATATATCCAGGTTAACGTTAGCAATTGTTTATCCTTTAGGGAGTATCCAGTCAACATTATTCGATTGTTCTAGGTTAGTCAATAGCCATTTTATGTCAAATTGATTAAATGTGTAATTGACTGGTAAGCCAGGAATGATAGGCCATTTTCATAACCTTTAGTTCTGCTTGGTAATTTTAATTGATGACCTATCGAAATTTACAGGTGATTACCGAACTGAATGGAGACATTGTGTTATACCCACTACTTCGCATCTAGCTGTAATTACTTCAGGACCTCGGGCAGTTATTGAGAGCCTCTAATAGTTTATTTAAGTTGCTTATGTTTACTTAAGGGAAGTTCTCTATTTGTTAGTATATTGTTAATATACAAATTAATTATTTTATGTGTTTCCTTGGTGCCTATAGTTTTTACCAGTGTTTTTGGTGTCTCCTTGATAAGAATTTAGTTCATGGCGACCGTGACAGGATAGTTGCATGTTAGGTAATTAATTAAGAGGCTCTCAAAATTAGGTTGTACTAGTTTAGCTGTAGCTCACTCCCACGGGTTTTCTATTAACGATCTTTGTTGTTGGTGATTTTTTGTCAAGTAAGATATAATGTCAAATTTAAAATTGCTTATTACTCAGAGAAAGGTTATTCGTAAGAAAGTAACTGATGCCTTTAATAAATTGGTGTCCTATGCAGATTTTACTGCATCCCGGAAAATATCGGAAAAGTGTCTCCTGTTAAGTTACCAGAAGGGTTTGATAGACTTGGATTCTAAAATTCAAAATTTAAAGTTCGAGGATAGCGCAGTTACAGAACTCGAATTAGAAGAGGAATGTTTGGGTTGTATTGATTATTTAGAGAAGATAGAGAGATGTTTGCCTTTACTTGAAGTTTCTCCTTCCCGTAGTGTCACGGACACAGCTCTTAGTTTACTAAAGCAGCCAACAGCGCCCCTCCCAAAATTTAGTAGCAAGGAAAATGAGGATCTCTTACAGTTTTTTGTAGAATTTGAGGCTACTACTGGGGTTTATAAATATCCCGATAGGGATTTGAAACTTTTGCTTAAACAGCAAGTTGAAGGTCGGGCTAAGGTTTTGCTGAATTCTCTTGAAGCAGATAAACAGAGTTACCAAGATGCTAAATCTCTCTTGATTAAAGCTTTTGCTTCGGAAGAAGTTAGGAAGTCTTCCACCGTTAAGAAACTAACAGAGTTGAAACTAAATCCAGGTGATGACCCATTTAATTATGTTTCTAGGTTAAGGAATTTATGTGAGTCTACTAAGGTTTTACAAATGTCCTCTGATGATTTTTTGACTTATTTTGCTTGGCTAGGTTTGAATGATAAATTTAGGAAAGAGTTAGTGCAAATTACTAATAAGACTTCTCCTTCAATTACGGAGATTTTGGATAACTTTTTTGTAGCTTGCGAGAGGTATGAAAACTCGAGAAAAGTGTCAAATGTTACGCCTTCAAAGCATTCCTTATCATGCAATGGTAGTGCTGAAAATGCTGATAGTTTTGCTAGTTTGGCAGTTAAAGTGCATTCTCCTAAGAATAAAGTCCTACCTAGTTGTTCGTTATGTTCTAAGGTTCATGGTAAGGATTTTAATCATTTACTATATAAATGTACTAAATTTCCTACTCCTCAGTCTAAAGTAGATAAATTGAAGTATTTTAAAGGCTGTTTGAAATGTGCTAGTTTTTCGCATCCCACTGCTAAATGTAATTTTAGGTTTAAACAAAAATGTTTTAAATGTTTTGGCTGGCATTTTTCTTTTCTGTGTAACAAAGATAATTCATCTGATTGTAAGAAAAGTGAAGAAGCTATAGCAAGCACAGAAACAAATAATGGGGTTACAGTGTTCTCAAATTTCGTTAGTGACTCTGTTCTTCCTACTTTCACTTTTGGCATTGTTGGACAAGAGCGCTTGTATAGAGGTATAAAAGACAGTGGGTCTCAAAGTACTTTTGTTTCACAGAAATTAGCTGATACTTATGACTTTGAAACTATCAGAAATAATGTTAATCTTACAATTCATGGTTTCAATGGTGTTAAAACTTATCGGAGCAAGGTAGTTCAGGTGCCTATTACACTAGGAAATGGTCGTTATAAGATTCCAGCCATGGTTATTCCTGAAATAAAGATTAAGTTGAATTTGCCGATGCTCGGCACGGCAGTGAAGGGTTTTTTAGATAAAGGGTTTTCATTTGCTGATGTGGGTCTTCATTCAAATATCCGGGAAGTAAAGGACATTGAATTTCTGCTTGGTTCTGATGCTGCTTATTGTATTCCAAGTAAAGACGTCCTGTTTGGAAAGGGTACTCTGTCAGTATATGTAGATTCCCCAATGGGCGTTATGTTGGTAGGCAATGTTCAAAGATTGATCGATAATATAGATTTTTTGCCATGTCATTCGATGTCTGTTAGTGCTAGTATTCCTAGTCCACCTAGTGTGGAGTCTTTAGTAAGTGTCCACACTCACTCGTTATTTGTTGCAGATTCTATCATACCTACTTTGGATGATGAGGTTCATGACCTTCACTATGATACTTTGAAAGTTAGTAGTAATTTTTCGGTTTTGAATGACAAGGGAAAGCTTATGGAGTGTAAACTACAAAAGGCAACAAATGAAATATTGGAGCTTGAATGCCCTAAATTCATTAATTATGACCAAACTATTTATGAGGAAGAGACTGTAGAACTGAATAAGCAGTTAGTTGATTATACTTTTAATAATATATCTAGAGAAGTAGATGGTAGGATTCGAGTTCCCTTACTTTGGAATGGTGAGGTATCACACTTGCTATCGAAAAATGAACATTTAGCAGAGGTAATTTTGAAGTCTAATTTTAGGAAGCTTAAAAATAATGTGGGTTATTTACATTTAATGGATCAGACTATTAAGGATCAAATAGCAGCTGGTATAATAAAACCTATTCATGATCTTGAACAATATAAAGCCCTGCACCCAGATTATGCTTTTCTTCCTCACATGGGAATTTTTAAGCCTGAGAGGGAGACGACTAAGTGTCGTGTAGTCTTTTTATCCAATTTGAGAGAGAATGAGAAAAATAAGAAACTAAGCCTCTCTCTCAACCAGTGTATGCATCCAGGTCCCACATTGAACCAAAAGCTATCCTCAGCTTTTTCTTCATTTAAGGTTCGGTCAGAAATTGCTTACCTATGACTTGAAAAAAGCATTCAATATGCTTTCATTAAGTGAATCTGATCAGTCAAAATTGCTGTTTCTTTGGTATAAAAATGTTAAAGCTGGGGACTTTTCTGTTGTTGCTTATCGCAATGTGAGGCTGAGTTTTGGGTTGCGTTGTAGCCCGTTTTTGTTAATGCTTTCCTTATATTATATTTTAGCTTTTAAGGAAGAAAAGGATAAAGATTTGTCAGAATTAAAACATTTAATGTATACCTTGCTGTATATGGATAATGGTGCAATTACCATGGAAACTGGAGAGTCTTTAGAATGGGCTTATAATGAGCTGCCTCGCATTTTTGCTCCGTACAAATTCGAGGTTCAGCAAATTATCACTAATGATAATTCCTTACAAATTAAGATAGATGAAGACATGAAAACTCAGACCCCTGAAACTACAAAGTTGTTTGGTCTTGCATGGGACAGAGTAAGAGATGAAATATTTACAAAGCCTATTTGCCTTGATGGCAAGGCCACCACTAAACGTGCTGTTTTAGGAACAATTGCTTCTCAATTTGACATATATGGCTTTAACATGCCTATTTTAAACAGAAGCCGTTTGTTTATGCACAGGCTTCAGTGCAATAAAAACCTTGGTTGGGATGCATTGTTGCCATTAGAGCTTCAACGTGAATGGGGAAATATATGTAAACAAGCTAATGCTTCTCCTCCCATTAAGATAGGTAGATATGTTGGACCAAGGAATGGTACTTATAAGCTTATGGCTTATACTGATGCTAGTCACGACTTATATGGTTCAGTAATTTTTTTGCAGCACGTTGAATCTGGTAAGGTGAGTTTTGTTCAAGCTAAGAACCGTATGATTAACACTCAGCTGAAGAATAAGTCAATTCCTTCATTAGAGTTAAATGCCATTGTTTTGGGTGTCGAAACTCTCGTGGAACTGCAAAGAGATATCTCTGGACCTTCTTGCCTGAAACCTGTTAACATAGTAGAAATGGTTCTCTATGCTGATTCTCTTTGTGCCCTACACTGGCTTAATTCTTCCTCCCAGAAACTGGATAAAATGCAAAGGTGTTCAACTTTCGTAATGAATAGAATTGGTAATATTCAAAAATTGTGTCAACGATTTCCAATAAGATTCTGTTTCATTTCAGGGAAAGAGAATCCGGCCGACTGTGTTACTAGATGCCTCTCACATAAGCAGTTGTATAAAACTAATTTTCTCGTCGGTCCAGGCAAGAAGTTGGATGACCTCCCTGGTGGGGAACAGGACATGACTTTTATTATTCCAAATCCCATGACAGTCACAGACTCTGGGTACCTCTCCAAGTTGAATGCACCTTTAGGGGCAGAACTTTCTCAAACTACTTTTTCTTCCTTAACAGGTTCTCCTGAATATGTTATTGATCCCTGCAAGTATTCCAGCTTTCGTAAGTTGATTCTGATTTATCGAAGAATACTAGTAGGAATAAGAAACTGGAAGTCAAAGGCAGGTATATGTTCTCAAACCTCATCTGATACCAACACTAATCTCTTTGCAGAAGCTACTAAGAGAGTTGTTATAACAGAGCAAAGGAAGTGGTTTCCAGAGATCTTTGCTTACTTTCAAAATAAGAATAGTTTTAATCTGAAGGCCATTCCTAACCTCATTACTCAGCTTAATATATTCATGGATGAAAATGGTATTCTTAGGGTTAAAAGCAAATTTAAGAAATGGTTTAGCAATAATGGTTTTCCTATTTTACTGCCGAGAGACAGTGCTTTGACGAAGCTAATTATTTTGGATGTTCATTTCAATCTGTTTCATGCAGGATGTTATTCAGTTCTAGCTGAAATACGACGACAATTTCATATCCCTAGGCATTTTTCGACCATCAAAAAAGCATTAAAACAATGTGTGCATTGTAGGCGTTTTTGTAATAGAACTTTCAAACTTAGTCAGAATTCATATAGGGAATTCAGGTCTAATTTACCATCCAAACCATTTGCTAATGTTTTCATTGATCATATGGGTCCTTTCCATGTTAGGAAGAATAATGAAACTCAAAAAGTGTGGTTATTATGCATTACATGTACTTGGAGTAGGGCAGTGAATCTTAAAATTTGCAAGGATCTTGGTGTAAAAGAATTCTTGCGATCTTTCCAGCTGCATTGTTTTGATTATGGAATCCCTGAATTATGCGTCAGTGATATGGGGACACAGCTTGTAGCTGGGGCTAATGTGATGCAGAAATTTTTAAGTGATCATGCTAGTCAGTTATATTTTGAAGAAAACAATATTCGCCCTATACAGTTTCAGCAATATTTTAAAGGATGCAGTAAGCTTGGATCTCTTGTTGAAGTTTGTGTCAAACAGGTTAAAAGATTGTTGTTTGGAAGTATAAAAAATCTTGTTTTATCTTATGATGACTTTGAATTTATTGTTTGCCACACTGTTCACCTTGTTAATAGGAGACCTATAGCCTTTAAGGAATCCTTTAGAGAAGAAGATTTAGACTTTATACCTGAACCAATTACACCTGAACAGTTAGTTAAGGGCTATGAACTGACTTCCATGAACCTCCTTCCAGAATTACAGGGTATATCAGATGAGGATCCTGACTGGCAACCTTGTGTAAATCCCCAACAGGTTAAAGATGAGTATATGAAATTAAGGAAAGTCAGAAATAATCTGTTATCAAAATATCATAACGAGTTTTTGGGTACACTGATTGACCAAGCTGTTGATAAAAAGGATAGATACCGACCAATTACACAGAGGGGTATTAAAATTGGGGATATTGTCCTACTGAAAGAGGTGCACACAAAACCTAACAATTATCCTATGGGTTTGGTGAAAGAATTGCAATATAACTGTATCGGTGAAGTTACAGGAGCATCGATACAAAAGGGTTCTACTAGGGAAGTTGTTAAAAGACACATTACAACACTGGTTCCTTTTCTTGAAAGATTAGATGATTCGGAACTTTCGTCAACTAATGATTCAGTTAAACTTTTATCAGAGCCTCCCCATGTCAAAAGAAAGGCTGCTATAGTTAGTGAGCAGAAGACCAGGGAGATTTTAACAGAGTGAAATGTTAGTGCATTGTTTATATTTTTAGATGCAATTTTTTGTACTAAAAAAGTTGCATCGCTGGTGGTGGACTAAAAGAAATTAAATTTTAGTATATTATTAACGTCTTTCATATGTTAAGACATAAGATATGTAAATTGGTTAATTTATATTAATTACTTTTCCCTTATGTAATTACCCTTGACCCACTTTTAAATAGACCCTTTAACCTGTTACCCGTTGATATCGGGAAAAAATGTTTACTTCGGGACTGAGTTAGTTAGCCGAAGCAGTCTGGCAACGAATTGTCTCCGACTCGGAAGCCACACTCTCGTAGGAGATTTTAACCTTGTGCTTTTATCACTAGGACTTTGATTGATAAGATTTTCTCCTACTTTTAAAAGCCCTATATACCAGCCATGATCGTGGTGTAGATTGATCCTTGGGAGTGACCTACCATGTTGAACAAAGTGCCGTGATTTGATGAAGTTCTACAACGCTCGTCCTCGTCGTGTCAAGAGGCTTGATCAAGAGCCAGAACATAACCTCTTAATATTGCCATTTGCCGCTCTGGAATTAATTACAGGTAAGGGTCAACTAGAGAGTGGGTCTCAAGTCAAGCCCTTTGTAAATTCCAGCTTAGGAAAGCTATTTCTTAAGTAAGGCCTTGCATGTCTTTAATATATATGTAATCATCTATGAGCCAAATTTAAGTGTCTTGTGTCTTGGCATATATCCAGGTTAACGTTAGCAATTGTTTATCCTTTAGGGAGTATCCAGTCAACATTATTCGATTGTTCTAGGTTAGTCAATAGCCATTTTATGTCAAATTGATTAAATGTGTAATTGACTGGTAAGCCAGGAATGATAGGCCATTTTCATAA
>NC_090749.1:55840748-55845748 GCF_036898095.1 Palaemon carinicauda | reverse complement strand
TCTCGATAATGATGGTAATTTTCCCAATATTATTTTTTATATTGAAATAAATGTTCTGTATATTCTTGGCTCAGGTTTTGATGAGTTTTATTGCATGTAGTTTGCTATGTAATTTGTAACTCTATTTATACTTATTTTTAATTATATACTTTATTTGCTTTCTCTTACTCTGCTTCACTTTAAGGCTGTTTTCCTGGTCCTGTCACATAAGGAAACCCTGTGCCCTACAGAATTTAAAAGATCTGTCTGTTGTATAAAATCTTGGGTATTTACCGTAGAGTATCACACAGAGTATTCGACATTGTCAAATGCACATTTAGAAAACAAGAAAGTTTTCAGTTTCCTCTTAAAAGTTTCGATATCTTCAGTCTTTCGGATATTCTATGTGAGTCTGTATAGTTTTGGGGCCGCATATTTAAAGGCTCTAGAACATGCAGTATAGTAGACATACATCCTGGATCCTGTAACTCGTAACCATCTGTAACTGTTCTCATGTCAAAACGATTTGATGGCCGCACAATAAGTAGCAATTCTCCTAGATATTTTGGACGTCCGGTACTAATAACTTGATAGGTTACTGTAAATATCTTAAACTGTATTCTAAGACAGATAAGAGGACAAAGGATATATTATCTGAACAGTGAAAGATAGATACGAAGAAAAAGGATATATTAGATAGCATCAGTTTTTCATATTGGCAAAGTTTGAAATCTGTTCGAACCAACTTTGTATTGGTTTCAGAGGAATATATTTAAATTCAGTCACTATCATTTTTTTTCCAACTCAATATAACATATTTCTTGAGTTTTGTTAATTATACTTTTTACTCATTCTAACTACCACCAAATGGAAACTTCGATTTTAGTTATTTTACTATAAGTAGAAAAGTATTCTTACAGTAAAACATAGATGATTTTTCTTTGTTCTAAGGAACCAAAATACACTTCATGGTGAAATCATATTAGTATTCTTTACGGGCTAACGTAAATTCTAGCTGTTCTTTCTAGGATAAAACAAATTCTTCGTGATATTTTTCAGGTAGCCAATGCTGAAAAAGCTTCCGATGTTTTGATGTTAAAAATCAAGGACTCAGATTCCTTCTAAGATTGCAGGATCTTTATGGAAACTGCAAATATGGGGCAAATAATATGACCACCTTAGGCAAAATATGTAAAAAAAAAATATCTTAGCAAATTCTTTTGAAGGTTTAAAGGCCGATCATGAATGGCAGAGGTAAGGAATAGTGACATTGCCCTATCATGCAGGGCAATGCCCTAGAGACTGACCATATATACATATGATCAGCGCCAAAGTCCCCACGCCACTCAAGCTAGGACCAAGGAGGGCCAGGCAGTGGCTGTTGATGACTCAGCAGATGGACCTATAGGCTCCCCCAAAACCACTATTCTTAGCTGAATGGTGAGGTTGCGCTGACCAAATGAACTAACGAGTTTGAGCTGGACTCGAACCCCAGTCTTAGTGTTCGCCCGTCGGGGACTTTACCACATCGGCCACCATAACTAATTCTTTCACCTGGAACTTTACAACTGGGACATCATCTGTAGACATTTTGTTTTCATTTGTTCTTTGTGTGAATATTTCATTTTTATCTCTATTTTCTCCTACAACCAGCTTTTTTCCATTTCAATGAACTATTATGAAAGGTCAGTTTGACATTTCATAATAGCCTTTCCAGTCAACCTTTACAATTTTATTATTCCCGAAAGAAATTTTCAAAGAGGATCCTGATATTATACAAATGAAAATATACGGTCGACCTATTGGCACATTTTCACATCTAGCGTCTTATGCAAAAATCTCTATTGGCAAAAATGGGACTCCTCCTTTATTTACTATTTTTTTAATTCACCTTTTTACTCAGACTTTCCTTATAGTTAAACAGGGACCAATATTATTCATGTTGGACTATCAACCTTTTTCTTAATGGATGATTAAATTTTTTTCTTAGTTTTTCTTGATATAAAGATAATTACTTGACTTGTTTATTCTAAACAGAAAGATCTACTAATTCTTGGTTTAGACTATTCTAACCAATTCTCTTCAAAAATAGACCCCCTTTTCTAAAAAGGAAGGCCCAAAGGAACATAATAACTCTCTCTCTCTCTCTCTCTCTCTCTCTCTCTCTCTCTCTCTCTCTCTCTCTCTCTCTCTCTCTCTCTCTCTCTCTCTCTCCCAAGGCCCCTTTGACGTTTGCTTCAATTCAGAAAGATGTGCTTTTTTGAGTTTCGCCTCTTTTGAAATATCCATTAGACCTGTTTATGTCTTCCAAAAGGCATAGTTAACTCTGATCTCTCTTGAGAGATCCATCCAAACTTCGAAGGTTTTTTCAACGTTCCATTTTCTGCTTTTTGAAATATATATATATATATATATATATATATATATATATATATATATATATATATATATATATATATATATATATATATATATATATATATATATCTTACCTTTTATCAAGCAGAATAAAAATTCATTTTATCAATTTTCGATGAAAACTCTTGTGAATTTTTTTCCCTTCCCGGTGGTATAGTTGTTCATTTATCATATCCACAGAAATCCACATAATCTCTCTCTCTCTCTCTCTCTCTCTCTCTCTCTCTCTCTCTCTCTCTCTCTCTCTCTCTCTCTCTCAAGAAATATCCATTTGGCCTATCTTTGTTAAGACATGCATTGATCTTAATTTACTGAAAAGAAATCTGTTTGACCTTCATTTGACAAAGTCCGTTTGGGTCTGGGCTTGTTGTTGTTGCAGACTACCTGGCCCTTACTGCCAGGCACAGGCTCTTGCAAACTTGCAGCCCGTAGAATGGGCCTGAGCTCTCTTTAACCTAAGAAACCTGTTTGTCATATACAGTATTAGGTATTTGGAGTATCCCACAACGCATTCCACATTTGTCAAATCGACATTATCGAAGCACTTGGAAAATATGAGTCTTAATTTTCCTCTTAAGCTTTAATGTCTCCTGTCAGTCGGATGTTTAATAGGAGATTGTTGTATAGTCTTGTGGCCGCATATATGAAAGCTTTAGAACATACATTAGACATATGTCTTAGAACATACATTAGACATATACCTTGGTTTTAATCATTTGAAACCATCTGTAACTATTTTCATGTCGGACAGGAAATATATCTACTCTCTTGGATCTTTTGGACCTCCGGTTATGTTAAATTGATGGGTTATTTCACATATCCTAAACTCAATTCCTGCTTTAAAAGGCTGCTGGTATGTTTAATTTTTTTTTTCCATTCTAAAAAACCTGTTTTACTTATCCAGAGCGATGTGAATGAGTAAAAAATTTACAATTTCTATCTGACCAATTTTAACATCAGTATCACACATCCATTCGACTTTTCCTTCTTATTTGGTGACTCACGTGAATTATATTTCCTTTACAGGGTCGACCTTTACACCGGCAAAACGTGATAACAAAAGGGCGGAGTCTGACTCTTCTTGAGCTGCAGCATCAGGACTCTGGACTCTACACCTGCCTCGCCTCCAACACCGAAGGGGATGGAGAGAGCAATGCCGTTGCTCTCCACATAGATTGTGAGTATTGAGAGAAAAATATTAAAGCCAATTAAGGTGTTTTATTTTTTTCCATATGTTTTGAAGTGTAAATTTGGTCCTTTGTACTGGTTGTATGTTTAGATAAAAAGAGGTCTTTGAGGCAATGCACATAGATTGGAAGTAAAATCCATTGAAGATTTTTCAAATTTGTTCCCTATGTTTTTTAGCATAAATTTGGGTCATTGTACTAGCTCTACGTTTAGATAAAAAGAGGTCTTTGAGACAATGCACATAGATGGTGTAAGGAAAATTTTTTAACGGAATTGAAGATTGGGTTTTTAGAGGGATTTGTTCATAGGTCTTTCTGTCTAAATGTTGGTGTTAATACTGCTTTTATGTATAGATAAAAAGATTTTATTTGAGACAATGCACATAGATTGTGAGTATGAAAGGAAATTGTTAATGGCAAAGAAGATTTTTTTTTCCATTTTTTTCCATGTGAGTTTTATGCTGTTTTTTTTTTCATATAGATAAAAAGATGATTTTGAGACAACGTTGGAGGGTCCATTTTGCCGTTATACCAGAGTATGATTTCATGTATGGATTATGGACGGAAAGAGTTTTTTATGACAATAAAGATTTTTTTTCTTTTTTTAAGATATTTATGCATAACTAAAGTAATTCAAAGGAAGTGTTTTTCATGTAATCTAGAATGATTTCAAGCGTGATCACGGGTTTAGTATTGTTTTAAAATGACAGAAAAGGCCTCATATTGGCCAAATATGAGGGTTATTTAGTAGGTTTTGAATTTTAAAGCATTTTTGTTGATTTTAAGTAACGATGGAAGAGGTTTTTTGTGTAATTTTGCACTAAAGATTCTGAGTATAAACAAATGTTATTGTAAATAGATTTTCCTGGCAAAGAATGTGGCTGTTTAAATTTTTAGGATTTAATGCAATGGGATGGGTTTTAATTCAGGATTAATGCAATGGTATGCGTTTTAATTTAGGATTTAATGCAATAGTGTGAGTTTTAATTCAGAATTTAATGTGATGGTGTTGATTTTAATTCAATATTTAATGCAATGGTGTTGGTTGTAATCAAATATTTAATGCAATGGTATGGGTTTTAATTTAAGATTTAATGCAATGGTATGGGTTTCAATTTAGGATTTAATGCAATGGTTTTTTTTTTTAATTTGATATTTAATGCAATGGTGTTGATTTTAATTTTATATTCAATGCAATGTTATGGGTTTTAATCTAGGATTTTATGCAATGGTGTGAGTCTTAATTTAGGATTTAATGCAGTGGTGTGAGTTTTTAAGTAACTAATTAATGCAATGGTATAGGTTTTAATTTGATACTTAATGCAATGGTGTCTGTTTTAATTTAGGATTTAATGTAATGTTGTAAATTCTATTTAGGATTTAATGCTGTGATGTGGTTTTATATTCAAGATTTAA
>NC_090749.1:55823248-55830748 GCF_036898095.1 Palaemon carinicauda | reverse complement strand
TGTAATGTTACAATTTAATTTAAGGGTCATACCGTGTTACTAAATTTCAAGGTCATAATGTAAGGTTGCATATGATGTAATGGTCATATGATACTTGGGATCTACTAAAAGTCAGGAGGAAGGATGAGAGTCTGAAGTTGAGAATAGGGTGAAAGCAGCCTTCGGGAAGTGGAGGAAGATAGCAGGAGTGTTAGTTGATAAGAAAATGCCAATAAAGCTAAAAGTCAAGATCTAGATCACAGTAATAATACTATCGTTAACGTGTGGATTGGAAAAGGGGACTCTATAAGACAAAAAGAGGAAGCAAAGCTTTAGAAAACGGAGATGAGAATACTGAGGTAGATTATGGGAATATCACTGCTTGAAAGATGGTAAAATGATAAAATAAGAAGAATGGCAGGTGTAGTAAAGATTACAGAGGTTATATGAGTGTCACGACTGAGACGGTTTGGGCATGTGTTGAGAATGGGTGGTGGTGAGGGAGGTAGGAGGGCTTGGGAATTAGGAGGAACCTATTAGTAGGAGAAAATTGAGAGGGAGGCAGCAAATCATAAGGCGAAATAAGGTGAAGGATGATATGGAGAGAAGAGGTTTGGTGGAATAGGAGGATGACTGTTAAAAGGCATTGGACAGGACGCATCAGGCAACCGACCCCTCAATGTAGGGATAACAGTGGTAAAGGTCATATAGTAAGGTCACACCAAATTTCAAGGTCCTAAGGTTAAATCTTACTTTTAACTCCGTCAAAATTTGAATATCAAAAGAAGAAATGATCGTAAGGTCAGGTAATACTGGGAATGAGGTCATAATATTAATCTCCCAATGACGACCTCGGTCGTAAGTTCACTCCTGGTTTTCAGGTAATTAGCCGAGAGCAGATTTGAAAAGATATGCCTTTTGCTGGCAATTGCATCTTTACCTGAAAACTTTTCCACGTATATTTTAAAACTTTTACCTTCCTAGATAAAAAGTTGCTGTCAAGTTTAACAGAGAAAAAAAAATATCTCAGAAACTCCCCTCATAAACTCGTGATTACTTTTAATAAGCAAAAATTGCCCCTAAAAAAAATCTTTTTTCCTTTATCTAATAGGTTCGGTTCGTTTTGAATGGAGTCTCGCATTTTTTATTCGTAGTTTTTCAGTATAAAAATTCAGTTTGTTCGCTTAGAAAAATCCATGTGTATACCTATAAAGATAACAAAATATAAGTATAGTTACTTCTAAATTGCTATTTTCAATCTGTATGGATAGAGTGAAATGCTAGAGGTCTGATTGATAAAGGTCAGTGTATGTAGGCACGATTTTCTATGGTTAAGAAAGTGAGTTGTAAATGGGATAAAGAATAGTGGGAGTTTCCAGATAATATTGTACTGATTTGAACATGTGAAGTCAGAAACTTCAGAAGTCTTTTAAGAGAATTTGGAAATGATGAGAAATTTGAGAATAAATGTAACCCAATGTAGGTTTTGAGAGTTAATGTGAAAGAGTAATGTATGCTAAGACTGAAAGGTGTGATTCTTTTAAAAATCTGGGTGTAATTACAATTGCTTATGGTACATATTCCTGTCGAATTCAGGACTCTGTTCTTTCATTTCAAACGAACCCATCGCCACCATGATAGCTGAATTCTGAGTTTCCAACACGCGACTTGTAATAAACTTATATCTCTCTTGATAGCTCAGCTGGTAGAATCCTCGCAGGCGTGGTTTCGGCTGATGGTAAGAGTTCGAATCTCTGCCAAGCCAGAAGCTATTAACATAAATGAATTGCAGTGGATATATATATATATATACATATATATATATATATATATATATATATATATATATATATATATATATGTATATATATATATATATATATATATAGTATATATATACACACACATATATATATATATATATATATATATATATATATATCTGTGTGTATGCATGCTTATGTATACTGTATATACCATGCATACATAGTATACTAGCTTTACCCTTGTATGCTTTAACATAGACAAACCCCAGCATATAATTTCGTATTATTCAAGCCCTTCTCTGTTCACCCATAATCATATTTCCAGAGAAGGGATCTGCGTGCCTAAAGCATCTTACTCTGCTGAGGGAGATAAGAAGGGGTTACGAACATAGGGTGATTTACCTTATACCAACACCATATTTTCTCTTCCTTGCTTTTACGAAATAACCCTCTTGAAAAGGAAGCGATAATATTATACTCTCGATATTTCGAACAGTGGAAGGTCATATGTCAGGGGAAGAGATTGTATAGGAGAGAATTCAGAAGCTGGTCAGTAGAGGAAAGATCTGATTTCCACAGGTGCTAGTGATGTGATACTTGTGATATTGGAAATATTATGTCATATGTTTTGATAATGTTCTTAAACAGTTAAGAGCAAATTTTGTTTTCAGAGGCAAGAAATTACTCTAAGGATAAATGTGGAACTATAAAATCTTTAAAGGAATCTATTTCTGGATTTCTTGTAAAGGAAATAATTCAGAAAATCTTCTTTTATAAATTAATAGCTTTCATTCTTATAAATAATGAATATCTTATATTTTAGCTCAATTTTGAATATACATATAAAGGATGGGATAATTTGAGGCACGGGGAAAACAGAAGCTGTTAGAGAACTCTTTAGAGTTAAGAATGAATATAACCACTGAAAACCCTGTAATAACATGTGACGTTTCTTTTAATTGTGGGTTATTTACCTGCCATATACATTTATACATAACAACAATAACAAGAACAACAAATGCAACCGTGTCTAGTCCACTGTTGGACAAATCCCTCAAACATATCATTATTCACGTTTGGGGTTTGGCCAGTGTTGATTGGTGATGATGGGAGACTTTTGTCTGATTGCTCATAGCAAACCATCCCAGCATGGGTAGCCCTGGTGACCAGTACAGCTTTTCTGATTATAACGATACACAAACCCTTTCTACACGTTAAGGTATCCCCATTCAGAATGGAATATTTATACACAGCTCTATGGAAATCACACAAAGCTTTAATTTGACTATTGGGTTAATTGACATCATTATTCGATAATTAACATAAGTATTTGCGATAAGGTTCTAGATATTTATTCCAAAGGCCGTGGTTTAGACCAGAAACTCCCAATTCCCCCTCAGTTCACAATTTATGACCTTTCAAATTGCCATTATAATATCACATTGTTACAGTTGCAAATCGATTTCTAACCGTTCCTGTTACTTGTGAACTGGTTCCCTGTCGCTATTTCGAAACGGACTGTTTCTGGTTCCTTGCTGTTCATCCCAAGAACACCTGTGTAAACACAGTAAAGGTTAGGGTGAATGTTTTTCGTCTCCACACATTTATTCATAAGTTTCCCACTGGTAACTTATGTCTAGGTACTGTATTTTTTTCAGTATTTGGTGATAGTTTAACTTGGTGTTCAATACCAGTAGGTTTTTTTATTTAGACCCAATAAATAGGACGATATGCATTGCATATAGTTTGAGTTTCCTCATGTATTTTCTGTTGCCTCCTTTACATAAAGATATGGATAATTCTTTTGCCATTGCTGGTTCTATTAACGGTAGAGCTCTCCCTTACTCTGCCCTTTTCACTTCAGTAATTGTCGATATGCTTTTTCACTTTGTCTATTTCATCCCTTTTCAGTCTTATTTTGGCCATTTTTATAATTCTGTCTTATGCTTTTGTATCTTCCATTTATTATTTTGTTTGCTCTTTTCCCCCCTTCACAAAACATTAGTCTGTCACTTAACCAATCATTGATTAGTTTTTTCTTTTTCATTATTACTTTTGTAATACTCTCTGTAAGCTTTTTTTTCTTAAATCATCTTCCTTATTCTGTCTTTTTCTTTTTCTTATTAATTCAAACTGACATTTTGGTCTTTTTTCTTTGTTACTTCACTAATTCTGTTAATTTCTTTGTCTTTATATTTGTGCCATCAGGGGAAAAAAAGGTTATAAGAAAGGGTAGGGAATGTCCACCCGGACCCTGGAGACCTTAGGCATTGGCATCAAGTAGGGAGTATTGCAGACCTTCATTGTGCCCTAGAGTAGAAGATGGCTTCGCTAAACAGTTTCTCTTGCCTCCCGCAGTATCTTCGTTATACACAGAAATTTTATATATACATTAAAAATTAAAAGGTTGCTCAAGGGCCAGTGACGCTACCGTAAAGACTGACCATGTATACATATGATCAGTGTCCAGGGCCCGTCTCCATCCAAGTTATGACCATGAAGGGACAGGCAATTGATGATGATGACTCATCAGTTAGATATTTAGGCTTCCTCAGTACGCCATATCCTTTGCTCATAAAGTTGATGAGGTTGTAGACACTACAAGAAACTATGGAAATAGGGTGGTTTCGAATCCCAGTCCAGCAGTACGCCATGCAGGGACGTTTCCAATAGTAGACCACAACACAGAAAATGTATATAGATACACATTGCGTGTCTGGATAGTATGGATGGTAATGGATCTTCTCTTCCCTACAGGAATCTGCCCTACGACACCAGGACAAAGGTCTATCCTCAGAGGGTTGGGTGATGGCTGCTAACGTGTCTGGAAATGGGATGAACCAATGGGTCAAGTGCTCCGCCACCAATGATGTTGGAGGATCGTCCCATCCCTGCGTCTTCTCCATCTCCTTAGTTGGTGAGTTCAAATCTAATAAATCTACATGTATTTGGTTTAATGATTAGTTTATGCAAAGGCTCCTTGGGTGTTCATGTTTGTTTATTTCTTTATGTTATTTTGTCTTTTACATGATGTAGATTTGTTTTTTATCCACAATTATCTTCACCGAATAAAACTTGGACAACTATTTTATAACTGTCTTATACAGATGAATGCTGTTGCCATGCTAATTCACTTCTCTCGTTTATATATGCTTGGCAAAGAAACAGAGGAGGTATAAATTGCAATTTATAGGTCATCATGTGTGTTTTCATATAATGTTTAATTTCCATGTTTTTTTGTGTGGGTGAAAAATATATCATCGAGAGCAAAAAATTTGTATTTTAGAGTTTTCCTCCAATTTCCTGTCTATTTTTAAGCTCCCTTTATTTTCAAGATCTTTCCATATGCTGAATTCGGAATTTATTTTTATCTTTGTCATTTATTTTATCTGTCATATGTTCATGTTCAGCTCTGAAATACTTTTCCTTATGTAATAAATGTTATATTTTTTAATATCTTTGGACTCCAGCTTCCAACATATAACCTGTTTTCATAGATTTCCCTATTACTTCCATAATTGATGAAAGATCTGTAATTTTATTTGCTTTTCATATTTTCCATTAAGCCCCAATTTCTATCCTTGTATATTTTTTCCTTACTGTGTCTCTTAGATTTATTATATTTGCTCCGTGCAAATTGGATGGTATTTTAGTGCCCTTCAAAAATGTTTTCCTTATGAAACTTTATTACTATTTTTCTTTTTAATTGCCAATATTAGGTTTGCTGGTTTTGAGAGAATTTGAATAATTTCCATTTCCTTGCGTTTGGAATATACTTCTCTTACAATCCAGTTCAATGCCAAAATAGAATATATTTTGTAATACTCTATTGCCTTCTATACGACAAGAATATCTTTCCCAATTATATATCTTGAGGTTCCTCTTTTCTTAGTATATTTCTAATAATCAATTTGTCCCCAGTTTCCTTTTCGAGCTAAATATTATATTTTGCATATTCTATAGTTCCCTCTCTACCAAAAGCATAATGGTTCTGTCAATGCTAATTCTTTTTTTTTAAATTTTCCCTTTCTCTTCTACCCTTTTCATTGCCCTTCATGAGACCAGCTTACACAGTGATGTTCATCCTCTGCTTCTTGTCTTATTCCACTGTCAAATTCCATTTCTCGCAGACCCTCCCTTAAATCAATATTTATTTTTTCACGCTGGTTTATGCGAGAAAGCATTTATGATTTTCGGGGAATTCTATATTTGTTTTGTAACATCCATCAATGTCTCCCTTTTTAGCAAGACGAAAACTTTACTAAAGGCTATGGCAGTTACTATTGTATTATATTTTCATTAATATACCTCTTTTCGACATATTGTAGAATAAATGTTTTATTTTGGCTCTTGTGAACCCTACTTTATATTCATATTTGTTTTTTTATTTCATGTGTTTTTTAATTTCCTCTTTCATTATTATTATCATTTGATATTAGCTTTTCCCATATGTGTTTTTTTATTTCCATTTTTTTTCGGTCTCCAGTGAGGAAAGGAAACAAGGAAATAAATAAACGATATACAAAGTTATGAAAAATCAAAATAAAGTATTTCTAAAATATTACCAACATTAAAACAGACAATTCATATATAAACTATGAAAAAGATTTATTGTTTTTTCTTCTACCACTAATTCATTTTAGTAACATTCCTAAACTTGCTCACAGTATTCCTCAGTTCGTTGTGAATCTCAGGTTTTGGGACATCAGGTCCTGTTGCTGTCTTTGCCTCTTTTGTAATAAAGTCCTTGAATCTACTTGCGGTAATTATTGGTTTCTCCAATCCTTCTGCTTTTTTATTTTTAAGTATTTCTTTAATTGCTATGTTCATAGGCTCTTGTTATCATCTAGTTCGGCCATTTCGTTTCCGTATTCTATCCTATTTTTCGTTATTTCTTACTGTCTTATTTTATTTTCATGTTTGCTATATGTTTCTATAATATTTATTCATTCTTCTTTGCCTTCTTTTTCAATTAGTTTTGTTCCTTTTTCAATGCAAAGATTTTTTTTCTCTGGTTTATTTTAGCCATTTATTATTATAACATTATATTCTTGTCTCTTTTGCTTCTTATGCAATTTTCTTTATTACAAAGGCATTAGTTTCATTCTTTATTAGCTATCACAATTTTTCATTCTTTTGATCATGTTTATTTTTCAATGATTCCCTCACTCTTCTTTTTCAGCGTTATCCCAACATTAAGGGGTCGGTTGTCTGATGCATCCTCTTCAGTGCTTTCTATTAAACCTCCTCCACCAAACCTCTTCTCTCCATATCATCCTTCACCTTATCTCGCCATCTAATTCTCTGCCTCCCTCGTGATCTTTGGCCCCTAACAGGTTCCCCCGAAGCCGCCCTCACTCCCTCTCAGGGCTTCCTCACTCCCTCCTAAGCCCTCCTCACTTCCTCCCAAGCCCTCCTTACTTCCTCCCAAGCCCTTCTCACTCCCTCTCAGACCCTCCTCACTCCCTCTCAGATCCTCCTCACTCCCTCTCAGATCCTCCTCACTCACTCTCAGGCCCTCCTCACTCCCTCCCAAGCCCTCCTCACTCCCTCTCAGGTCCCCCTCACTCCCTCTCAGGCCTTCCTCACTCCCTCCCAAGTCCTCCTCACACCCTCCAATGTTTCCCTTTTCCTGAAAAGGCTTTTTAAGTACTTTCTTCGCCGGTCACACACAGATGTTCCTGTACTACTTTCAAAAGTACTCTTCACTAGTAAACTTTCAGCAATCTCTCCACTGTAGTTTTTTTTTTTCTAC
>NC_090749.1:55798248-55813248 GCF_036898095.1 Palaemon carinicauda | reverse complement strand
ATGAGAGCTCCCTCAAAGTCTCTGTCAGAAAATGGAGAAAGTCTGCATATCATTCTCGATGTAGCCGCATCTGCGTCCTTAACAGATTTGGTGTTGATTGGTGTTGCTGATTTTTCTTATGAGCCAGAACGGCGGAAATGCATAGATGCCAAGGCCATCCCAGGGGTCTTGCATCTTTAAGTTGGAGAGATGCATGTGTACCTTCCTGTTCAACGATGTTGCGAATAGGTCGATTGTCGGGAACCCCACAGTCATAATTTTCGTCACTATAAGAGTACATAAAGACCATTCACTACCAATGATCTGCGTCTTCCGGCACTAGCAAGGATGACTATCTCTGACGATGAGCAAGAGCAGGCGAGACAGAAGGATGAGGAGGAAAGTGACTCACCCTTTCAAAGCTCCTTTAGAGGGCCAAAGGGGAGAGAGCCCCGTACTCAAAGTACGAGGAGGCTCTGCATCTAGAAGATCTATTGAGCGAAGCTCTAGAGGAGGGTGAAAGTCCAGAAAGTGATGGTCTAGCAGAAGGCAGCCACCTACAAGAGGATGGGAGGGAGAGATCATGCTGAGTTGCGAGAATGCTCCGAAGAGGGTGACATGCTGCCGCTGAAGGAGAGACCTTTTGAACGGCGGAAATGCATAGATGGCAAGGCCATCCCAAGGGTGCTGCATTCTCGAATTGGAGAGATGCACAGGTAACTTCCTGTTCAACGATGTTGTGAATAGGTCGTTTGTCGGGAACCCCACAAATTCATAATTTTCGTCACTATATGAGGACATAAACACCATTCACTACCAGTGATCTGCATCCTCCAGCGCTAGCGAGGATTACTATCTCTGGTGATGAGCAGGAGCAGGCGATACAGAAGAGCGAGGTGGAAAGCAACTCGCACCCTTTTGAAGCTCATTTAGCGGTCCAAAGGGGAGAGAGCCCCTTACGCAAAGGGCGAGGAGGCACTGCATCTAGAAGATCTATTGAGCGAAGGTCTAGAGGAGGGTGAAAGTCTCGAAAGCGATGGCCTAGCAGGAGGGTGAAGAGAAGGCTCTGCAGGGGCCTAGTCCTGCAAAGGCACCTGCTGCTGAGGAGAAAAAATCACCAGGGTGATAAGATGCGGGAGGTGTTTCAATTGCCTTTAAAAGGGGCCCATGAAGGCCTAAGGAAGTCCACAGCACTTACATGGCATCGGCTCTGTGTAAAGACTAAAAAGAAAGCGAGTCCCCCAGGGAAGAGGCGCTGCCATTTTGTCAGGGGAAAATGGCAGGACCTCCTTGCCCTTTGGCTTGTCAAAGCATTAAACGATCACTCTTACTTCTGTACCCTCCGGAGGAGGCTGCTAGAGAAGTCTGAAGGGAGTGTTCTGAGGGAAGAAAAAGCAACCCTGGACTTTTACGACCTTGGGGACATTTATAAAGGTGAAGATTCCTTTCTTGGACTTCGTTTTCTTCCTCCTGCCAAATAGGATGGTCACTCCTTACACTCACTACATACAGGGGCCTTGAAACATATGTGGCCTTTGCAAGTCTAACACAGCCTGTGAAGATCTACCTTTACACTACAAGCCTTGAGCGGCACCCTGGGGCATGTCTTCTTGACGAGTAGAAGGGAAAACAAATACACGAGCAGACAGCTGGAAAAAGAAAAAGATATGATGAAAATTTTAAAGCAGAAACTGTCAGTTTTGCAAGCAGATAGAGAGCACAACTGATTGCTGCCTCCCTGCCACTGATGGGTAAACTAACTGGTTGTTTATACCTCGTTAAAAGCTTCAACTACCATGTTCCTGCCTTGCTGTTATCCATTCTCCTATAGTAAAAGGCATTGGTTTGTATTTGAGTTAAAACAATAAAAAATTAACAGAATTGCAATTCTTAGATGGCAACAAGGGACTAGAAATAAACCCTTCCCAGACTGCTTAATTTGATGAATTATTTCTTGTTATGCTTTCAAGGGTTAACATTGTTGAACGTACTATTAGCGTTCTCATATTTTCTGATGTTTAGTAAGTTTCACACGAAGTTCAAATGGATAAAGGTTTCTGAAAAGACTAGCTAGTTCAATCGAGGAGACCTCCATAAAATAAACAATCAAAAGTTGGTTGATCCCTTCATGTAAAATACTGTATTTTATAGCAGACTGACAGGGGTATTACTGTATTCATAACCACAATAGGTAATCTGATTCAGAATGAGAACTTAAATATTTGTCAGAGTTCCCATAGTCCATTTTTAGCTCGAAGTTTATTCATTGGATGCAAGTTGGTTACTGTTTTGAATGATCCCCATCTCTAAATAGATTTTTGTAGTAAATGTAATTTACACCTCCGATTATTAAATAACTGTTTAATCAACAATTTTATAGGGGGTACTGATGGAAGTATTCTTACAAGTGCTAGCTAGTCTTGGGTGAGATAGTATTGGTGTGTACACCAAGTATTGAAGGTAAACAATTGAGGTAATTTTGTACAGGAGGTCATGCTATTAAAGGATAACTATTTGTCTCCCATATACTCAAGCCATGAATGAGTTTAAGATATTTAGATCCAAAATTTTGTATGTGAAAAAGCAATGATCTTGTTTTACCAAAGAACGTTTGTAGTAATTGGACGAGGGATATTGCCTACGATCACAAGGCGAGCAAGCATTGTCCTGTAACGAGGAAAGAACATTAAACCGCTTTAACGCTAAGTGCAAGTGAGGTGGGTGAGCGTTGTCCTTTAATGAGGAAAGATGGTAAAATTTCTTGAACACAGAACTTAATTGAGGCGAGTGTTTAAAAGGAGGTAAACATCTAGAACCACTTTACTTGTGCAACGGGAAGCAAGGAAATTAACACTTCAAGGATGCTTGACGCGAGTGACGATGTGAGGAATTTCCAAAATAGGGGCTTCCAGGAACACTTCTGACAGTCAAAATACGTCTAGAGGTAAATCTCTGAGCTCCCCTTGTGCCTTGGCACAGATGCAAGAACACAAACTCAATATAGGTCAGAGCATTGGAAAGAGCACATCTTGGGACATATTTGGAGACACTTACATCTGGAGGACATGTTATAAGAGAAGGCAAACCTAAGGCATGGGAGACGTGTGTCTTGGAGGAGCGAGTCTGTGAGACGTGCATCTGGCAAGGCTCGTCAGAGAAAAAGCTTCTAGAGAAGAGAGGCCTCAAGAGAAGAATCCTCTACAGGTGAAACTCCTGGACAAGGCCTATCACGAGGAGGGTCTGGAAGAGTGCGCTGGCTAGTCTTCTGGAGGACAGGATGAAAGTAGACCACTTACGAGGCACGTCTACAATCTATCACCAAGGATGCAAGGCCAAGGTTGAGAACAACTTTGTGAGTGTGCTCCTAAGACCAGCATTTCTAAGTAAAACTCCTTCAACGAAGGCGTGGGTCAGGGACTCGCTCACTGGACCTCCCAGCTGGAAAACATAGGAGCTGAAGAACACTTACCTCTGGAAGGAGCTCAGGAGGGCTGCCCTTCTGAAAGAGGACTGAAGACTCTGCAAGGAGCTCTGAAAACAGTGGAGGCGGCTGCAGGAGCGACTAATAGTTCTAAGGCAGACTGGAGAGGCAGGAACTAAAAGAGGGTACTTCCCTGAGGAAGGGCACCTGAGAGAAGACTCCCTCTGAAGGAAGACTGTGGACACCGGTGGCATCTGTAGGGAAGATCTAGTAGTTCTACAACAATTTGGACAAGCAACCACTAAAGGGCGCCTCCCTTGGGAAGGGCACCTGAGAGAAAACTCTACTTCTTCCAGAGCCTCTGAAGGAAAACAGGAATTATGCAGCTTCCTCCGGAACTGCATTAGTCTATAAAAAGGTTTAGAAGATACACAAGGGTTTGGAGGAGCAGCAACAGAAAGCCACTTCTCTAGGGAAAGGGCACCAGGGAGAAACTCCATTCCTAAGCCTTCTAAAGAAGACTGGAGGCAATGCAGATTCTCTAAAGATCTCAAGGCCAGCAGAAGGAAGGTTTAAAAGTTTCTTGGTGATCCAAAAAAATAGGAATTTGAAGGGTGCTTTTTCCGAGAGGGTGTCTAGGAAAAGACTCTCCCTCCATAGATTTTAAAGGTAGACAGGAGAAAAATCAGTAAATCTGAAAGCACTGGCTGTAGGAAGGTCTATTAGTTCCAGGACCAACACCAGAGGCATCTAAGATTCCTTTCCAAACAGCACTCTCAGAGTTGCTAATGCTCTGGAGGAGCCCTGGAATCAAAGCTTGAAGACACCCGCTTGCCAGCAGCACCTCATAAGGGGAAGATCAACTGGAGAGAAGACTAGTCTCCTCTGAAGATCTCTGGATAGGCAAGAGAAGATTTGAAAAATCTGAAGAGCTGCTTCCTTCACTGAAGGGCTGCTCTGCTCCTGCGGGAGATCCTCCATGGGAAAGTCTACCTCAAATCCTAAGGGCTCCCTATCAAGCTGAAAAAAACTCCCCTCAGGATGAAGATTCTTCCATTTGTGAAATGGGAAGACCTCCATAACGCGAGGATTCCTTAGGTAAGTGTTAAGTGAGAGGGCAGGGATAAACCGCCTCAAGGATAACTCCAAGCTCATTGAAGACTGCTTCCCAAAGGACGAATACCACATAAGCCACAAAGTCCAGTCCCCCGAATGCCAGGCAGGGACAAACCTCAAAGGCTTGAATACACATACTTTCAAGAGGCTGATGGAAGCGGTCGACGACACTGAAAGAACAGAGGAGAGGAGAAAAAACTCTTCTCATATTCAAGAAGGCAGTGAACAACACCAAAAGCACTTCACGCAAATCATAAAAATGCTTGAAAAAAAATCAATTTTGTCAAAATTTTCAGCCAGCAAGATTGTCTGTTATCACCCATGGCTGAGCAAATTGTCAATGAGTCAGTAGGGAGGATGTCACCTCCCAATTATTACCAGTTGGTAGTTTACACCTGGTAATAATTTTAACTGCCATGTTCCAGCACTGATTTTTTCCTTTAGTAATGGACTCTGGTATTGTATTTGTGTAGGAACAATTTGGTTTTTATGAACATGGTACCATTTTAAACCGACCCAAAAATGCTTACCCCAAAAAATGCTTACATGTCACATTAATGAGCTAAGGTTTTCAAATACTATATTATTATTAGTATCATTACTAGCCAAGCTACAACCCTAGTTGGAAAACCAAGATGCTATAAACCCAAGGGCTCCAACAGGGAAAAATAGCTCAGTCAAGAAAGGAAATAAGGAAATAAATAAATGATGAGAATAAATTAACAATATATCATTCTAAGAACGGTAACAGCGTCAAAACAGATATGTCCTATATAAACTATTAACAACGTCAAAAACAGATATGTCATATAAAAAAATTAAAAAGACTCATGTCAGCCTGGTTAACATAAAAACATTTGCTCCAACTTTGAACTTTTGAAGATCTACTGATTCAACTACCCGATTAGGAAGATCATTCCACAACTTGGTAACAGCTGGAATAAAACTTCTAGTATACTGTGTAGTGTTGAGCTTCATGATGGAGAAGGCCTGGCTATTAGATTTAACTGCCTGCCTAGTATTACGAACAGGATAGAATAGTCCAGGGAGTACGAACAGGATAGAATAGTCCAGGGAGATTTGAATTTAAAGGATGGTCAGAGTTATGAAAAATCTTATGCAACATGCATAATGAACTAATTGAACGACGGTACCAAATATTAATATCTAGATCAGGAATAAAAAATTTAATACACTGTAAGTTTCTGTCCAACAAATTAAGATTAAAATCAGCAGCTGAACACTAGACAGGAGAACAATACTCAAAACAAGGTAGAATGAAAGAATTAAAACACTTTCAGAATAGATTGATCACCAAAAATCTTGTAAGACTTTCCCAATAAGCCAATTTTTTGTGCAATTGAAGAAGACATAGACCTAATGTGTTTCTCAAAAGTAAATTTGCTGTCTCGATTCACACCTAAAATTTTGAAAGAGTCATACAAATTTAAAGAAACATTATCAATACTGAGATCCGGATGTTGAGGAGCCACCGTCCTTGACCTACTTACAATTATACTTTGAGTTTTGTAAGGATTCAACTTCATACCCCATAATTTGCACCATGCACTAATTTTAGCTAAATCTCTATTAAGGGATTCACCAACCCCAGATCTACATTCAGGGGATGGAATTGATGCAAAGAGAGTAGCATCATCTGCATATGCAACAAGCTTGTTTTCTAGGACAAACCACATGTCATGTGTATATAGTATGAACAGTAATGGGCCAAGAATACTACCCTGTGGAACACCGGATATCACATTCCTATACTCACTATGGTGCCCATCAACAATAACTCTTTGAGATCTATTACTTAAAAAATCAATAATAATGCTAAGAAACGACCAACCCACTCCCAACTGTTTCATTTTGAAAACAAGGGCCTCATGATTAACACGGTCAAAGGCAGCACTAAAATCAAGGCCAATCATACGAACTTCCTGACCACAATCAAGGGATTTCTGTACAGCATTGGAGATTGTAAAAAGGGCATCACATGCTCCAAGGCCTTTATAGAAACCAAATTGCAAACTAGGGAGTAGGTGATTACCTTCAGCAAACCTATTAAGACGTTTTGCCAGAAGACGTTAAAAAACTTTAGATAATATGGGAGTTATGGAAATTGGGTAGTAATCAGTGGGACTTGAGCTACCACAAACACATTTACATAGAGGAGTAACATTACCAATTCTCTAACAAGTGCTAAAAGCTCCTCTTCTTGTTAACTTGTGCAAAATAACAGATAACTTTGGAGCTAAGAAATCTGCTGTCTTTATAAAAAACAAAGGAAAAATATCATTTGGGTCTACACCCTCATAAGCATCAAGGTCCATCAACAGAGCTTTAATCTCACGAGATGGAAACGCTAAACAAGTTAGTTTAACCTTGGGAAAACTGGAATAAGGAAGTTCAAGTTTTCATTACACTGTTTACTGCAAAAAACATCAGCCAAAAGGGTTGCCTTTTCCTTTAAACAGTGAGTGACTGAGCCTTCTAGTTCAAGTAAAGGAGCAACTGTTGCATCTACACCAAAGAGTGCAGATTTAAGGGTAGACCACCATTTATGTTCTTGAGTTGTACCATAAAACAAAATTCATTTAAATATGGGTACATCCTTATGGTCATACTATTGCTAGTTGTTGGTGTTTGTTTAATATCCAGGAAAATTAAATTTGTTTTACTCTTTAGCTTGTTTTATTATGTACCAGGAAAAGGAAAGCTTAAGAATAATATTCAAATGTTAATAATATCCAGAAAATCACTGTACCTTGTGTGTATATATATATATATATATATATATATATATATATATATATATATATATATATATATATATATATATATGTATATATATATATATATATATATATATATATATATATAATTATATATATATATATATATATATATATATGTATATATATATATATATATATATATATATATATATATATATATATATATATTAATTGAATTTTGTTAATTTATCTCAAGTAAAGTTTGAATATTGAAAATGCTAAACTGATTATCCTATGAGATCCACTATTAATCGTTTGTATTACTTGCTCTATACTCTAGGCAAGTGTATATTCTTTAGCTAAAATAGTCAATCAACTGTTTTTTCATAGAAATCACAATTTTTATAATGCAAAATACTTTTTAAGTTTCAGCAAAATTGTCAAGCAGAGTATTTGTATGAAATAACCATTTATTGTCATCATCATTAACTCTTGATTATTTTCAGAGCTGTTGACTACATTTTCTCCTGTACCTGTCGTAGTAACTCAAGTGACATCCGATCGGTCTTCAATAAGGTCTTCGCCGCTGCCTCGCCGTTCCTCTACCCGCAGTGCTCCTGGAGGAACATCCCCAAGATGGCACCGACCAAGTACACCTTCCGTGCGAGGAGGACCTGTCCACGTTGTGGAAGTGGAATCTGACAGCATCACGACTCCAAGAGTGGAGATTGAATCTTCCTCAAAATCACTAGCATCTATACGAATAAGCTTGAGAGGAGACACCTCTGAGGTGCGTCAGTCGCCTCCATTGTCTCTGCCCTGTGATACTCTAGAACCACCAGCTACACCAGCTCTGAACGAAATGTCCCAGAGCCTTCTACCTACAGATTTTCAACTTCGCTCTGCATCCACTCCTCATCTTTTGCCTCAGACTTAGGTTACATCTCCCATTCAAGCCCTTCCTCAGCCGTTAGCAATAGACCCAGCCCATTTGGTGCAACTTCATGCAGAATCTCCAATAAACACAGTATCTTATACGACCCAACACATCAGCCTTACAACCCAAGCTGGCACAGTTCCGCAGACGTTAGTCCCATCGAATATATTCACGACGCCTCATCCTTACAATACAGCACCACAGATCTGCACAGCATCACAAGTTCTCGTTGTGACGGCGGCCCCCGACATCATCACCTCTCAGGCTCCCCCTACTCAATCCCAGATCCAGAATACGCCTCAGATTCATATTGAATCTGAGGACCACTTAGTTTCACACATCCAGGAAGCACCTCAAGTTCTGAGAGTACACGAACCAATAATGCATCCCGAAGCATCGCAGCAGCAACAGCAAATCAAACAGGAAGCGTCTGCAGTACAATCTGGAGGTGAAATAACCACTGCACCCCAACATCACCTCACCACACCCATTACTAAACAACGTAGCTCACCTGATACTGGTTTAACAAAATTTTATCCTACTTTTCGATACATGTGCTATTCATTATCCTTATTCATTGCCAAAGCATAATCCTGTGAAATTAATGGAACAATCAATAGACATATGGAAATCAAATTATTTAATCAATAGACATAAAGAAATTAAATTACTTACTGGTATTGGCAAAATAAATCTGTTCGCAGCCATTCCATCTTAGGCAAAGCATGGATGAATATGATCCAGTTTTGAAAAGAGATCTTTAAGAATAACAAATTATATACATATATGGGTCCATTCTAAAACAGTGTCAAGATATAGCAAAATATCTTTAACTCAAAACCTGATCTTATTAGAGTCTACCAAAAAATTAAATTCTTCAAAACATTGAAAAATGCTCACAGAAGTTTGTACACATCAAAGCCTGAATCACTACAGCAAATATATCAAAACAAAGAACTTAAAAAATGTGCAGCATAAAAATTTGTATCACCACTACAAATTCTCCACAGAAAGCATCAACACTTTTATAAAAAAAAAGCATCAAAATTTTTATAAAAAAAAGCATCAACACTTTAATAAAAAACAAACTAGGTTAAGATAGAGAGCACTAAAACATTGGAGCAAAGATCTGGTTCAAACTTATATAACAGAAGAAGAAGACCAAACATTATCTTTTTTTATTTAAATCCATTAATAAAACAAAGCAGCCATGACATGTAATAGAACATCCGTTTGTGAAGCAACCAATATAAAATCTGGTATTAAAACTAAGTATCAATTATATTGCATAATGGAAAATATCTAGACATAGTTTAAACCCGGTGGTGCCAAGCTTTCAAAAAAAAAAAAAAAAAAAAAAAAAAAACGGTGGCTATTTTGAAAAAACAGCAGCCTGAGTTCTTGAAGAATGTCTCTTTGCTTTATAAACATTAAAATCTACTTTAGTAACTTTAAAAACATGGGAATCCATATCTAGACATAAAACTCAGATAACTAAAAATATTTATAAGCAAAATGTCTACTTCGGGCAGCTAAATTGGTGGCCATCTTGAAAAATGGTCGCCATATTGGACTTTCAATCAGCCAGATTTGATTAGTATGATTTAAAGAACTTGATTAGTATGATTTGAAGAACAAGTATCATCACTTACATGTTTTTTTCTTTTTTCTGTGTTCTACACTATATCACGTACAGTATTACAAAATGTAGTTGGAAATTCTTGTATTACAAAAATCATAAAAAGATAATAATACTGAGAACAATTTAAATAAATGAGTAATGGTTAACTAAAAACTAAAAAAAAAATATATATATATTATTGGTCAGTTTGTGATTATATAAATTCTCTTTTGACAATCAATGAAATATAATTGTAACCTTATTCAAAAGATCTACATGGATTTGTTTAATGTTTCCAATGGCATTATATCATGCAATAGATCTATCTAAAACAACCCAGGCTAGTAGGAAGACAAGCTTTGTCTCAGTAAGAATCTTAAACATGAAACATTTTCTACAAGCAAAACTGATTATGAAAAAGATGAAGCTATTAATCCTCAAAATGGTTAATCATTGTTCATGGTCTTTAAGCATTATATATGAAAAAATCCAATTTTTACTGCTTCCTGTTCCAAACCAATTTCATTTCAATGACTCAAAAAGTAAAAATTTTATACTTTATAAACTTATTGTTGTTGTTATATAATATTTGTGTTTTAAAATGTTGACCTACTACTTAAACATATTTACAACAATGAAAAAAAAAGATTTACTATATCAGTAATCAGTCACTGTAATTTACTACAGACACACCAAACTCACATAAAGCTAAGTTCTTTTAATTTGATTCACAATAATCATAACTTTCAAAATGGTTATAAAAAGAAATTCATGAAATAAAATGCTTGTCAGATTGTCTTAGCCACAGCAAGTGACACATGAAATATTTTAGGAATAAACCCTCAGACCCTCCCACTTCAGGTTTCATGACTATTTGTATCCCAACAGCGCTAGGTCAACATATCTCGATGTTGTATGTCCATTAAATTATTAGGAAACACCAAGGGTATTTAACACATGAAAGGCATATAATACTGTATAGAGTATTAAACCACAGCACATTACTTCTATCCTCACCTGATGTTCAAATTGCTTCTTCTCTAGAATATTTCCCCATTTTCTTTCCTTTCAAAAGATACATGCCACAGTAAAGTAATTCAACAATCTAGTGGTTAATGGTAAGTAGCACACTAAGAGTTTCCCATTCTTCAGTTTCGTTGTCATCACAAGTCAGTGAATAGGAAGATAGGCATGGATATGAATATTAGGTGAGTACTGTGCAGAAATAAAAAAGAATATAAAATTCTGTTTTTCTATTAACCTCCCCTGATGTTCATATTGCCGACTCTCAAACTCTATTGGAGGCGGGACACCAGTCATGGGAAACATCTCAAAAAAAATTTAAATGTATAACCTAATTAAAATTCTAGACTCAATAGACCTAAAATTTAATGCAAATCATCTAAAACACTTTTGCTAATGAGGCTCCAAATTGTTTTTACGATATCTAAAATATGAAAAAAGAAATCATACCTTCATTTCACTAAAAAAAAAATGGCCACAACAACAGTCACTATAGAACCTAAAGGCAAATAATCTCTATTAGAAAGTCAATAGATTAAAAAGCTTTTTTTGATTATTTTTCTTACTTTATTAAGGTTATTTTCAATCTTTGTTTTTAATTTACCAAAAAATCGTTTTATGTTCTGTATCGACTTTCTATTCAATCTTATTTGCACCGGAAATCAGGGAATCTCTTATTACTTACGTGTTCCCGAAAGTCTTTTTATCTAAGCACTTCAAATAACTAGTGTTTGTTACTTAGGGAAATCAATAAATCTATTAATTCATGAAATTGATTATTTATATTACACTTACTGTAATGTCCAAAAGGCATTTTAATTAATCATAATTCTTCAAACATTCCTATAAAATGTGAAGCAAATCTTTTTTATTTGCTCGAGATAATGTCAAAATAACACTAAACTGGCATGTTATTGAATAATCTCTAAAATTATTTTCAAAGAAACCTTTCTGCAAAAACACGGGGAGCTTGGCGTTGTGCCCTCTTGCGAATAGGTCGATGCATGGTTCTCCTGGTTTCTGCGACTTAGGGCGTCTGCCTGAACATTTCTCTTGCCTGGAATGTACCTGGCTGACAAGGTTACGTGTTGACTCTGCCCACAGAAACACCCGCCTTGTCAACTGCTGCAAGGGACGTGAGAGCGTGCCCCCTTGCTTGTTGACCTACGCGACCACGGACGTGTTGTCACTCATCAGCACTACAGAGTGCTCTCTCAAACGGGCCTGGAAATGAACGAGTGCTCTCGAGACTGTCATCATTTCCAGCACGTTGATGTGCAGGTGTTTTTCCTCTTCTAACCACACCCCTGACACGACTAAGTCATCCAGGTGTGCACCCCAACCTTCCGTAGACACGTCTGATAACAGACGGACCTGAGGTGGAGGGTTTATGAGAGGATCTCCTCATTTAGCCACCGAAGGAGATCCTACCTTACCTCACGTTCCATAAGGCCCAGACGACAGGAAGGATTGGTGGCTGCCGACCACTGCTCCTTCAGACACCAATGAAGGTAGCAGAGATGGATCTGCCCAAAAGGAATGAGCTTCTCAAGCAAGGAGAGGTGACCTAAAAGAGCTTGCCACTGGAGGTCTGGAAATTGTTCCTGCGACAGGAAGGGCTGCGCAACCTCTCTGAGTCTGCTGATCCATTCTTCCAAGAGAAGAATACGAGCTGCTGCCGAGTCGAACAGTATTCCCAGATACTTCACCTTTTACTTGGAATGAGGTTCGAAATCTCGTAGTTCACCACTATCCCCAGATCGGGACAAACTGCCAGAAGCGAGTCTTAGTCCTGAATCAACTGCTCCTATGAGGGAGCGAGAATCAGCCAGTTGACGATGTAGATCAGCAGGCGGAAGTCCCTCGAGTGGGCACAAGCTGCTACCGTCATGAGCACTCGCGTGAAGACTAGGGGAGCTGCGCACAGTCTGAAGCACAGGACTTGGAACTGGTACACCATGCCCTGGAAGGTGAATCGGAGGTACATTTGGAGTGGAGGATAAGGGAGGGGCCGATGAAGCACAAATGGGAGCTTGTACCCTTCTCTAAGAGTCAACAATATCCATCCCTCCGCCCCGAGGAGCTGCCACATTGCCTAATGGCGCGATAGGCCTCCCCCTACCTTCGGCAGCATGGGAAGTGGAAAGCCTAGCTCAACGCTTCCCTTTCCCTCGCTTGCCCCTGTTCTTTCAGGAGCTCCTGAGGGAGGCTGAAAGGTCTGTTTGAGGGCAGAACCCTTCTGAACAGGAGCAGGTCTCAGCTGCACAGGAGCAGCAGGAGAACGACCAGCGGTACTCTTGCTACTTCCCGTGGGCTTAGCCTCACTCGGCCTTGCCGCGGACCAATTCATAGGACCAGGTCCCTTGAAACTCGCAGCCTGCACCTGGTGGATAATGGAGTCCTTCGAGTCGAGGCACCATTTATCACACGCAGCCCGAACTTCCTCTGGGGGAAAGAGAGAAGTTGCAGCTCTAATAGGAGCATTCCTGAGTGCCATGGCCTCTCCTAAACCAATCAATCTCGCCAAACGAGCGGCTACTGCATTGCGCTTTTTGAGGATCAGATTGGCATACAGGGTGGCAAGCTGGTCCAGGAGAAAAGCAACAGCTTTCCCACCAGACAAAGCCAGGTTCCTGTACTGCTTCATGTGTTCGGGGGTAGCGAGCTTGGTGTCCCGCGCAAACCCTGTGGCTGTACCAAACCAGTGATCGAGCCACGAAGCAGCATAGAGAGCAGCTACAGAGATGGACTCCATAGTTGAAATCTCAGAGGCCGAGAAGGAAACACTCTGAGATTTCAAACTCTCAACCGAGGAACCCCCAGCAAGCGGGGTCGAGAGGGAGAGAACAAGGCACAGAAGACTCTGTGACGTGGTGCCTCTTCTGTCGCTGGTGTGGTTGAGGGAGAAGCTTGTTCAAACATTGGCTCCTAAGTGAGTCACCAGGTCCTTGGTCAAAAGCTCGAACAGCCTGTCTCAACCAGGGTAGTGTGATGGGCCATGAACTGCCTTTGGGAGCTCCCCATAGGATCTCCAAGGCTGTACACTTATCCTCAGAAATGAGGAGCCCTGAGGCCATTAATCTCACGCATGAGGTTAATGACCTCTAGGAACAACGACTCCACCTCGGGATCTTCTGTCTCCACGGCCAGTGATGGTTAAGGAGGTGGCTGATCCCTCAATCGCGCTACATCCAAAGGTGTAAGGAAAGCGACATGCTGCACGGATGATGACATCCCTCATGAATACCCTTGCTCTGGTCCTAAGACCAAACCAGGCTTGTATTCAGGAGTCGAGGAAGGACCTTGGCAGAGTTAGTCGTGCGAGTGGTGGATGCAGCCTCACCTGTTACATGGCCAGAAAGCATGGGGGTTGGCTGCACCTCGCACGGCTGGTAGCGCAAGAGCTAGCCTGGTTGTGCACGACCGACACCCTCATCGCGGGCTGAGCCGCGAGATGGCTCCATGCTGGGCCTGAGTCGCACGGGTCGAGTGCGCGCTGTCTGGGCATGCTCCCTGCTCACATGACACACAAATCGAGGAGTTGGTCCGCGTCGCTACCCTGGTGGAGGTAGTCATGTGTACCGCGGATTCTTTACGAGAGACCACAGCTATGATTTCTCGTGCCGAAAGCAGGACTCCCATTTCCCTGCTAAAGAGCGGTTCAATTTGAGTCTGAGCAGCACCTTGGGGGCCCGAGAACCCCGTCACCATGCTTTCGGAGACGATATTTACGCCCTCGAGCTTCGCTTTCCTCTTCATCCCCTTCATCTTTCTCCTTGGGGGAGAAGAGTCAGAGTCAAAAGATGAAGACGAAGAGGAGGAGAGAGAGGAGGAGGAACTAGAAGAGGAATACCGCCCATGCTAAGCTCCACCCCATACCGCCAGCCCACCATTCAGCACAACAGCCTGGTTTTCTTTCTCTTTGGCTGTTTCATCTCAGCTGAAGTGAATTCCTATATCAAGTTATTATGAGGTTTGTATATCGCGCCTGAACAACTATTGTTTTTATACGTAATATGGTACTGTCTTTTAAACTTATAGAGGACAATCTCTAGTGTTGCGAAGAACTTGAATTTAGAAATGTTATTGAGAGCCCTCAGGTGATTAAGTGTAAAGTGTATGTGTTTGGGGGAACCACCTTTGAAATTGTTTAGGCGAGCTG
>NC_090749.1:55775748-55780748 GCF_036898095.1 Palaemon carinicauda | reverse complement strand
AATCCTAAACACAGCTTTTATGACAGCGCTGGTTTTATGGTTGGCGTTTAGCGTGAAGACTAGGAATAAATCTGTTCCAATAAGAATGCAGATGTTGAAAATATTCATTTGGAATTAACGAGAAGGTGGAGGAGAGATTGTGTTTTAGAATAGGGTACGGAATATAATGCTGCATGCACGTACACACACACACACAAACACACACACACACACACACACACACACATATACTATATATATATATATATATATATATATATATGTGTGTGTGTGTGTGTAGTGTGTGTGTGTGTGTGTGTGTGTGCGTTTGTGTGTGTGTGTTTGTGTAGGAGAAGACGGAGAATGGGAAAATTTTGAGTTTTGTCAAGAAAGTCAAAGATGAAACTATCCGGATTAAAATATTTTCATTTTACATGTGGTTATATATATATATATATATATATATATATATATATATATATATATATATATATATATATAATATATATATAACTTGTGACATGATATTCGTGGCCCGACAACTACAAGAGAAATGCCATGAGCAAAACTGTGATATTCACATAGCCTTTATCGATCTAACAAAGGCCTTCGACACGGTGAACAGAGACCTTTTATGGACTGCTCTCTCTAAATTTGGAGTACCTCCGAAATTCCTTAACATTCTAAGGAACTTACATAATGATATGCAAGCCTGTGTAAGTATGGGTGGTAGTAAATCACAACTTTTCAGGGTAGAAACTGGAGTAAACAAGGATGTTGTCCTGGCTCCAGTGATATTCAACATCTACCTCACTGCAGTCACCCTCCTGAGCTACCAACAAGTCAACGAAGAAGATCAATTGAAAGTGCAGTTTCGACTAGACGGAAACTTATTCAACCTTAGGCGCCTCCAGTCTGTGACAAAAACAACAAAGACACACCTAATGGAACTCCAATATGCAGATGATTGCGCTCTAGTAGCTCACTCACCAGATGGCCCTCCACGCAGCCTTACCATTGTCTCATCAATTTACCGAGCCATTGGGGCTCAAAGTTAACATCAACAAAACTGAAATCCTATCCCAGCAAATAATTGCAGGAGATCCCCCAGTATTTCACCTGAATGGGAAGCCATCAAACAAGTTGATAGCTTTTATCTACCTCGGAAGCATCTTCACTAAAAAACATAATATTGATGAGGAAATGGTTGCCCGGATAAATCATGCCTCCGCATCTTTCGGCCGACTCAGGTCCAGAGTCTTCCTAAATCACCACCTCAAAACAGAAACTAAAGTAGCTGTGTACAGACCTGTCTGCATGTCCACCTTGCTATATGGAGCAGAATCCTAGACGGCTTACCGTCGACATGTAAAACAACTTGAGGCATTCCATATTCACTGTCTTCAGCGTATATTAGGGCTCACATGGCAAGACAAAGTACCTCATTCTGAAATTCTCCACTGTTCAAACCTGCTGAGTATAGAATCCACATTGGCAGAAAAACAACTCAGGTGGATCGGCCACGTCATCCGTATGCCAGAACATCGCCTTCCTCGCCAGGTCCTCTACAGTCAGCTCCCTGAAGCTTGGTGTAATCCAGGGAGTCAGAAAAAGAGGTACAAGAACAACATCAAAGCTACGCTCAAGAAGTGCAACATACAACCTGAGCAACTAGAAATGAACGCCTCTGACAGACCACTATGGCGCTCACTCTGTAAAGCTGGAGTCAATCAACTTGAAGACACCCGGAACCAGGCAAGACAACAGCGCAGGGAGAGAAAACAAAACCGTCGAGATCGGATACCCCCGGTCAACCCAGACCTGACTTGCCAGTTGTATGGCAGAGTGTGTGGATCCAGAATTGGTCTTCACAGCCATGCAAGATGGCACCAACGACAACATATCTAACTTCATCCCATCACAGCGAAGCAGAAGTCGTCTTCGATTCGAAGGACAGCAATAACGTAACGTAACGTAATATATATATTATATATATATATATATATATATATATATATATATATATATATATATATATATAATATATATATATATATATATTTGTGTTTATATTTATGTGTGATTACATATGAGCTATGAGCTACTTAATCACCATATTCTACAAGTAATATGTAAACTGCATAATCAAATACAGTTATTGTAAATACAGAATAATGGCTACCTGGGATTATATTAAAAGCTGCATTTTTTTAATTGTATAATCTCAAAATCTACCTTTTCATTAATTGTTAATTATCCTGCATTATTGTGTTGTTCATTTGTTTTTTTTCGCTTTTGTTTAATTTCCTTTAATTAGCTAACTCTTGAAATATTTCTTTTTATATTTTTGATAATATGAAGTTATGTAAATTCTAAATGTATATTAAAATAAAGATTATAGTTTCTTATATTGATGAGAGGGGCGGGGCCTAACCTCCCATTCTCTCCATCGGTTGTGGTGGCTGATGTGGTAAGTCTCTGATGGGTGAACGCCAGACTGGAGTTCGAGTCCGGCTCAAACTCGTTAGTTCCTTTGGTCGCTGCAACCTCACTACTCTTGTGAGCTAAGGATGGGGGGTGAGGTTCGGAGGAGCCTATAGGTATATCTACTTGAGTCGTCAGCAGCCATTGCCTAGCCATCCCTGGTCCTAGCTTGGATGGAGAGGGGTTTGGGCGCTGATCATATGTATAGGCTATATGGTCAGCCTCTATGGTATTGTCCTGCTTACTTGGGCAATGCCTCTGTCCTTTGCCTCTGCCATTCATGAGCTACCCTTTAAAACCTTGAAAATAACTGTGAGTCTGACAACATACTCTAGGAGATACATACAAGCGTGATTTCTAAATACAACCACAACAGCAAATGGTGCCATTACTAGTCCACTGCAGGACAAAGGCCTCAGACATGTCCTTATTCATATCTGGGGTTTGGGCAGTTTTCATCACCACGCTGGTTAACTGCGGATTTGTGATGCTGGGAGAATTTTGTCTGATGCCTTACAGTAAATCAACCTAGTATGGGTTTCCTGGATTAGTACAGCTTGGCTGATTATGATTATACATAATCCTTTTCACCTAGAGAGAGAAACGTAATTCAAAAAAAAAAAAAAAAAAAAAAACGGTGGGGGAAAATAAAAAGAGGAGAATCTCATCTGTGAAACAAAAGAAAATCCAATTTAGTTTTCCCTACGGTTGAATAGTCGTCTGATTCTCCTTTCTTATCAGTAATGATTCAGTTGTAAAAATTCAATTGAATCTTCTTAACGATACATTTCCCTTTAAGGTTTTATGCTAATTCAATCGAACTTCTTGCTGAATTTAAAGCGTGGATTTAGATGGGGTTCTGGAGAGAGAGAGAGAGAGAGAGAGAGAGAGGAGAGAGAGAGAGAGAGAGAGAAAAAAAAAATCTTATCACATTTACATCAATAAAATTAACATTATCCTGACATACACACACACACACACACACACACACACATATATATATATATATATATATATATATATATATATATATATATATATATATTTATATACGCAGTATATATATATATATATATATATATATATATATATATATATATATATATATATATATATATATATATATATATATATATATATATATATACAATATATATATATATATAAGAGAGAGAGAGAGAGAGAGAGAGGAGAGAGAGAGAGGAGAGAGAGATGAGAGAGAGAGAGAGAGAGAGAGAGAGAGAGAGAGAACCTTATCGAATTTTAAGTCAATAGAATTCACATTATTTTGACACACACACACACACACCACACACACACACGCATATATATATATATATATATATATATATATATATATATATATATATATATATATATATATATATATATATATATATATTATATATTTGTGTGTATGTATAAAAGGAGAAAGAAAAAGACTGAGAAACAAACAGACATATGCCTGTTACACAAACTGAAAGTTATAATCATTACATAAAATAAACTAAAAATACTTTATTGATCCAAAAAGAAACATGTAGACAATCGCAAACATGGAAACATACAAACGCACATACAGATAAAAAGTATATTTTACATGCTGGTATTATAACAATAACAACAACAACAGCAACAACAATGGACTCACATGCCAATGTGATGTGCATGATATTATAGCCGTAAATTTTCGTATTATTTTCTGCTTGCCTTGACCTGTTATCACCACACAAACATGCAAAGAAACCGATTCATAGAAAACTTACACAAACACTGACTAACATAAATATGCACATACGTTGGTTCTTAGAATATTAGGTATACTCAGAGCTATACTAACACTTATACATAGGGTTTTGATGTCGACATATACAAACATAAACTGGTGGAAAACATAACATACACAAACAGCCAAACAACAAAACCCAAGCACATAACATATAAAAACTGGCTGTTTCCCAAAGAAGCGAAATTACGTACAAATTTTCCAATTCACAAACACTTCCACATACAATTTTCCAATTTAGAATCTCACTCTCAATGTTTTTCAAGCTAACTTCAAAATACAAAGTCATCTTCACTAACAAAATCATGAATGTACAAACCCCTACATAAGACATACATGCAGAAATCCTGATTGTAAACAAACAGATTCTCAAACAAACATAATCCACAAACAAACCTGCCTTCGCAAAATACTTCACAGTTGTACAAACACCGCCAACCATTAAAACAAACAGACGCATATTATGCAAATACAAATACACTTTGCCAAACAAACCCACTCGAACACGTAGCTATCCAGGTCCCGGGTCCGGGTCCCGGGACCCAGGTCCTGGGTCCCGGGACCCAGGTCAAGGGTCCCAGGTCAAGGATCCCAGGTCCCATGTCGCAGCATCCATCATTCGTAGGTTGAAGGAAATCAGTTATACCTCTACCTCCGTGATATTAATTTTGCTCGAATCAATAGGTGAGAGAGAGACAATTCTATAACTAGGCTTTGGATGCTGCGTCTGTCATAGGTCTCTCTCTCTCTC
>NC_090749.1:55748248-55765748 GCF_036898095.1 Palaemon carinicauda | reverse complement strand
TTCGGGAAAGAAAAAGGGGGAGCCGCTCCCAAGGCTCCCTATCTCCCGTTTCATAAGCGTGCCTGGCGCCAATCCTGGCGCCATCTGTATTCCTTGTAGCGTACACGAGGTGCTACAGATACTGTATGTAGGGAGGGGTCCTACAGCCCTTTCTTAGAAAGGCAAGGGCGGGTCCATCATGACGACATGGCCATCTCACCCAAAAATAGATTTTTCGCTTCGCTCAAAATCCGTTTTTTGGGCTCAAGCCATGTCGTCCTGATGGAAGTATACCAGAGCATTACTGTATCTGTGGATTCTCAGAACGTGCCGTACTCCCCGGAGGTAATTTTTCGCGGTCGATTAGACCTAGAGACCTAAGATGTTACCGTTATACATCTTTTCAACTAACTATAAACCATGTTAGACACTGTTAGTGTTCTATTCATTCATTCATTTATGTAGGCTTTAGACTTCTCTATCACTTGATATATATATATATAAATATATATATATATATATATATATATATATATATATATATATATATATATATATATATATATATATATATATATATATATTATGTATATATATATATATATATATATATATATATATATATATATATATATATATATATATATATATATATATATATATATATATATATATATATACATATATATACAGAATATATATAACGGATTTTGAGCGAAGCGAAAAATCTATTTTTGGGTGAGATGGCCATGTCGTCCTGATGGAAGTTCCTATAGGGTAGCTTCCTAGGGTATATTACAACTACGGCGATATTCCCAGAGAATTTACCTTAAGGTACCAGAATTCTAACTCCTGGAGCGAATATCCCTCGTGAAAGGGATATCGCGACATATCAGAGGACGTATTCTTGACACGCCACATGGCAATCTGCACCCTGAACAGAGATTTCGTGTCGCAGGGGGCAATTGGCAAGAAACGAATTCGGGAAAGAAAAAGGGGGAGCCGCTCCCAAGGCTCCCTATCTCCCGTTTCATAAGCGTGCCTGGCGCCAATCCTGGCGCCATCTGTATTCCTTGTAGCGTACACGAGGTGCTACAGATACTGTATGTAGGGAGGGGTCCTACAGCCCTTTCTTAGAAAGGCAAGGGCGGGGTCCATCAGGACGACATGGCCATCTCACCCAAAAATAGATTTTTCGCTTCGCTCAAAATCCGTTTTTTTGGGCTCAAGCCATGTCGTCCTGATGGAAGTATACCAGAGCATTACTGTATCTGTGGATTCTCAGAACGTGCCGTACTCCCCGGAGGTAATTTTTCGCGGTCGATTAGACCTAGAGACCTAAGATGTTACCGTTATACATCTTTTCAACTAACTATAAACCATGTTAGAGCTTCCTGCCCCCTACAGGGAAGAGTCCTACTAGACTCTGGGAAGGTCTCGAAGAGTACATATACCTATGTATGAACACCAGGCAAGCTAATATAGTGGTCTCACCCTATATTAAGTAAAGCATAGTTTGTAAAGAACCACTGCGTCAATATGAAATATCGACCAGTTATCTGCACAATACTTGTATTGGACAAAGGTTTATATCCGCATAGGAAGAAACTAGTAAAACCGCCCTCGTCCCCTTATGGGACGGAGTCCTCCCGTTAAGGGAATCATAAACCAATGCAACATAGCTTGCATAAAGGAACAATTCTATTAGAATTATCCCAGATAAGGTACATAGAATGAATGCTCAATTATACCAATAAATTGACACAGGTGAAAGAGACGCAAAGTTCTCAAGAACAAGTTTATTGACAGACAATAAATAGACAGGTTAACAACAATTTTATATATATATATATATATATATATATATATATATATATATATATATATATATATATATATATATATATATATATTTATATATATATATATATATATATATATATATATATATAAAGAGGATAACCCAAAACTTTAAGCATAAGTATGATAGTAAATAAAACTTGTTTATCTGAAAGAAAAACATTAAGTGCCACTTTTTTAAGATACCGAGGTATCAAGTCATAAAAGTCTGTATTACAAATCAATCACATTAGCGTTAGAAATGCTCGGCACACATGCCCGCACTCATGCTAGGTTCACCTTTGGAAATGGAACAGTCTCTATGGGCAACTCAGTGCCCTCATTTAGTTTGTTGTACAGTATGTAACTACACACTCACCATGGAATTAATCGTCCCAATTAAAGCCACTGTTCCTCGCAGAGTTAAACAGTAGGGTTAACGACGCGACCCACTGCTACCACAGATCTCTTTAGTTCCTCTACTTGCTTCGCATAGTGGCGAAAGAACACTCTGGAAGACTTCCAGCCAGTGTATGAACGGAGATGTTCAAAATCCATACAATTAAAGAAATTTAAGGATGAGGCAACTTTCCTCGGACCGTGACCTGCGGGGTGTACTGTCAGGATCCGCTCTGCGAATAAAATATGTGATTTTCGCTCTGAGTTGATTCAGAGATAAATTTGAGCCTGATGTTTCTCCCCTGAATAGTTGACCACCCTTGAAGTCTGAAGTTCTACGAAGATAGACCTTTAGGCATTCTACTGGACATAGAGATGCATCTTCTTTCAGAGGGCAGATTCTCCAGGGACCCCACCTGTTGGTGGGTAACTCATTCTTGGCGAGAAACGTAGGATCCGGAAACAGGTTCAGTTCTCCCCCATCCAGGAACTGAACACGACCTGCCTCTCTCGAGAGGGCTACGATCTCACTGACCCTGGCCCCGGACGCGAGTGCAAATAGGAAAATGGATTTTTTTGTGTCAAATCCTTTAACGCACACTCTTCATTGCTCAACAGAGAAGCGAAATGAAGAACTTTGTCTAAAGACCATGAAATGGGCTTTGGAGGTGCTGAAGGTCTGATCCTAGCGCAGGCTTTCGGAACTTTATCAAAGATCTCGTTACCTAGGTCGACCTGGAAGGCATATAGAATGGGTCTCATCAAAGCAGACTTACACGCTGAAATCATGTTAGCTGCCAACCCTTGACCATGGAGGTGGATGAAGAAGGATAAGCAGAAGTCTGTCGAGATCTCCTGCGGACTCTTCGCCTTGACAAAGGCCACCCACTTTCTCCAAGATGACTCATATTGCCTTCTAGTAGATTTGCACTTATATTCCTCTAGGAAGTCTATGCTGGCTTTCGAAATCCCGAAACGCTTTCTCACCCCTAGGGAGAGAAAATCATGAGCTGCAGGGTCCGGGTTTTCTGTAATGAAGCGCAGACAGTCGACTTCTGGACTCGCTGAGTCAGAACTGGATGTGGTAGCGGCACAAACTTCAGCTGTAGTTCCAATGCCAAGGGGAACCACACGCTGTTCGGCCACTTGTGGGCCACTATTTCCGCTACCCCCTCGAAGGATCTCAGTTTGTTGAGGACCCTCAACAGAAGGTTGTGAGGAGGGAACAGATAAATCCTGGACCATCTGTTCCAGTCGAGGGACATCGCGTCCACTGCTTCCGCTAAGGGGTCCTCATACGGGGACACGTACAGGGGCAACTTCTTGTTGTCTTTCATCGCAAAGAGGTCTATCTGCAGTTCTGGGACTTGATTCAGAATGAAGGAGAATGATCCTGCGCCTAAGGACCATTCCGACTCTATTGGTGTGAACCTGGATAGAGCGTCCGCTGTCACATTGCGGACTCCTTGAAGGTGAACTGCCGACAGGTACCACTTCTTCTTTTCCGCCAATCGGAAAATGGCCAACATCACCTGGTTGAGAGGTGGTGACCTCGACCCTTGTCTATTCAAGCATCTCACAACTACCTCGCTGTCCATCACCAACCTTATGTGGATCGAGTGACGCGGGGAGACTTTCTTTAAGGTAAGGAGCACTGCCATAGCTTCTAGAAAGTTTATGTGAAAGGTCTTGAATAGCTTGGACCAAGTCCCATGGACTTTTTTTCCGATGAGAGTGACCTCCCCATCCCTCCTTTGAGGTGTCTGAGTGAATCTTCATCGACGGGGGAGGTGGCTGAAGAAGAACCGACTTCTTTAGATGTCTGGCTTGGGACCAAGGCCTGAGAAGAGTACGTAGCCGAAGCGGAACTGGTCTTCTCAGATCTCTTCGCACGTTTGATGCATAACTTCTCCAAACTCCGGTTGCATCCTTTAGCTGTGCTCTTAGAACTGGGTTTGTCACCGAAGCAAACTGGAGGGAGCCCAGTACCCTCTCCTGTTCGCGTCTTGATATCCTTTCGGAATCTAGAAGTCTCTTGAAAGAACCAGCTATCTCCTTCCTTTTCTTCGCCGGGATGGAGAAACGGTGTGACAAAAGGTCCCAGTGGATTCCCAGCCACTGGAACTTTTGAGATGGAGAAAGTCGAGACTTTTTTCTGTTGATCTTGAAGCCTAGGTACTCTAGGAACTGGATCACTTGACTGGAAGCTTGCAAGCCTTCTGTCTCGGATGCTGCCCACACCAGCCAGTCGTCCAGGTAGGCTACTACCTGAATTCCCTTTAGGCGTAATTGTTTGAGAGCTGCGCTCGCAAGCTTCGTGAAAATCCTTGGGGCTATGTTTAGCCCGAATGGCATGGCTCTGAAGGCGTATAGTCTTCGTTGTAGCCTGAACCCTAGGTAGGGGGAGAGTCGACGGCTGATTGGGATGTGCCAATAGGCGTCTGACAAGTCTATAGAGACGGAGTATGCCCTCTTGGGCAGTAAAGTCCTTATGTGTTGCAGTGTTAGCATTTTGAATTTGCAATTCACTATGAACTTGTTGAGTGGCGACAAGTCCAGAATGACTCTGAGCTTTTCCGAGTCTTTCTTGGGAACACAAAACAGCCTCCCTTGGAATTTGATGGACTTCACCTTTCGGATCACATTTTTCTCCAACAGTTCTTGAACGTACTCCTCCAGAACGGGGGTGAAGTGTTGGAAAAACCGAAGGCACGGGGGTGGAGTGCTGTACCAGCTCCAGCCCAGTCCATTCTTGAGTAGGCTGTGGGCCCAGGGATCGAAGGTCCATCGATCCCAAAATTTCAGAAGTCTCCATCCTACCGGTATCATTTCACTTGGATTGCCGTCCTGAGGTCTTGCCTCCCTGACCACGACCACCCCTGAATCCCCTTCCCCTTGAGGGGCGCCTAGACGAGCCTCTGGCTGCTCCTCTAGGCTTTGCTCGAAAGGAAGAAGACTGCCCTTCGAACGTTGGGGTGAATGCCGTGGACTGTGTCGACACAGCCTGGGGTATCCACTGAAAAGTGGTCGGGGTTTGTGCCACCATCTGGGGCACTGGAGGCAATGGCAATTGCAGTTGCTGTTGCTGTCTAAAGGGCTTGGCTGGCCGAGACGGTAGCCTAGTCCTCATAGTCTTCCTCTTTGGTTGAGGGCCTTCATCCGGGGAAGACTTTCTCTTGATAGCCAGGCCCCACTTCTGGAGAAGGTTTCTATTCTCCAAGGCGGCCTTATCAACAACTTCTTTGACCAAATCGGTAGGGAAAAGGTCTTTTCCCCAAATGTTGGAGGAGATTAATTTCCTTGGCTCGTGCCTCACCGTAGCTGCGGTGAACACGAACTCCCTGCAAGCTCTCCTCGCCTTGACGAAGCCATAAAGGTCCTTCGTCACTGTGGCCAGATGAGTCTTAGCCACCACCATGAACATTTCATGGACCTTGGGGTCACTTGCCATCGTCTCAAGAGTAGTCTGAAGAGACATTGAGGCAGCCAGTCTTTCTTTTGTCTCGAACTCTCTTCGCAAAAGAAAGTCAGACAGCTTGGGGAGGTCCTCGCCGAACTGCCGTCCGGCAATATCAGCCTCCAACTTTCCAACTGAGAACGTAAGATGGACGTCCTTCCAGTCTTTGTGGTCCATAGGCAGGGCCAGCGACAAGGGTTTACACTCCTCTAGGGAGGGGGAAGGCTTGCCAGCCTCGACTGCTTTTAGTACAGCCGCAAACCCTTTCTGTAAAAAGGGTAAGGCTCTAGCAGGAGAGGACACAAAGGAAGGGAGATTCTTGCTCAATGCAGCTACCTTTGAGTTAGAGAAGCCCCTCTCTTTCATCGAGGATGAAAGTAGAGCTTGAGCCTTAGCATGGTTCATCACTATGACTTCCTTCGGCTCTGTCTCCTCCTTTGAAGCTGGTTCCTTCCTCAGCCGGACATAACAGTCCGGATATGATGCCTTGCTGGGCCAGAATTCCACCTCCTCTAGGGGAACTGAGCCCAGCTTATCCGAGATGACGATCTTTCCAGTCGTCATCGGCATGTGCTCAGCATACCTCCATGGGTTAGCATCTGAGCACAAGGGAAGGTCTTTCATATTGAGCCTTTTCTGGGGCCCATGTGATTCTGCAAGGCACTGCATCCGCAGTTCCATTGCAGCCGCTTTCTCCTGATTCTCCTTCTGCATTTGTTGGATCATTCCAACAATAGAAGAGAGGGCCTGTCCCAGCTCTACTGGGAGACCGGCCGATGTTGAGGGAATAGGCTCCGGAATCTGAACCGGAGTAGCCGACACCTCGTCGACCTCTTCCTCTACAACGTCTGGGGCTTGAACATCATCCTGGCCTTCTGCCAGGAGGTCTTCCTCCAAACGCTCGTCCACGTCAGACATCCTGTCATCTAACTGGATGTCTTGCATCGAGACCGCGACTTCAGCATCCACCTGGATCTGACTTTGGGGGATCTCCTCTTGAGGCTGAGGAATCAATGCATCAGCTGATGCCTTAGGGAAAAGATACGCCCTCATCTTCTCACTTGGAAGATAAGGGCCAGAAGTGTTCTTTTGGAAGCCCCTTACCCAGGTACGAAGCTTCTCCCTTGCTATATCCCTTGATTCCGCCGTCCTAGGGGAATCAAAGGCCTCAGTAATCAGTTTAGTGCACACAGTACATACCTGAGGGTCCCAATACTGGAGATCATCCTTGGAGACAGCACATGCTGCGTGTCTCCTACAAAACTCATGTTCGCAGAGGTTCTTGCTGCGGACGTTACAGAAAACACTTCCGCACTTCGGAGGGTCCTCTTGTAAAGAGAAGAAATTTCCATGAGTATCAAGTGAACTATGTATCACTGGATATGCATAGTATAGCATAACAATTCAGAAAGGAAAGACACACACTTGTGTTTCCCTCACAACCCATTGTTGTAGCCTTCCAGATAATAAAATCAAATGGTTAATCTCTTCTAGAGTAACCAATGCAATGTTTCCAGAGGAAACAGGTGGAGCTCACACCTAAGCAATGATTTTAAAATCCTGGATAATAGACAGGAAAGAACTCACTTTCCTATCTGTAGAGCAACAGCAAAGGGCTGTGCAAGAAAACACAAAAGTGTTAGAACACACAGTGCTGTACCAAAACCCATACTATAGTTTTCTTCTTACAGTATATGTTATACTGAAGAATACTGGTACAGTATAGGAGGTTATGTGCCAGCCGCTAACTAGCTTTAAAGTATACTACTTAACAGCTATAAGGCGGCAGACCGCTGGTTCAAATGCATGTGCCGGCAATGACTGCCGGCCGGCAACTAATATTTAAAAAATCTAGGAACGAAGAACGCGATGGTAAGGTTGCAGCGACCAAAGAAACTAATGAGTATGAGCAAGACTTGAACCCCAGTCTGGCGTTATCAGTCAGGGACGTTACCGCATCGGCCACCACAAGCAGATACTATGATATAAACTTGGCATTTAACATTTATATGCACAAATTAGTGATTATTGAATTTTTTTTCTCTCTCTCTCTCTCTCTCTCTCTCTCTCTCTCTTTGTGTTCGAATGCAGACGTTAATCACAACTAACTCTTAATTGTATTTAAGACGAAATTCAGGCAGCCCGTCTTCCCACCCGCCATCTAGGTTTGCCCAATTAGCAAGATTACATTCCCCTCACAAGTAATAGATTTAGTCACGGAAATGGAAAAGCAAATAAGATTTAGTCTCTCTCTCTCTCTCTCTCTCTCTCTCTCTCAGACACAACCATATATACATATACAACCCCAACAACAACAAATGCATCAGCTGTTTCTAGTCCATTGCAAGATAAAGGCCTCAGACATGTCGTTATTCATACCTGGTATTTGGCCAGTTTTCATCATCACGCTGGCCCGTGCAGATTGGTGATGGTGGGAGACTTTCGTATGATTGCTCACAGCAAACCAACCTAGTATGTGTGCTCCTGACTAGTACAGCTTTGCCTAATCATAACGATACCCAAACCCTTTCACCACTTCAAGGTATCCCAACTCAGAAAGGTATATATATATATATATATATATATATATATATATATATATATATATATATATATATATATAAAGAGAGAGAGAGAGAGAGAGAGAGATATTCCTTAATATGTGGATGTATTCAGAGAAATATAGGTCTATGGTCATACCTAAATCTCTAGATCGGGAAAGCTATCAAAGATGTAAAAAAATCCTTATAAAAGAAGAAAAAAAAACATTTATGGGCAACATCGAAGTAAGGTGTCAGAGAGAGAGAGAGAGAGAGAGAGAGAGAGAGAGAGAGAGATTAAAATGTTTAAAAGGTAACATGTAGAGAGCATAAGGAATACCGTGTAATCGTTAAGGAAACTATGGGCTTATCTCAAAGAGGAAACTTTGTACAGTTTGTAACACGAGTTTATACAAGTAATTCTGGAAAAAATGGCTAATTTTGATCACGGAAGAAAAAATTAACGTTCCGTGGAATCAACTTATCAATTTGGTGATTCCTTCATTTGTCAAAATAAGTATTTCATATACATACACACACACACACACACACACACACACACATATATATATATATATATATATATATATATATATATATATATATATATATATATATATATATATATATTTCGTTAACTATAGAACCGTCTAATTAGGCCTAGGCCTACATGTATGATATGGCAGTGATGAAATGGGAAACCAAGTGGAGACTCGAGGGAGGATACTTTGAATATTGTCATAACTATGGCCTCTTTCAATTACTGTATGATGCATACATCTGGAATGAAGAAAAGGGTTATTCAGTAATGTTCCCATCCATTTTATTCATTAGGCGAACCAGAAACGGTTTACATTGATTCGCTTTAAAGTGTAAATATAGGTAACATTCGTGTGTGTGTATGTTTACTTGTAAACATATTTGCATCTTTATCCTCTTTAGCAAAGCAATTTAACCAATAACTTCTCCATCTTCCACTCCATCTATTATATTTAATAACCGTTGACAAACTTCTGTGAAGTTAGAAACCGCTTTGGTGTCGGTATGTCCTTCTAAACGCCAGACATATTGGTCGTAATTCCCCTTAAAGTGTAAACTTCAATACATAATTATTTTTGAACTGTTTGTTGTATGAATAGCAACCTCGCATCTACAACTACAACCAAACTATAACTACAGCTAAACTGTAAATACAGCACGCTTTGTAATATTACAGGCGTGGTGTTGAAGTTGAGTGTTGGGCGCCATGTTAGAAAGTTAGCAACGTCCTGTTGAACACAGCTCACATACCACACCACCAACAAAACAAAAAACAAAGATGAGATAGTTATATTATACATAACTCTCGCCATTATTCATGCTATAGTAATGTTATAATAATGAAAATATCCCATTTGAAGACATCTGTTAACTAAAATTCTATTCAAAATCTTTAAAGCACCGATGCAGAAACTATATATTATCATGTGAGTCTCTTGGTATGTACTGTACTGTTAACAAATATTTTAAAAATATTCCGTGTAAAGCCTCGTTCAACAGTAAAACTGGACCGTTTTTAAAGCACTTTTAAACCAAAAATGTCAACTGTTTTGAAAGATTACATTTTCCAGTCATTTAACGACTCCAATAAACGTACTAACACAACCCTGAATTTTATTTTTGGAGCATTTCCATGAGCAATTGTTAAAGTAACCTCGTGGTATAAAACCTTAAAGCAACATTATAAAGTTAGTAAAGAATGGCCAACACAATTATCCAAATCTGCTAAAAAATAGCCCCATAAAGATATTCAAATGGCCCTATAGGCATCCCACGCTGTAGTGTACAATCCCCCGAAAACTATCTATCGGCCTAAAAGCCGAAACACCTACCTTTTGATTACATAATTAGTGATGTTACTGGTCCATTTCTCTCTGGTTTATGCTATGAATATATAGCGAAGGCCGAAGGGAGGGGAGGGTCATGGGTATTTTTAGGCAAAAGCGATCTATTCTAGCAAAGAGAAGTTAATGGAAAAAAAGAAAAAAAAATCAGAAAGGGTAAAATGATTGTTGATAGGTTAGTCCATACCGTAATATGCCGGAGTCAGTGAGACGTCACGAGCTCCCTATAATGGATTTAATTTAGAAATTAGAGGGTAAAGATACATTTATGTGGACTAATTACTAAGTTAGGGGTGAGGCAGTGTTGTATAAGTTTACTTATGATTAGTATTTATTGTGGGGTTAAACCAGAAATAATCAATTATTAAAATTACAGATTGGGAACATTTGGAACAGCGGTTAAGATTCGGTTGTTCTAAATGGTTGATTGAAACTCGAAAGAGGAACGGAAGTGATAAATCACTTAGTTGTAACGACGCCTCCTTGGCGTTAACACGTCTCTGATTGTGTTGGTATCTTTGCGTGTTTATTAATTCTTTGTAAAGTGAAGCTTATAAAATCGAGAGGATAATCAAGCTTATTTAACAAGATAAAACGGTGATGGTTTTTGCAGGAACGGCAGATGAAGGTACGTTTAGGTCTTACAAAACCTGGAATTTATTTGTTAGAGAGAGAGAGAGAGAGAGAGAGAGAGAGAGAGAGAGAGAGAGAGAGAGAGAGAGAGAGATTTGTTATGTCTGTTGCTCAAGAACGGCCAAACGGAATTTGAGGAAAATGGGTGGGAAAAAAGTAGATGGTTTTCTTGATAAATCGGTTATATATAAAGTTTTAGCCATTTTATCAATTCCTTTGGGGGAAGGGGGTTTAATGCCACCAGTAAACCCCACGCTGTGCTCTGTAGGCGTTACCGAGGTGTTTTTGCTGTATTCCTTCTGTCTCCAAAGATAATTTCGTTTCAACTTTTTTGTTTAATTTCACTTTTTACCCAATTTTATAAATTTAGTTATTGTCTGTTTATGCTATTTATGATTGTTATTCTGAATAAATTTTGTCAATGACGGAAAACTACATTTTTATAAAATAACATAGCATAGGCCTACTCATACATGGGTCGTCACTTTTATATAGCATGCGCAAAATTATTATTATTATTATCATTATTATTATTATTATTATTATTATTATTATTATTATTATTATTAAAATGAAATTGGAAGAAGGTTATGTTTTCGCCCGTTTGTGTGGTTGTTTGTGAAGAGTTTCCTGACCACAATTTTAATCGTAGAGTTATGAAACTTTCAGGGATTAACTGTTATATAAAAAACCGGAAATGATTAAATTTTGGAAGGTCAAGGTCACGGTCAAGGAAAATGTCCAATTCAGGTAATCAGTCATAAGTTTGGATATCGTTGTCACAGAGACTTCAAACTTGGCTCATATTTCAGTGTATGAAAATCTATGCCGATTTATACACGTTAAGGTCAAAGGTCAAGGTAGAACAAAAGGTCGGGAAATAAGCTGCCGCGGCGGATGTCTGCACTCTACTGAGTATCACTCTAGTTATTATTATTATTATTATTATTATTATTATTATTATTATTGTCAACGAAGCAATAATTGTTTTTAATTTTTTTCGTCCAATGATAGGCCTACGTTGGGTACTTTCAAAGGTGAAACGAATATCTAAAATTATATACAAATTGCTACATTCCACTTCCAGTTCTGCCATCGAACCCAGTTTTACTCTGTCGTGAAACGATACACACACACACACACACACACACACACACACACACACACAAGAAGCAGCCTTTAACTTTAGACCAGTAGCGCCAAGTTGCCAACTTTCAAATCCGATTTATCGAATAGTCTCTCTCTCTCTCTCTCTCTCTCTCTCTCTCTCTCTCTCTCTCTCTCTCTCTCTCTCGAAAGCCAATCTGGTGACATCAACGTCATGTGAAACACATTCCCTGTGACAACTGTTAAAGACGTTGAATTTAAAATCGGGAGAATTCTGATTTTAACTTTCATATTGGCTTTGATGGGCAAAGGTTATGATAATGGCTTTGATTATTATTGATAAATTTATTCATATTTAATTTGTTTATGAAATATAATACACTTGATATTAAAGTATTCCACTGCAGGACAAAAGGCCTCAGTCACGTCCTTCCACTCGGGTCTGGTTGTGGTCTTTCCATGTCAGGCTATACCCGAAAATTTCCTTAGTTCATCAATCCATCGTCTTTTCTTCCTTCCCATGCTTTGTTTTTAATCTATAGGGATTCATCATATTATTCTTAATATCCATCTATTGTCTGTCATTCTCATTTTATGTCCTGCCTATGTCAATTTCTTTTTCTTACAAGTTGTTAGAATATCCTCTACTTTAGTTTGCTCTCGTCTCAATGTTCTTCTTTGTCTTTCTTATTTATTCCCATCATTATATATTTTTCTTTTGTTCTTTGAGTTGTAACTAGCTTATTTTCTAAGGCTTTAGAAAGCCTCCAAGTTTCTGTGATATATATATATATATATATATATATATATATATATATATATATATATATATATATATATATATATATATATGCATATAAGCCTACACTAATTTATAATCATAGGTGGGTTTATTGCATTTTAAAATTTCATCCAGCAAATTGTTAACGGCCAATTTTCCATCTAGGTAATTTAAGTTAGTAAGTTGAATACGAAATTACTGCTTCCATTTCTCTGATTAAATATACATTTATTAACGAACTCTTCTCTGCCAGCCATAATTTTAGAAAAATACTATTTGTGTAGCAGTTGCTTATTCCAATATTCTATATTAACTTGTTATTTCTATATAAACTTGTTCGGTAATTTCTGTTTGTTAGGACCTACGCACAAACTTGGTCAAATTTGTTTTTTAAAGTTGTGTTTTAGGATAGTTTTATTCTTCAAACCTTTTTATTCTTATTTATTTTTAGTTATTTGATGAGTGTTCAGTTAATAATAGACAATAGGGTGGCTATGCCATACAGGTTTCTAAGGGTCACTGTAGTCTTCTGCAATTTTATTGTTTGGAACGTAAAATTGTTTACAATCTTTACTACTGAATTAATTGTGTTGGTTATTCTGGATGTTCACCATGTAGATAGTGAGATATTTGTTATATAAAGACTGATAGGCACCATTATTATATGCTCATTGTGTGTGTGTGAGAGAGAGAGAGAGAGAGAGAGAGAGAGAGAGAGAGAGAGAGAGAGAGAGAGAGAGAGAGAGAGAGAGAGAGAGAGTGTTATTTGCCTTACTGTAGAACGGCCAAACATGATTTACTTCACTTTAATGGCTGTTTTACGCGGTTATGAAACGGCACACACACACACACAGAGCAGCTTGTAACTTCAGACTGGTAGCGCCAAGCTGCCAACTTTCAATCTTGATTTATTGAATGCTCTCTCTCTCTCTCTCTCTCTCTCTCTCTCTCTCTCTCTCTCTCTCTCTCTCTCTCTCTCTCTCTCTTAAATGAAAGTTAATCTGGTGACATCAGCTTTATTCGAAACACCTTTTCCGACAAGACTGTTAGAGACATTGAATTTGAAATTGGGAGAAATCTAACTTGAACTTTCATATTTCGATATTTGAAGTTCGATGGCAAAGAACGTTATTATTATGGATTTTTTTTATTAATAATAAATTTATTCATAATTTATTTTTTTTTTTTTTTAGGATATACAATACATTTGCCATCAAACTATTCCACTGCAGGACAAATTCTTCAGACATGTCTTTCAACTCGCGTCTATTTATAGTCTGTCTATGCCAGTTCAGAACCGCAAATTTTCTTAATTCGTCCGTCACTCCATAGTCGTCTTTTCCTTCCCCCTGCTTCTATTGTAATATCTAGAGACCCAATCTGCTATTCTTAATGTGTTACATGTTGTTAGAAATATCCTCCATTTTAGTTTGCTCTCTTAGTATCCACATTGCTCCTTTTCTGTGTTAGTATTAATTCAATCATTATTCTCTCCGCAGCTCTTCTGAGTTGTAACTATAAATAGCTTATGTTCTAAGGCTTCAGTAAGGCTCCAAGTAGCTGATGCATAAGTTAATATTGGTAGGACCACCTGATTAAAAACTTTTCATTAGAGAAAGTGGCGTTATTTATATGTTTTATTCTTCAAACTTTATATTACTTACTTTTACTTTTAGGGGTTTATTTCTCGCCCTCCATCAAACACTAAAGGTCTGTTCAGGCGGGCCTTGGTGTGTGAAAAAATAATTCCTTTCCAGTTAATATTTTTCTCTGTATCGTTATCAGTTATTTCGCTAGCATTTGTATTCAGGCTTAATAGTTTTCAGGTCACTATTATAACACTTTCTAAAAAGATAAGTCTTCAGGTTTTTCTTGAAGGCTGCCACATTTGTGCTATACTTGACATCGAGTGGAAGGTCGTTAAAGAGTCTCGGTGCAGCATAACTGAACGTTCTTCCTCCTATTGCATGATTCACACTAATTTCGAATAGTCTATGTGGGTTATCTGCATGTCTAACTCTTACAGCGGCGCTGGTAGCTTCAGGGTAGGGGACCAGGCAATCACGAAGATATTTAGGCTTATCACTTGTAAGTGCTTTGTGAGTCAACAAGCAAATTTTAAATTCAATTCTAGCCTTAACAGGTAACCAATGTAGATCGATCAGTGCAGGAGTTATTCTCTCCCGAAATTTAATGCCTTTTATCAGTCTAGCCGCCCGGTTTTGCACATTTTGAAGCTTTCTTATTAGTGTATTGGGCAATTTGTAGTACAGAGAATTGCAATAATTGAGCCTTGATATTACATGACTCATTACTAAAATTTTTGTACTGCCCTCTGTTAAATATTTTCTAATAAATGCTATGTTTCTCAGGTGATAGTTACACACTTTCACTGTGTTCACAATTTGGTCCTTCATTGACAAATTACAGTCTATCAGTACACCCAAATTTTTCACAACAGGCACAATCCCAACATCAGCATCACCAATTTTTATACTCTGAATTTGTAAAGTTCACATTTCAAAGGGCCATTAAGAGAGAGAGAGAGAGAGGGAGAGGCACAAGTTTGTTATAAATTTTGAGACGTTTTATCAATATGGCTAGGTGGTTGGGGTTAACGCCATCAGTACACCACATGTTGTGCACAATAAGCGTTAATAAGGTGTTATAGTTGCATTCATTCAACCCCCACACATGATATCGTTCAGGCTTTCCTCTAATTTACATTAGACCCATTTTCATAAATGTTGTCTGTTTGCCGGGTTGATATTATTCTGTATAGGTTTTATCAACGAATGAAAACTAAGATGTACAAGATAACAATAGCATAGGCTATTATTCGTCATCACTTTTATTGTATTATGCAAAAAAAAAAACTTACTTTACGTAACAGTAGTAGTATTGTTGTTGTTGTTGTTTTTGTTGTTATACTGTAGTCTTCTAGTTTTAAGATACATAATTTACATAATGAAGTCAACAGAGGGATAATAAGTGTTTTCAAAATAGTTGGCCGAAGTGTAATTAAAATAAAAAAACTTGGGTGACACGTGTTACAGACGTGGCATTACTACTACTACTACTTCTACTACTACTACTACTTCTACTACTACTACTACTACTACTACTACTACTACTACTACTACTACTAGCTAAGCTACAACCCTAGTTCGAAAAAAATGCTATAATCCCAAGGGCTCTAGCAGGGAAAAAGAGATCAGTAAATGATCAGGAAATGATGAAAAATCAGAATAAGATATTTTACGAGCAGTAACATCATTAAACTCGAACTTTCTTATAAAAACTCTAAAAGCTTTTAAAAAACAAGAGGAACAGAAATCATATAAAATAGTTTGCCCGAGCGTACCCTCAAGCAAGAGAACTCGAACCAGGTGATATTTTTGAGGCCTTTCAGGAACTACTAACAGCTGCATTTGTTGTATATTCTAATTCATATTGATAGGCCATCTATATTACGTTGTAGAAATGCATTCTCCCACTAATTTTTTTATTGCTAACTTTGCTGTTAGGTAATTTGAATCAATAATTTATTACGTGCGTACTTCTTCCGTTTCTCTGAATAAGATATACATTCATTAAGTAAATGTTTTCTGTCTGCCAGAATTTTATATTGCCAATACTTTGTGTCATTCTTGTTCTAATATTAGTTGCGTTCTGTAACCTATGTTTGCTAAAACCTACTCCTTACTTTTTTTGTCAAATTAGTAGTTTTTGTTTAGGGTAATTTTTATTCATTTTCTTTTTTCTTTTAAACAATGTTTAGTTATTTGAATCCTTTTTAGTTAACAATAGACAATGAGGTGGTTAGGCCATATACAGTTTTTAAGTTTCACGCTCGTTGCTGGGAGGAAGGGCGAAGGTAGCTGATAAATCATACAAACATACGCTACCGGGGTCTAAGCGATGTCAGGTAGGGCAGCCGATCAGGACTACGGTCCACCCCAAAAGCCGAAGCAAATGTATATATATATATATATATATATATATATATATATATATATATATATATATATATATATATATATATATATATATATATATACTGTATTCCATGTTCAAATTACATTTTACAAACATCTAAAGTCTTATAGCAAACAACAACTGCTAGAAGGATGATTTTTCATTGCCATTGATTCCTCTTGGAAGTGCTATGAAGATAAAGTATGTAAAATTTTTAATTTAGATGTTGGCTATTTAGGGAAAAAATTAAAGGATTTTTTTGTTTTATATTTATATTAATATAAGCCACCCGTCAAAAAATACGGCAAAATATTTAGATAGAAGTGCACACGCACGTGCGTACACGCATTTAATCCTTCCCACCTCTTCCGCCTTTCCTAAATACAACAGGGCAGTTTGGGTAATTCGTGGGAGGTTGTGGTTTCCAAGTGTACCTCTCAAGGAGCATGATCTCACCAGGATATTACTACTCTCTCTAACCCCACCCTAGGGGCGGGGAGAGACAGAGTAATCATACGTTTGGTAATGGCGTTCAGCATGACAGAAATCTCTCTCTCTCTCTCTCTCTCTCTCTCTCTCTCTCTCTCTCTCTCTCTCTCTCTCTCTCTCTCTCTTTACCTGGTGTCATATACAAATGTAAGTGCAATCGCTGTAATGCATCATATTGTGGAAAGAGTGAAAGACATTACCGTGCAAGATTGTCTGAGCACTTCGGTCGTTCACCTAGAACGGGTAATTATATGGCAACCACCCCCTTATACAGTTATCAGAGACCATTCCTTAAGTGAGGGCCACCCAATGTCCAAAGGGAATTTTTCCATCTTAGCCACTTCGCAGAGTAACCTCGACCTAGTAATAAGAGAGGCCATATTCCAACACAAACTGAAACCAACCCTGGGCCGGA
>NC_090749.1:55743248-55745748 GCF_036898095.1 Palaemon carinicauda | reverse complement strand
TATATATATATATATATATATATATATATATATATATATATATATATATATATATAGCCCTATATATTTGAATGTGCCCGTGATAAAAACTTTATCTCTAGGTCAATTTAAGTTCCTTCCATTAATTTCATACAGACATTGAAGCAGTATAGTTAATGGAATAAGAGTTAATTTGTTAAGCGAAAAATGAAATAAAATGCCAAAGACCAAACTAATAATTAAGATGCCATGTAAATACTTTAATGTTTTTGGGAAAGAGTCTTTTTAGGTAAACCTATTTGGTCTAGTCTTCTTCATTTCCTTATTCTATTATTGACCGCTGGTACTTTGAAGGAGGATTTGGAACTTCCTCAACATTATGGGACGTGGAATTAGGAAAACTATTAGGAATTATGATGTTAGGCCTAAATGTGGTTTAATTGTATAATTTATTTAGTACACTTTTCTGTGTTTTAGTTCTTGTATATGTATATATATGTATATATATATATATTTATATATATATATATATATATATATATATATATATATATATATATATATATATATATATATATATATATATATATATATATATATATATATATATATAGCCACTGGGGGAAGGCAAGATAGCCCAACTCAGTGCCGGTCCCAAGCCCGGATAAATGGGGAGGGTTGGAGTCAGGAAGGGCATCCGTCTGTAAAATCTCCTGCCAGAACTTTTATGAAATGAGTCTTACAAGGAACGAGAATAGGGCTAGGTTGTCACCTGGAAGTGACCCACAGATACATCGCCCTAACTCTGTGGACATGCAAGGGCTACCGCATCGTGAGCGAGTGCGGCTAAAGATGAGAGCTCGAGAACTACGAGTAGGAACCTTAAATGTTGGTACAATGACAGGAAGAGGGCGGGCAATAGCTGACCTTATGAAAACAAGACGAGTAGATATTCTGTGTGTACAGGAGACAAGATGGAAAGGTAACAAAGCGAGGGAACTTGGGGAGGGGTATAAGATGTTCTATAGCGGAGCAAATAAAGAAGGTAGGAATGGTGTTGGAATAATTCTGTCAAGTGAAATGAAGAAGGAAATCGTTGAAGTAAATAGAAGAAACGATAGGATTATTTGGGTCAGGCTGATGGTTGAAAATTGCACTGTTAACACCTTTAGTGCATATGCACCCCAGTCAGGATGCTCAGATGAAGAGAAAGATCACTTCTGGTCAGACTTAGAGGAGGAGATGGAAAAGGTACCAGCAGATGAAAGATGCCTTGTTGGGGGAGATATGAATGGGCATGTAGGCCAGAATAACCATGTGATCAGCCGTATACATGGTGGGTATGGCTATGATGAAAGAAATGCAGAGGGTGAGAGAATTGTTGATTTTGCTGTGGCCAAGGATATGGTACTGGCGAACACTTTTTTCACCAAGCGGCAAGAACATCTTGTTACGTACAAAAGCGGCGGAAGGTCCAGCCAGATAGATTACTTGATGTATAAGAGGAAAGGTTTGCGCGAGGTAAAAGATTGTAAGGTCATACCAGGAGACCATGTGAGTGTGCAACATCGTTTGGTAGTGATGGACTTGGTTATGGAAGTTGAACAAATAAGGAAGAAAAAAATGCAGGGGCCAAAAAAGATTAAATGGTTTAAGCTGAAAGATATTGAACTTTGTAGGCAGTTTAAAGAAAAAGTATTAGAGGAACTAACTCATGAAATTGAGGATGTTGATGAATGGTGGAATAGAACGATGGAGATAATACTGCGGGTTGCTAGAGAAATACTGGGTGAGAGTAGTGGTAAGATGTTCGAAAATAAGGAAACGTGGTGGTTCAGTGAAGAAGTTAAGGATGCAACAAAGCTAAAGAGAGAAGCGAAGAAAAGGTGGGAGGTGACCCAAATGGAAGAGGACTGGATGGCCTATAAGGAAGCAAATAAATTAGCAAAGAAAATTGTAGCAATTGCTAAGGATAGAGCATATGATCAGCTTTACAAAGAGCTAGATACCAAGGAAGGGCAAGGAAAGATCTTTAAACTAGCACACATGAGAAATAAGAATACCAAGGATATAACACACATAAGACAGATTAAGGATAAGGATGGAAATATACTGAGAAGTGAGAGAGACATAATAAAGAGATGGGAAGAATATTTTGAGGCCTTACTGAATGAAGAAAATGAAAGATTTCTAAGAGGAGACGGACACACAAATTGTGGACCAGTCACAGAAATAACAAAAGCTGAGGTTAGAGGGGCACTGGGAAAGATGAAAAATGGTAAAGCTGTGGGACCAGATGGCATACCTGCAGAAGCCTGGAAGGCTCTTGATGAGGAAGGAATTGACATATTGTGGCAGTTAATGAAAAAGATTATGGAAAGTGAGACAATACCCGAAAAATGGAGGGAAAGTATATTAATCCCAATATTCAAAGAGAAAGGGGACATACAGTGTTGTGAAAATTATCGAGGAATAAAACTCATGTCACATACACTGAAGGTATTTGAAAGAATTATGGATG
>NC_090749.1:55733248-55738248 GCF_036898095.1 Palaemon carinicauda | reverse complement strand
AAGGGTTGAAACGGTTGAGAGGAACTATTTGCTCAGTGTATGGGGTAATGTAGTTAGTATATAGAGAAATATTGTTGAGATACCCAGAAGTGGTAAAAGGTTTAGCATAGGTGAGTGCTTGCATTAAGGAATAGATCGGTGAATAGGTGCATAACTCAAAAAGTGCTGAAGTAGTAAGAAAATATGGCCTAAATGGTTTAGGTAGATTGAGGTAGAGACAAGTTAGAAAGGAAGGTTCGTGATATCCAGCTAGGGCTAAAGTGAACACAAGAGAGAAGACTTGGTGCAGTATGTACCGCTAACTACTGCACTGTAACTGTTAAGTGACTACTTACCACTTGGTAGTTGGTTGGCCAGGGCACCAGCCACCCGCTGATGTACTACCGCTAGAGTTATTGGGTCATTTGACTGGCCGGACAGTACTACATTGGATCCCGCTCTCCGGTTACGGCTCATTTCACCAATGCTTAAACATAAACAGAATAGTTTGGCTTATTCTTCACACATTCTCCTCTTACCTCATAAACCTGACACAACACTGTAATTACCAGACAATTCTTCTTCTCTTAAGAGGTTAACTACTACACTCTGATGGTTCAGTGGCTACTTCCCTCTCGGCAAGGGTAAATAGCTATAATAAGCAGCTCTTTTGGGAGAAGGGCACTCCAGAATAAAAACCATTATTTTCTTGTCTTGGGTAGTGCCATAGCCTCTGTACCATGGTCTTCCACTGTTTTGGGATAGAGTTTCCTTGCTTGAGGTCACACTTATTTCCTTTCCTCTTGTTGGAGCCCTTGGACTAGGAGCATCGTACTTTTCCAGTAAGGATTGTAGTTAAGCTACTAATTATAATATCCGCTATATAATAGTGTCTATATATATATATATTTCTTCGGTCAAGCTCAGCTCTCATTGCCCCTCGGATGAGGGGAGATTCAGTAGTCATACCCTGGTGAGAGGCGGATACTTGCACGTGTGTGAGCATATCTATCTAAACATTTAGTAGTTATTTTTGACGGATTGCGTACACTACTAGTAGTATGCTGTCATTTAATCTTATGGGAATGTGTAAGAAGCAACTACTGCAACGGATTCAGCTGTTGAAATATGAACGGGACAGTGAATTGTATTGTTCTTCTATGTAAACGACTTAAAGAGAGAGAGAGAGAGAGAGAGAGAGAGAGAGAGAGAGAGAGAGAGAGGAGAGAGAGAGAGAGAGAGAGAGAGAGAAACATTCCTTTCGCTCGTGAACTTCAAGAGCGAAATATCAAAGGGGCTTCGGAAAGTGTATCAGCAAATAAACTAATACAACGACTCTTCTGTTACTTCTTATAAACTTCAAATGTCAAGGACCTCTTTAGTTTGGGCTGAAAATGGCTCCGGAGAATTTCTGGGAAGTTATTTCTTTTGGGTGAGAGACCTTTGAATGGCATGCCCTGCATTTAGCTGCTTCTGAGTTTAGTTTATATATATATATATATTATATATATATATATATATATATATATATATATATATATATGTACATATATATGTAAGTAATATATATATATATATATAATATATATATATATAATATTATATTATGTTTATATATATGTAAGTAATATATATATATGTATATATACATATATATATATATATATATATATATATATATATATATATATATATATATATATATATATATATATATATATATAATATATATATATATATATATATATATATATATATATATTATATATATAATATATATATATATATATGTTTGTATATGTATACATTTATATGTATATAATAATATATATATATATATATATATATATATATATATATATATGCATATATATGTGTGTATATATACATACACACACTCACATATATATATATATATATATATAATATATATATATATATATATATATATATATATATATATATATATATATATATATATATAAATAAATATAAATAAACCATAAGAAAATTTGTATAATATTTACCTGGATTAAAAACATATCCCCTGGAAGCTTCCACTCAATACCCGTTCAACTCCCCTTCAGAAATTTAAACTATTATTTAGGAATTTTCATATAAACATTTTTTCTAGTAAATATCAGGTTAACCCCCTAACGGAACATGCCATCATGGATTTTATAACCTGATGAAAAGAAACTGATTTTTTTATATGAACTTAAGCATATTAATCTCCCTCCCTGTGTTAAATCCTCCCTTGGCCCCACATAACCACCAACATTCAATTCATCATTTGTCCCAACTCATTTTCGTCTAAGGAGGTATTGAAGACCCATCATGCAATTGCTCTGAACTGTTCGTTTTTTTTTTTTTTTTTATGTTGGAATTTTAGATTTTTTTTCTGTTTTTTTTTTATGTTTTGTTTTTAGATGAAGGTGGTTGTGTTTATGTCAGAGGAAATTGCTATTAGAAGAAGTTCATAGTGTTTATTATTCTCTCTCTCTCTCTCCTCTCTCTCTCTCTCTCTCTCTCTCTCTCTCTCTCTCTCTCCTCTCTCTCTCTCTCTCTCTCTCTCTCTCTCTATATATATATATATGTGTATAATTATATATATATATATATATATATATATATATATATATATATATATATATATATATATATATATATATGTACAGTATATATATGTATATATCAGTATATATATGTATATATATATATATATGTGTGTATATATATATATGTATGTATATATATATATATATATATATATATATATATATTATATATATATATATATATATACAGTGTATGTATGTATTCATGCATACATATACGTATATACACGTACACACATACACACACATGTATATATAAACATATAGATAGATAGATAGATAGATAGATATACCTACACACATGTATATATAATTTCGGAACGAGGCCTATGTTTTTGCACATTCTGTATCATGTGACGTAAGAGAGCACATCTGGGACCGCGTTCAAAACCGGTCTATCGCTCCTCCTCCATGTGCTCACAAGATTATCCAGCCATAAATTGGTTTTTATCTCTACCGAAGTCAAGAAATAGTGCATGTGCTAACACCCTCACCCCTAAAGACTTGGTGAGAAGATATATATATATATATATATATATATATATATATATATATATATATATATATATATATATGTATTGCAATATTCGTGGTCTTCATGCAAATATCCGAGACCTTACAGTTGCGTCCAGACAGTATGATATTCTTTTGTGCTCAGAAACTTTGGTTTCTAATATGAGGCACTCATCTGAGCTCCTTATAACTGGTTTTAAGAAGCCAATAATGTTGAAACGTGATTCCATTCCTAGGGCCAGGGGAATGGCGGTGTATATTAGGACCGAGTACCCTGCTTCTCATAAGTCCTGCTATCAATGTGGATGTCATGAGATTCAGGTAATAAAAGTTTGTGGCAGGCATAACAACTTTTATTTGTGTTCAATCTACCGGAATCCAGACATGGATGATTCTATCTTTGATTGTCTTCTTACCATTATGGCTAAGATACAAGAAGATGATAGAAAGGCTTCGTTTGTCTTTGTTGGTGATTTTAATGCTCACCATAGGGAGTGGTTGAGTTCTATCTCTCCTACCGATCGCCATGGCTTAAGAGCTTTAGACTTTGCCTCAGAATCAGGCTGTGAGCAAATCATAAATGAAGCTACTCACAGGTCTGGTAATTGCTTGGACCTCGTATACACTGACTCCCCTGGCGTTATAACTAGTAAGGTTGGTTCTCCAGTCGGGACTTCTGATCATGCCTTGATTTCATTATTAGTGAAGACTGAGCAGCCTGTCCTGATATATCATATTCTTGTAAAATTTATATGAAATCCCAAGCAGACTGGAATGGGATTTTGCATGATCTTTTGTGCTTGAATTGGTCACAATTATATAATAGTGTAGATCCTGTTGTCCCTTTGAATGAGAATCTAGTCAACATAATTGATAGGCGTATCCCTTCTCGTGTGCTAAGGTACCGAATGAAGGACAAACCGTGGTTCAATGATGATTGTAGACGTGCTTATTTGGAGAAGCAGGAGGCCTATCACCTTTGGAAGGGTAACAGATCAGATTTGACCTGGAACAACTATACTCAGCTTCGAGCTTTTGCTCAGAGAGTTTATGCCTCAACTGAAAAGGAGTACAATTTAATCATAAAAGAAACCCTCTCTGGTACAACTCAGGAACATAAATGGTGGTCTACCCTTAAATCTGCACTCTTTGGTGTAGATGCAACAGGTCCTCCTTTACTTAAACCAGATGGATCAGTCACTCACTGTCCAAAGGAAAAGGCAACCCTTTTGGCTGATGTTTTTGACAGTAAACAGAGTAATGAAAAACTTGAACTTCCTCATTCCTGTTTTCCTGAGGCTAAACTAACTAGTTTAGCTTTTCGATCTCGTGAGATTAAAGCTCTGTTGATGGACCTTGATGCTTATGGAGGTGTAGACCCTAATGGTATTTTTCCTTTGTTTTTTATAAAGACAGCAGATTTCTTAGCTCCAAAGTTATCTGTTATTTTACGCAAGTTAGCAAGAAGAGGAGCTTTTAGCACTTGTTGGAGAATCGGTAATGTTACTCCTCTATGTAAATGTGTTTGTGGTAGCTCAAGTCCCACTGATTACCGCCCAATTTCCATAACTCCCATATTATCTAAAGTTTTTGAACGTCTTCTGGCAAAACGTCTTAATAGGTTTGCTGAAGGTAATCATCTATTCCCTAGTTTGCAATTTGGTTTTCGTAAAGGCCTTGGAGCATGTGATGCCCTTCTTACAATCTCCAATGCAGTACAGAAATCCCTTGATTGTGGTCGGGAAGTTCGTATGATTGGCCTTGATTTTAGTGCTGCCTTTGACCGTGTTAATCATGAGGCCCTTGTTTGCAAACTGAAACAGTTGGGAGTGGGTGGGTCGTTTCTTAGCATTATTATTGATTTTTTAAGTAGTAGATCTCAAAGAGTTG
>NC_090749.1:55720748-55725748 GCF_036898095.1 Palaemon carinicauda | reverse complement strand
ATGTATCCCAACTAGTAAAACTATCACTTTGTAAAGGTAATGTCACTTTAGTATTTGGCTATCTTTTTATTGTCTTTACCTTACATTGTTGTTTGTACATTATTATCACACAAATAAACAACTATCTTTTGGTCAGTAGTTATTCATCACCCCTTTTAAGCTGAAAGAAATATATGAATCCATTTGATTAGTGAATATTGAACCGTATTTAAATGGTAATTTTTGTATGCAGTCAAGGCTGACAAGAGGAGAGAGGAAGAGCGTGTTTATGATAGACTAATAAATCAGTTGATCCTTCTATTTTTTACTGGATTACATCTCACGAGGGAACCAGTTCGGTATATTATTGATTTATTTGAATCATTGCGAAATTTAACACAGGGAGGATGAAGACCCTGACTGCAGTTGGACGTTTGACAGTAGAGGGTCGAATATTTGATGTTCAGTTATTATTGTTATTATTATTATTATTATTATTATTATTAGAGATAAATTAAGTAACAGGTTTAAATTTTCAGTGTTTCGTAAAATTACTAATGCTGAGGGGGTACATTCATTTCTATTCCTTCCATTCATTGAGGGTAAAAGCGAATATTATCGTCAACTTTTGTCTTAGAGCCCTTCGTATTTGTGATATCGAACTTTTAGAGCTTGAGCTTCAGCATATCTTCACTGTTTTTAAGGGTCTGAAATATCCCACTCACATTATAGAAAGAGCAGTCTCTAAAGCAAAACGAATATATTACGGTATGAGTGTAGCATGTAATCCTAATGTGGTCAAAAATAAGAAGTATTTATCCATAGCTTACAATCCGAAACTGGAAAATACCTGCTATCTTGCAAATAGTAAGCAAAAAGAAATTCAAATTGCATTCAATTTTAAAAATACTATCAGAAATCGGTTAGTGTGCAATAATAACAACAATGGTATTAGAAAAACACCCGGTGTTTATCAAATTCCCTGTGCCAATTGTCCTCAGAAATACTTTGGAGAAAGTGGGCGGGGTTTGGATGTATGACTTTCTGAACATCGTAGGGCCTATGAACTCCATGCAATGAATAATGCTCTTGTTTACATTCATTTGCTCCAGGACACAACATCAATTGGAATGGTGCCTCTGTCATTTTAAGAGTGGGGATGTTGGTGTTCGTCGCTTAGTGGAAGGAGCTGCTATTAGAAAGGGGGTGTGCTTTTGAGGGAACAAAACCTTCACTGATGAAGATAGTTTTAGGAATTCTTTAATAATTGACCACTTTGTCCACGAATTTAGGACTCATTTGTCTGGTGATTGTGAGACCCCTGATGTTGCCTCCCACCTGTCTTTTATCCCAGATGACTTGAGGTTACTACAGCAAGTCATGGCACCGATGGAGTGTCTGCTCAGCTGGGAATCACCTGAAGGGACCACTTCGCCGTTCCAGCCGTCTCGCCAACAGAAACAACCTGACAGGGATTACCTGACCAACACCTAGATCCATCCGCCTTGAACCAGTTGTTATTACTTTTTTTTTTCACTGTTGTAACCAGTCTACCCATCAGCGACCCAAACTGTGTCCTCTACTGCGCAGGCTAGCCATGCGGTTATAGATGACAGTCACACCGCTCCATGGTCTGATTTACCAGCCTTTGTTTTCCGGTATTTACTATTTTACAGTTTGCTTACAAGGAAGCTGGTGTTCAATATTCCACCCTTTTCCTCCATTTCTACGTTAAATAGTTGTATTAGTATATGTTGGATGTCGAACCATAAATTTTAAAGACTTATCAAATTATTTAAGCACAAATCAGAAATAATATTGAGCGTGTTTCTATCTAATCATTTGATGAATGTCAGCATTGCCTAAAAATGTAGTTATGACTAATATTCAGATACTCTTTATGCTCTAAAAGTTATACTATCATTGAGATAGAACTAGCGAGTTTTCCTGTAATGTTTATATTTAACGACCTAGGTCCTACCAACGTTAGTTTCTGGAAATCTTTAAACATAAGTGTGCATAATTCGATGATTGAAAATCCAGCATCACCGATCGCGTTGTTTGTGTCTTTGCTGATGCTCCACATCTCACGATACTAATAAGAAACAATCTATTTGATAATGGCTTTCAGCAAAGCGACGGTGATTTTGTCCACTGCTCTTTGCTAAGGGAACTTATAAAGTAAAAGTGATCTGAAAACATCATATAAACTTGGAGAAACATATAAATGTCAGTGGCTTTCAGCGTATGAATGGAAAAATTGGCTGTACAATTGATATTAGAAACAATTACGAAATCGCTTCAATATTTCTGTAGCAAAAGATTATTTTTAGATAAGCATTGGGAAAAATTAGTCAATTTTATCTCTGGAGTTCCGTACGATACAAAGATGTTCAGAAATTAATAAGGGTTGAACTTACAAAATCAGGATGAAATCTTCAATTGCACGACACCCAGTAAAATTATTGATGGTAAATGGAAATAATTGTCTTTTTTCATGCCAAATAGGATTGGCAGTTTCTTGTGAATCTTTGCCAAAATTGTTAAAAAATGGTAAAATTATATTTAATAAATCATTTTATAAGAGAAGGACAGTTACCTTATAAGGTCAAAATATAATACAAATCCCAATTGCAAAATAGATAACTTAACAGCTGGAACCTTTTGTTTTATTGATAATGATTCTCTCTCTCTCTCTCTCTCTCTCTCTCTCTCTCTCTCTCTCTGTGTCTCAAGATAAAGATGACAAATCGCTACAAAGTGAACTAAGGCTATCTGCGATGAAATTTTGTTTGCCCGATGAATGCGACGGTGAAGGAAATGATGTTACAAAAACTATAGGGGGAAGTTGGTAATTAAACACCTGGATGATGCAAAATAGAAAGGAGGTCTAGATTGTTTCGCCGGTTTCATTGCCCTTAAGTTTCCCTAATGCACAAAAGGGGGGACAATCGTGGACAGGTATAACTAGCTTAGCAAATAAGGAATTAGTGAAGCCATCAAAAGAATTTACTGATCCGATAAAGAATATTGAAAAAAAAAAAAATTAAAAGTTATCATGGGGAAAAAGGACAAACATGGGAACAGAGTAGTAAAAAATAGCATTAGATATTCCAAATAAATGGGATTACCACTTTTAGTCACTCATTTTGTTCGTTGTCGAAATATTTTTAGAATAATAATATCAATTAAAAGAATTAACTTCTGCTAGGAAAATAACTATTGAAATTAGAGGATTGTAAAATGTAATAATCATGATCACTTATTTCTATAGTACAACTTTATTTGAATAGATATTCTTAAAATTTAGTTTTTGAGTCATTAGTAAAAGATTAGTGTGAAAATGTATCTAAATATGCATGTACGTTGCTTATTTGTACATTTGGTGAAACAATATTTCCACAAAGGATTTGAATAATATTTGCTCTCTTCTGATATGCGACTTTTTTAAACCTTAAAAACCTTCTCACAGGAAGTATTTGGTAACGAAATCTAGTCTCCAAAATATCTTATATTATTTGTTTCTGAAATAGAAATGTTATTTTCAACGGGATAATGAAGAAAGCTGAACTTTTGCAAAACAAGCTAATGCTGAATAGTACTCTTTCGCCGGCCAATGGCGCTCTGTGACGTCACAAAATTTACCCCCCCTTTTACGTTTACCCCTCTAGGAGGATTAATACTATTTTTCCTCCAAGCCCCTCTAATCCCCGCTAACCCCCAATTTACCTGCGCGTGGGGTAGACCTGGTATTCTATAGACCTTGGTTGTAAATATCCTCCATGTATTAACCGTCGGGTAGGACTGAAGAGAGATACGGAGCAGTATCCGAAAGTATCTCCTTGTATATTTTTTACCATTTTACAATAATATATTTTAACACTACTGTGGCTTTTGATTGTCAATATTATAGCCTCGTTACGGAGGTTTCCTTAGTTCATTATTATTATTATTATTATTATTATTATTATTATTATTATTATTATTATTATTATTATTATTGTTGTTGTTGTTGTTATTGTTATTGTTATTGTTTTTAGGGTTATTAATATTGTTATTATTTATTTATTTTATATTTATCATTTATTATTATTTATTAATTAATATTTATTCATTATATATCATTCTTTATTCATTATTATTAGCCAAGCTACAACCTTAGTTTGAAAAGCATGATACTATAACCCCAAGGACTCTAATAGAGAAAATAGCCCACCCAGGGAAGGAATTATGGAAATAAAATATATGAACAGTAATGAACAATTAATACAAATTAATTTAAGATCAGTAACAACGTTAAAATAGATGTCTCATAAAATATGAAGAGATTCGTGCCATAGAAACATTCGATGCAAAGTTTGATTTCATTAAGTTTAAAGGCCGATCATGAATGGCAGAGGCAAGGGACAGTTTTATTGCCCTAACTAGCAGGACAATGCCCTGAGACTGACCATAAATACGATCAGCGCGCAAGCCCCCTTTTCACCCAAGCTATGACCAAGGAGTACCAGGCAATGGCTGCTAATGAATCGGTAGATAGACCTATAGACCCCCTAGACCCTCCATTCTTTAGTTGCAGCGATCAAAGGAACTAATAAGTTTGTGCGTAACTCGACCCCCAGTCTGGAGTTCACCAGTCTAGGACGTTATCACATCGGCTACCACAACTGCCTGGTTAGGAAGACAATTCCACAACCTGGTCGAAGCTGGAATCAAACTTCTCGAATGCTATGTAGTATTGAGTCTTATGATGGAGAAGGAATGATTGCTAGAATTAACTGCATACTTAGAATTACGTGCAGGATGCTACTGTCTGAGAAGATCCGAACTATGAAAACTCTTCTGCAACATCCATAAAGAAATGAAGGACATTGCTAGAGATTGATATTGATATTTACAGGGTTTAAAATCACTTAATTTTTCAGAATTATTCTTAAAGCTTATGATATATGATTAAAAACCACATATGATTTAATTGCAATTGTATATTTACACAATAGGAAATGCCGTCGAAAATTACA
>NC_090749.1:55705748-55713248 GCF_036898095.1 Palaemon carinicauda | reverse complement strand
CTTCAACATAAAAGCTGTGAAACCAGAGAATGATCTTCAAGACTTCAAAATAAAACTATCTACAAGAATCTACAATTTTGACTAAGTCCAACGAAAATGCTAACACCAACATATGTTAGTATACAAATAGAATCTTCAATCAACATCCTAGGAAACCCAAGGACTGGCATTCAACTATTGCAAAACATATCCAGGAAGACCTACATTCTACAAGAAACTAGAACGAGACATCACTAACAAAACATCAAGAGAGAGAGAGAGAGAGACGACTCGACTTCATATATAAGCTAAGTACAGAGATTTTGTATTCATTTCAGTTTGTGCAGTGAAGTGTAGTTATCACAAGTCGTTAGTCAATTATTACTGGGGTGAGTGAATTCCTAAACTTTGTTATAAGAAACTCCGAATTCTCATTTAGAATTTTTCTTTCTTTGTGCTAATTCCTTTTTCTTTCATAAACTCTTGGGGGGAAATGTATTGGGATTAGTAACATTGTTGGGGGAATTTTATTATACATATGCGTTTACGCAGTGGGCGTCTGTACTCATATAGATATTTTGATAGGATTGAAAGGGGTCAAAGAGATAGAAAAAAAAAGAATACAGCAGTCATGGCTCCTCCTGTCAGCCCTACCCCTGGACCTAGTGGTGTAGGGCCAGGCTAATCCTCCTCCAATTGTGACGCTTGTAAATGCCAGGTCAGCAATCCTTCCTTTTCAAGGCCGTGTCAACGGGTTCTTGCCACAAAATGTGGAGTCATGGATTTCATCCGTTGATGCCCATTTAAATGCCAAACAAATCGTAGATCCTTTTGTACAATTACAAGAAGCTAAAAGTTTTATAGATTTTTTCTAAGGGGGATGCGGAGTGCGTATTTAAGAGGTGTTTCATTTCAGGAAGCAGTTACTTGGGATGATTTCAAAAGTTAGGTTACGCGCGATCTATGGGGGTGAGGAAGCTTTGGATGTAGTGTTAACGTTACGAAATACACTTAATCAAGCCACTATGAATCGGCTTAATGTTGTTGAGAGAGCAGCTCTCATAGCTGATAGGCTTAACGAATATCAGGACATTTTAGGTAATTCCACTTGGGTTACTAACGATAATATCTCCGTGAAAGATTTTTTACGATTAATGTATTTAACTTGCATGACACTTATGTTGCCTGAAGCTTTAGTGCGGTGCTTTGATAAGAAGTTAATGCCTGCAAGTACGGAATTGGATGTCTATAAACAGATAAAGAAGCACATGTCCAAGTGTCCAGATCTCGATCCCGTGTTAACTCAAGTTTTTGCTAAGAATGAAACAAAACCACAAACAGTGAACGTAATTAATAATCCAGTAGCGGGAGTGACGTGTTACAACTGCAAACGTCAAGGTCACATAAGCGCAGACTGTAGAACGAAATTTTGTTCAGTTCACAACACAGGATCACATTCTTATAGTCAATGTTACGCGCGTAAGACACAACAATATCCTAGAAATACACAGTCAATTCCACAGTCAGTTCCATATGGAAATAAAAAGAAAAATCCTCATTTTAACAATAAGAAGAAACAACAAAATGTCAATGCAGTTCAGAGTCCGAAACAAACAAACACTTCTTCAAATATCGCTGAGCCTGGGCCGTCAAACCAGACCTCGCAAAGTCAGCCTAATTTTCAGAATGTGCAGAGCAAAGCAAATACCACATAGTTAACTCTAGAGGGGAAGAGAGTGATGTTGGGTCAAGGTCATTTATGTCAACATCAATAGTATTGAATAATCAATTTAATGTTTTATCAGATAATTGTGAGACAATAGATTTTCCTATGAAACACACGGCCGAATTAAGTAAAACAGTGCATGCTCCCGTAGATTTGCAACGAATTCATACAATAATAAGCCAAAATGAGTTACGGCCAACCTTATATGCTGTAAATTTAGAACACAAATCCTTTACGTTATTTTTTGACTCTGGTAGTCCACGTAATATTATGGATTTGAAGACGCATCATTTGTTGTTTTCGAACTTTCCGATTGAAAAATCAGGAATTAGACTTTCAGGTATAGGAAATAATGAATTAAACGTCATAGGCATAACTCATGTTCAGTTCAGAGTCGGTAATCGCACGTTTGCCGATACATTTGTTGTTGTGAAAAACATTAATATGTATCCAGCTGTAATTATAGGATACCCATCTATGGGAAATCAAAACATTATCTTAGCTCCTGCAAAGCACGGCGTGTATATCAAAGGGAAATTCTATAAGTCTTCTAATACTTTAAAGTCAGTTTTGGATAAAAAGGAGACGACAAATGTAACCGTAACGTACGTTGAAGAACCAATAACTTGTCTCACTAATAAAGAAATAATATACGCGACCCAGCAGAATTCTCGTTCACCCGTAATATCATCTTGCACGCAATATATCGAACCAAACATACCTTCGAATTTAATAGTGCAAATAAAGAAAACACTACCGGGATCTGAAATATTAATCCTTTCCGATACTTTGAAAACCAACGGATTGTCTGTCACACAAGCTATTTATACAGTAGGCTCACATCAGCAATGTAATATCGAAGTCTGTAATCATTTAAATAACACTTTAGTAATTCACAAAAATCAACATATCTTGGATGTAGAAGTTTATAAACATCGTATTCTTACCGTTGCTGAAATCAATCACTCTCAATCAGTTGCGGATGAATCCCTTTTACGATCTATTAAAAATAAAATCAGTAAGGACATTCAAGACGAAGAAATTCAGCAGAAAATTTTTGAACTTTTAAATAAATATACAGATGTCTTTTCCACTACGGATGGATCCTTAGGAAAAACAGATGTGATCGAGCATCAAATAAGGTTAAAAGACAAACAGAAAATTATATATGTACCCTCGTACAGACTCCCTATGAAATTCCAGAATGAAATAAATGATGAAGTAGGTAAAATGTTAGAGGAAGGAGTCATTAGAAAATCAAATAGCCCTTATAATTTTCCTTTAATAGTTGTACCGAAAAAAGATCGAACATGGCGTATCTGCGTCGACTTTCGTCGTCTAAACGAGGAAACGATCCCTGATCGATTCCCAGTGCCATGTACTGACGATATTTTGTCTTTGTTAGGTCAGAATAAATATTTTACCAGTTTGGACTTACTTAAAGGCTTTCACCAGATATCATTAGAAGAAGATAGTATCCCATACACAGCCTTCAGCACAGCAGGGGGACATTATGAATTTTTACGGATGCCTTTTGGTTTACGTTGTGCTCCTATAACATTTACAAGAATGATTAACATAGTGTTTGGAGACTTGTTAGGGGATATATTGCATGCCTATATGGATGATCTTGTAATCTTTTCCAACACCTTAGAGGAACATCTACGTAAGTTAGAACTAGTACTACAGAGATTAAGACAACATAACTTAAGGGTAAAGATTAGTAAGTGTGAATTTTTCAAAACAGAATTGATATATTTGGGTTTCATGGTGTCAAGCCAAGGTCTTAAAGTAGTCCATGATAAGGTGTCGGCTATACGTAATTTTCCCATACCTACTAATGTCAAGGGAATACAGCAATTTCTGGGTTGTAGTGGATATTACAGGCGTTTTATACGCAACTATTCAATAATAGCCGCTCCTTTAACTGATCTTACGAAGAAGGGCGTAGATTTCATATGGTCTGAGCAACATCAACAGGCGTTTAATACTTTGAAAGATGAACTGTGTAGTTCTCCTATCTTAAAATTTCCTGACTTCGGTAAGGAATTCTTCATTGCAACAGATGCCTCAGACTTAGGAGTAGGAGGGGTATTGCTTCAGCAATATGATAAACAGTTTTTCCCGATAGCTTTCTATTCTCGAAAATTGAGAACTTCCGAAAGTAAGTATGCAGTAATAGACAAGGAAGGACTAGCTATTGTTTAATTCGCTAGTGCATTTTAAGTTCATAATTTACGGTTATCCCGTTAAGGTTCTTACTGACCATAAACCACTAACAGAGTTCTTTAAAGGCTTCAATCACAGCCCTAAACGAACTCGGTGGCATTTAATCATTCAAGATTTTGGCGCAAGAATCGGGTATTTACCTGGGAAAGCAAATATCATTGCGGATGCATTATCACGCAACCCCGTGTCATCTTGTACGGAGTCTTTAGCTGAATTAATAGATATATCAACATCCATGCCTATTGTAAAAACAATATCTGAACAAGAAGATTTAGGCTGGAGTGCTGAATTGTTACAGACTGAGCAAAGAAAAGATCAGAAAATAGAAACAATTATAAATGCTTTGAAAGGCAATCATAAAGAAAAAGAATATATAAAGTATAAGCAGCAGAATTATGTAATCAAAGATAATATTTCTGTGTAGGACTGTGACAAGGAAAACCCGCAATACACCACATGTAACTAACGACCAGGTAGTAGTACCAAACTCACTTGTTTCCACTGTCCTGAATTGGTTGCATTCAAATCCATTACATGGACACCCTGGGTTCTCATTAATGTCACAGAAAGCCAAATCATTGTTTTATTGGCATACAATGCTTACAGATATAAAAAGACACATAGCTAATTGTCGCACATGTCAGGAAAACAAAGGGCATACGAAAACACCTGTTAGCTTAGGAGCTTATCCTGTTCCCAATCAACCCTTTGAAAGAATACATTTAGATTTGTTAACAGGATTTTACGAGTCAGACAGAGGAAATAAGCACCTCTTAGTGATTATAGATGCTTTAACTCGATATACAGAACTAATAGCGCTTAAAACTAAAACTGCGATTGAATGCGCTAGGAAGTTTTACGAGTGTTACATTTGTAAACATGGAATTCCACACATGATAATCTCAGACTCGGGTGGTGAATTTAATAATCACTTTCTTATCTCATTGTGTGAATTCCTCAACATAAAGAAGGTTAATACCATGATATATCACCCAGAGTCGAATGGGCTAGTGGAAAGAGCAAATAGGAAGATATTAAATATATTAAGGGTAACACTAGGGGGATCAGACCCCAACTGGGATATTGCAATACCGGCGGCACTGAGTACTCTGAATCATTCATATCATATATCAATTAAAATGTCACCGCATGAAGCATTGTATGGTACCCCAGTTAGAACACCTTTCCATGTATTAACGCCTACAACTAATCTATCAAATCCTTTAAAAGAATGTATAAATGCAAGTATAAGTCGATATGATATCCTTCGAAAGAATTTAGAAGAATCACAAATCATAATGAAAAGGAATCATGATAAAATAGCGAAACCAACTAAAACATATACCGTGGGTGATAACATCTATATTCAAATCAATGTCAGAAAAGGGCTCAACTATAAACTAACACCTAAGTTTGAAGGCCCATTTAACATTTTGGAAACATTAACGGCCAATAGGTTTAGAATTCAAAACGTAGCCCAACCCACGGATGAGAGAATAGTACCATTGTCTCACATAAGAAATTAAAAAGAAGTGAGGAAAAATTTTAATTTTTGTAACTAAAAAGTTTTCTTTTTAATACAGGAGTAATTACATATGTTTTTTCTCGTTACAGGTTTCCAAGATGAATTTTTTTGTTGTTGGGAGTGATATTGTTCGCTCAGACATTTTTTTCGTATGGGATGAGTTCTAAGACTAAGAATATATATTTTAAATATGGCAATATAGTTGAAAGACAAGAAGACATTTTTATTACATCAACCAACGTAATTGTCGAAGTGCATATGCAAGCAATTTTTCTTCAAGAGAATGATGTCACTAGCTTAAGAACCGCCATTTCAAGGTTTTTCTGCATCATTGGATGAGTTGCATAGGAGACATTTTCATTTGACTACTAAGAGTTTGCTTGGATCAACATTAAAAGTTGCAGAGATGCTATCTGATGACTTGAAAAATAAGACTGGAGAGACAGGATTCTTTGGCTTATGACCTTTTGATGTGGACTGTAGGACACGAACAAAAAGAAAGACGGAATCCGTTCATTTATGCTGCATTAAGCATCTTTGGGTCTGTTGCAAGTTTAGGTTTAGGACTTTCCAATCGTCTTAAAATTAGTAATCAAAATAAGAAAATTGAGTTCTTGACTCATAAAGATGAATTGATTATGTCAGAACTAAGGGATCAGTTAGCTTCAATCAATAAAATTATGGATTTGTTAAGTGAACATTCAGATAATATCGTTCAAATTATGGAAGTACAGGATTTGTTAGCAACATTAACGTATTATGATTCAAAGATAGATCACATACATAACAGAATTGCACATTTCATTGAGAAATCCAAGGATTATGTAGAAGCTATCACGTTAGCAACTAAAGGTGTATTGTCGCCCCATTTGTTGCCTATACGTTACTTAAAATTAGTTCTGGAGAACACTAGGGATAAACTAGGCTATGTTCCTTTGTTAGACGACCATAGGTTAGAATTTTATTACAGCCTAATTACAGTAAACGTAGATAATAACAAGGTTAGGATTACAATTCCCTTTGATTCTTCTGATGCCTGGCAATCTTACAGGATATCACCATTTCCGACTTTCATGACGAATCACTCAAATCCAGTAATATCCAGTTTGACAGGACACGTATTGATTTCCCCAGACAAGGAAACATATACGGTCCATTAAAGACTTAAATCAATTAACTCACTGTTCAGACGCAATGGATAGAAAAATATGTACAGCTGACTCATTTGAATTCCGTAAAAACTTGATGGATTCATGCGAGTTAGGTATAGTGCTAGACGGTGCTCTCTCCCATACAAGTGAAAATTGTCTGGATAAGCTTTATCCCTTTGACAATAAAGAATTCAATTGCAGACTAAATAATGGCTCGTGGATACGATACGACAAGGACGGCTTCAATGTATCATGGCCCTGACGGATCCACATCCTTCAACCACATCTTCGTCGCAGCAGATGGCTGTATCGGGACTTCCCCGAATTCCATGGTGACTGGCCTACGGACAATCATCAGAGAACGAGCTTACTTCGCGAACTTCACGTGGACCTCTACAACGCCCGCACTTCCTCTCCCCTATAAAGGAAGTGTGGCGAAACGCTTAATGAAACTTACCGAAAAGGACCACCTGTCGCCGACTTACAAAGAGATTCTTCACCCTATATTACTAGCAGGTTTATTTGTAACGGCGTTAATTTTTATCGCCGTGAACATCCTTGTTTGGCATAGGTTACGGCACAGCAAGCAGCTACAAAGGAACGAGTTGAATAGCCCTGACAATACCCCTTACCTGATCCAGTTCAAAGCTGTATGAGTGGCCACCTCATTCGCTAAGGGAGTAATTTGTCAGGATGATGTTTGTATGAAAAGCTGATTAGTACGCTAGTAATATGTAATTAAAGAAATTCTCTACATTTGCATTGTTAAAAATACATTTAAAATAACATTTAAAAAAAATAAATAAAATAAAAAAGGATATAAATCATTTTTTTTTTCTCTCGGCATCTAATAAAAATATATAAGCCGGAATGTTAAAAAAGAAAAGAGA
>NC_090749.1:55703160-55705248 GCF_036898095.1 Palaemon carinicauda | reverse complement strand
CTGTAGAGAGAGCCACTATTCACTAACTCTGGCCCCCAAGGCGAGAACAAGCAGAAATATGACTTAAATTCAAAACCTTCTAAGCCCATTCCTCATTGTTCATTATTTATACACAATGAGGAATCATATCTAATGACCAAGCAAATGGTCTTTGGAAGCGCTGAAGGGCTAGTTCATTAAGAACGTCGTTAGAAAGGTCGACCTGTAAGGTATATGGTATCTAATTTGTCAAGGCAGGCTTGAACAATAGAATTGTGTAGGCTGCTAAACCTTGCTCATGAAGGAAAATGAAGAATGATAAATAGGAATCTGTTGGGATTTCTTTCAGTTTCTTCACCTTGACAAAGGATAGCTATTTCTTCCCTGAAGCCTCATAATGTCTTCTGGTTTCCTCCAAAATCTAAACCGACTTTTAAACACCGAATCTTTTTCTCATCGTTAAGGAGAGAAAATCATGAGATGTAGGTTCCGTGTTTTCTGTGATGGAGCGAAGACAGTCGACTTCTGTACTTGCTGAGACAGGGATGGATCCGGTAGCGGAAAGAATTTTAATCGTAGTTCCAATGCCAGAGGGAACCACACGCTATTTGGCCACTTGTGGGCCACTATTGCAGCTTTCCCTTTGAAGGAACTCAGCATATCGAGGACCTTCAAAAGGAGGTGTGAGGAGGGAACAGATAGATACAGGACCATCTGATCCAGCCCAGGGACATAGCGTCCACTGCCTCCGCTAACGGATCCTCGTAAGGGGACACGTAACGAACTATTTTCTTGTTGTCTTTCGTCGCAAAGAGTCCTATATGCAGCTCTGGAACTTGACTCGAGATGAAGGAGAACGATCCTGGGTCAAGGGACCATTCTGACTCTATAGGTGTAAACCTAGATAGAGCGTCCGCTGTCACATTTCGGAACTTTTGAATTTGAACTGCTGACAGGTGCCATTTCTTCACGTTTGATGCATATTTTCTCCAGCCTCCTGTTGCATCCTTAAGCTGTGCTCTTAGCACTGGATCTGTTATCGAAGCAAACTGTAGAGAGCCCAGCACTCTCTCCTGTTTGCGTCTTGATATCTGTTTGGATTTCAATAGTCTCTTGACAGATCCTGCTATTTCTTTCCTCTTCTTACTAGGAATGGAAAGCCGATGTGACTCCAAATTCCAGTGGATTCCCAACCACCGAAATTTTTGAGCTGGAGAAAGACGAGACTTTTTTATGTTGATCTTGAATCCCAGATGTTCCAGGGACTGGATCACTATCTTAGAAGCTTGCATGCATACTGTCCTGGATGCTGCCCACACCAGCCAGTCGTCTGAGTAGGCTACTACTTGGACCCCTTTTAGGCGTAACTGATGGACGGCTGCGTTCGCGAGCTTCGTAAAAATCCTTGGGGCTATGTTTTAGCCCGAAAGGCATGGTTCTGAAGGCATAAAGTTATCAAAGTAACTTGAAGCCTAGGTAGGGGGAGAGGTGACGAATAATTGGAACGTGCCAATAAGCGTCAAACATGTCTATAGACACAGCATATGCCCAGAATGACTCTGAGTTTTTCTGAGTGCTCCTTTGGAACACAAAACAGCCTTCCTTTGAATTTGATGGACTTAGACTTCCGGATTACTCTTCTGACTAAGAGCTCTCGGACATATTCTTCCAGAGCGGGGGTTGAGTGTTGGAAGAATTGAGGAAATTGAGGTGGAGGACTGCTCCAGCTCCAACCTAGTCCATTCTTATTTAGGCTGTGGGCCCAGGGATCGAAGGTCCAGCGATCCCTAAAAAGCTGTAATCTCCCTCCTACTGGAAGTATCTACTTCTGCTGTTGTGGACCTGAGGCCTTGCCTCCTTGACCGCGTCCTCCCCTGGATCCCCTTCCTCTTGAAGGGCGTCTAGAAGAACCTCTGGCTGTTCCTCTGGCTCTCGAACGAAAGGAAGAAGTCTGCCTTTCGGAGGCTGGGTTAAGAACTGTCAACAGTGTCGTCGTTTGTTGAGGTACCAGCTGGTACGTGGTTGGAGGTTGTGCCACCGTCTGAGGCACCGCGATCACAGGAAGTTGTTGTTGATGTTGCTGTCGGTAGGGTTTAGCCGGCCGAGAGG
>NC_090749.1:55690660-55698160 GCF_036898095.1 Palaemon carinicauda | reverse complement strand
CCAGCTGTTACCAAGTTATGGAATGATCTTCCTAATCGGGTAGTTGAATCAGTAGAACTTCAAAAGTTCAAAGTTGGAGCAAATGTTTTTATGTTGACCAGGCTGACATGAGTCTTTCTATAGTTTATATGACATATCTGTTTTTGACGTTGTTAATAGTTTATGTAGGACATATCTGTTTTGACGCTTTTACTGTGTTTTAGAATGATATATTGTTAATTTATTCTCATCATTTATTTATTTCCTTATTTCCTTTCCTCACTGGGCTTTTTTTTATTGTTGGAGCCCTTGGGCTTATAGCATCTTGCTTTTCCAACTAGGGTTGTAGTTTGGCTAATAATAATAATAATAATAATAATAATAATAATAATAATAATAATAATGAGAATAATGATAATAATAATAATGTCGATAATAACATACTTATTCAATCTTTATAAATATATGTATTATATAAGGACGGGTGATTGTTATAACATTAAGTATATCCTTTATTTATCACAGAAATCCCACTATGAAATCAAAAGCTACAACCATCTAAAATCTATACTGTATGCAATGTATGCAATAAATGCATCTATAATCTCCTTGATAAATTAATTGCTTTTTGCATTCAAGCATCTTTCATGCAATGCCCTTTAAAGAATTAAAGGCAGCTCATGAACGGCAGAAGCAAGGGTCAGTGACAATGCCCTAGAAACCGTCATATATACAAATATGATCAGCTCCCAATCACCATCTCTAACCAACCTAGAATCAGGAAGGGGCCAGGAAATGGCTGCTGATAACTCAGCAGGTAGACCTATAGGCTCCCAAAAACCCGCCATCCTCAGCTCACAAGGATGGTGACGTTACAAACAATACAAGTAGCTCTCAAACTTGAGCGGGACTCGAACCCCAGTCCAGCAAAATGCGAAGCCCCAGGTGCCATTGTGACTGTAACAGGCATGTCTCAACATCTTTGTAATTGTCTAAAGAGAGAAAAATGTCTTCTCTCTTCTTTATCTTCTTCTTCTTCTTCTTCTTCTTCTCCTTCTCCTGCTCCTGCTCCTGCTCCTGCTCCTCCTGCTCCTGCTCCTCCTCCTCCTCCTCCTCCTCCTCCTCCTCCTCCTTCTTCTTCTTCTTCTTCGATTTGCAAAGGACGGCCTTTTAGCTCTGCGACATTTTCGGTTTCGTTATGTAACGAATGTTGCAACGCCACTGGTCAATCGATGAGAGAGAGAGAGAGAGAGAGAGAGAGAGAGAGAGAGAGAGAGAGAGAGATAATTTAACTGATAAAAGGGGACTGTGCCAATGTTTAACGGATGAGCAATGCAGGAATAAATAAGTTAGGAAGAGAGAGAGAGAGAGAGAGAGAGAGAGAGAGAGAGAGAGAGAGAGAGAGAGAGAGAGAGAGAGAGAGAATAAAATAGCGGTACAAATAATTCAAATATACCCCTCCATTTTTCATTATATTTACTTAAAGTCATCAAACAACATATGTGATAGCTCACTTTTGTAATCACATTTGTAATTACCTTTAACATATAATAATAATAATAATAATAATAATAATAATAATAATAATAATAATAATAATTGAATAAGATTAAAAACATAAACAAATTGTTGATATAAATAGAAATGGTAAAATCAGAACTAAATCCATCGCTCTCTCTCTCTCTCTCTCTCTCTCTCTCTCTCTCTCTCTCTCTCTCTCTGACTATCAAGCGGAATGATGCTTTGAAAGCATCATCATCATCATCTCCCCCTCTCAGAACTAAACGACCTATGACAGACGCAGCATCCAAAGCTTAGTTATGAAATTGTCTCTCTCACCTATTGATTGGTGCTTTCGTATTTCGAGCGAGATTAATATCAAGGAGGTATAATCTTGTTCAACGTACAAACGATGGATGCTGAGACCTAGGACCTGGGACCTGGGAGCCTTGACCTGGGACCTGGGACCTGGATAACTACGTGTTCGAGTGGGTTTGTTTGACAAAACGCATTTGTATTTGCGTAATAAAGTTTCTGTTTGTTTTAATGATTGGCGGTGTTTGTACAACTGTGAAGTATTTTGGGAAGGTAGGTATGTTTTGTATTGTGTTTGTTTGAGAATGCGTTTGTTTGCGATCAGGATCTCTGCATGTATGTCTTATGTAGGGGTTTGTACATTCAGGATTTTGTTAGGGAAGGTGACTTTGTATTTTGATAATAGCTTGTAAAACATTGAGAGGGAAATTCTGAATTGGCAAGTTGTATGTGGGAGTGTTTATGAATTGGAGAATTTGTACGTAAATTTTCATTCTTTGAGAAATAACCTGTTTGTGAATGTTATGTGGTTGTGTTTTTTTTTTATGTTTGGCTGTTTGTGTATGTTATGTTTTTCATATTTATTTTTGTTATTTTTAAGTTTCAGAGTTTGTGTCCTATTATACGTTATCCTAGTGACAACTTATTTGCTTTCCTTTGTAAGCCATGTTTATGCATATTTCTACGACAAAATGTTTGTATTTATTTCTGTTGTTCAGTGTTTGTCAAGGTTTCCAATGTTTCCACCAGTTTATGTTTGTGCATGTCGATAGTACAACCTATGTATAAGTGTTTGTATAGCTTTGAGTATACCCAATATTCTAAGAATCAACGTATGTGTATATTTGTGTTAGTCAGTGTTTGCACAAGTTTTATATGACTCAGCTTCTTTGCATGTTTGTGTGGTTATAACAGGTCAAGCCAAGCAGAAAATAATACGAAAATTTACAGCTATAATATCATGCACATCACATTGGCATGTGAGTCAATTGTTGCTGTTGTTGTTGTTGTTGTTGTTGTTGTTATAATACTCTATGTTTGTGAGTGCGTTTGTATGTCTATATGTTTGCGAATGTCTGCATGTTTCTTTTAGGGTCAATTAGGTATTTTAGGTATGTTTTATGTAATGATTATAACTTTCAGTTTGTGTAATAGGCACATGTCTGTCTGTCTGTCAATCTGTTTCTCTCTCTTTTTATACATACACACATATACATAGACATACAGACACACGCACGCACTCACCTACACACACACACACCCACACACACACACACACACACACATATATATATATATATATATATATATATATATATAGTGTATGTGTGCGCGTGCGTGTGTGTCAAGATAATGTGAATTCTACTGTTGTTAAATTAGATAAATTATCTCTCTCTCTCTCTCCTCTCTCTCTCTCTCTCTCTCTCTCTCTCTCTCTCTCTCTCTCTCTCTCTCTTTCAAATAAGAGATATTTGAATGTAAAATCTACAAGGATTTCCATCATGATTTATAATGCCTCCAATAAGAAGATAGCTCTCTCTCTCTCTCTCTCTCTCTCTCTCTCTCTCTCTCTCTCTCTCTCTCTCTCTCTCTCTCTCTCTCTTACCATTCCAAATTCCCCCAGATTCCCATCTAAATACACGCTTTAAATTCAACAAGAAGTTCGATTGAATTAGCATAAAACATTAAAGGGAAATGTATCGTTAAACAAGATTCAATTGAATTTTCCCAACTGAAACATTACTGTGAAGAAAGAAGAATTAGACGACTATTCAACCGTAGGGAAAACTAAATTGAATTTTCTTTTGTTTCATAGATGAGATTCTCCTCTTTTTATTTTCCCCCACCTTTTTTTAATTACGTCTCTCTCTCTCTCTCTCTCTCTCTCTCTCTCTCTCTCTCTCTCTCTCTCTCTCTTTCTTCCTGAGTATACTCTTCAAAGATATATATATATATATACATATATATATATATATATATATATATATATGTTTCCATTTATATATATGTATATCTATGCATATATATATATATATATATATATACACACACATATATATATATATATATATATATACATATATTTATATATATATATATATATATATATATATATACATATATTTATATATATATATATATATATATATATATATATATATATCGTGACCAAAAGGTTTATGTATCGTCATTATCAGGCAAGCTGTACTAATCCGGGACACCCATACTAGGTTGGTTTGCTGTGAATGATCAGACAAAATTCTTGCACCATCACCAATCTGCAGTTGACCAGCGTGGTGATGATAACTGGCCAAACCCCAGATATGAATAAGGACATTTCTGAGGCCTTTGTCCTGCAGTGGACTTAAAATGGCATCATTTATTGTGGTGGTTGTATATAGAAATCTAGCTTGTATGTATATCAAACTCACAGTTATTTTAAAGGTTTTTAAGGCCGCTCATGAATGGCGGAGTCAAAGGACATTGATATTGCCCTAATGAGCAGGACAATGCCCTAGAGACTGACCATATATACATATGATCAGTGCCCAAAGCCCCTTTCCAACCAAGATAGGACCAAGGAAGGCTAGACAATTGCTGCTGATGACTCACAGATAGACCTATACGGTTCCCCAAACCCACAACCCTTAGCTCACAAGGGTGGTGAGGTCGCAGCGACCAAAGGAACTAACGAAATTTAAGTGGGACTTGAACCCTAGTCTGGTGTTCCCAGTCAATGACGTTACCACATCGGCCAGCACAACCAATAGAGAGAATTGGAGGTTAGCCACCGTCCCCCTCACTGACATATGAGACTATCAATTCTATTTTAATATCTATTTAGAAATTTTATCACTTCAAATTATCAGACATATAGAAAAAAAAATGTTTCATGAGTTATCTAATTAAAGTAAATGAAACAAAAGGAAAAAAATTAACAACACAATGATGCAGAATAATTGATAATGAATGAAAAGGTAGATTATGAGATTATACAATTAAGATAATGCAGTTCTTAATACAATCCCAGGTAGCCATTATTCTGTATTTACAATAACTGTATTTGATTCTGTAGATTATGGCGATTAATTAGCTCATAGCTCATATGTAATCACACACAAATATAAACACAAATGTATATGTATATATATATATATATATATATATGTATATATATATATATATATATATATATTTATATATATATATATATATATATATATATATATATATATATATAAAATCTACATGGAAAATGTAAATATCTGAATCGCGTCTTTTCCCTACATGCACATATTTACACATACCCACAGAAACACATACACACACACACACACATATATATATATGTATATATATATATATATATATATATATATATGTGTGTGTGTGTGTGTGTGTGTGTGCGTGTATATATTATTAAATATTTCCTACCCTATTAAAAACATATATATATGAATACTACATGAAAAATTAAAATATTTTGAATCCTTATAGTTTCCTCTTTAACTTTTTTGACAAAATTCAAAATTTTCTCATTCTCCGTTTTCTCCTACACAAGCAGACACACACACACTCACACTCACACACACACACACACACACACACACATATATATATATATATATATATATATATATATATTTATATATATATATATATATATATATATAAATGTGTGTGTGCATACATAATTATATATTTCCTACCATAATATTCAAAATAACAATCTCTCCTCCACCTTCTCGTTAATTCGAAATGAATATCTTCAACATCTGCATTCTTATTGCAACAGAGATTTATTCCCAGTTTTCACGCTAAACGCCAAACCATAAAACCAGCACTGTCATAAAAGCTGTGTTTAAGATTGGCTAATAAAGAACAACAGATAATTCGTGTTACAAATGTCTTTGATCATTCAAGAAATATCAAACGCAGGTACCATTCTATTAAAGATACATACTATTTCATTTTGTTGAGCTTTTTAACCACTGTGGTTAAAACGATATTGATATTGAAGTTATTACCTCCGCCAACGAAGTTGGAAGGAGGTTATGTTTTCACCGCTTTTTGTGTGTTTATGCGTGTTTGTGTGTGTGTGTTTGTTTACAATTATTATCATTATCATTATCATCAAGGATTGGGGTGGCCGATGTGGTAACGTCCCTATCTGGTGAACACCAGACTAGGGTTCGAGTCCTGCTCAAACTCGTTAGTTTCTTTTTCCCTTTGCTTACACATACACAACGAATAGTCTGGCCAATTCTTTACATATTCTTTACACTGAGATTACCAAACAATTCTTCTTCACCTAAGGGGTTATAACACTGTGATGGTCCAGTGGCTACTTTCCTCTTCGTAAATGTAGAAGAGACTTTTTAGGTATGGTAAGCAACTCTTCTAGGAGAAGGACCCTCCAAAATCAAACCATTGTTCTCTAGTCTTAAGTAGTGCCATAGCTTCTGTACCATGGGCCTTGAATGCCTTGATTTAGAGTTCTCTTGCTTGAGAGTACACTCTGGCAAACTATTCTATCTTGTTTCTCTTCCTCTCGTTGTATTGAATTTTTTATAGTTTATATAGGAGATATTTATTTCAATGACGTTACTATTTTTTAAGATATATCATTTTTCCCTGTTTCCTTTCCTCACTGAGCTATTTTTCCTGATGGGAGAAAGAGAGAGAGAAATGATCAATATAGAGCTACATAGAAAATATTCACATACTGAAGATTAGTATATCAGAGTTTAGGCCATACCACTGATCTGAATATCCTCGTTCATTTCATCAGGGCAAATTCCTCATTGGACCAATAAAGAGACGAAGTATTTCTAAAATATTTTTGTGGTTAATTCCTGTCACCCTGAGGATTTGAATAATCCATACAGATGATTTATTCACACCTTGATTCTCTCCTGAATCGCCTGAAAGTTTATTCTAATACTCTGTCTTTTTTGTTTACTATTTATTATGTTTTTATTGTTTTTTTTGTTGTTGTTTTTAAGAAAGAGTTTTGATAAAATAAAGGGATTTGCATATCCAAATGTCTAACTCCAGTTTTTGATGATAGGAATTTAAATTTTAAGTAAATTTTTTTTTTTTTTTTGGTTGGAAGGTATGCCATCACGTGGTTTAAAGGTTTAAAGGTAGCTCATGAATGGCAGAGGCAAGGGACAGTGACAACGCCCTAGCGACTGACCAAATATACATATGATCAATGTCCAAGCCCCCAATTCACCCAAGATAGGACCAGAGAGAACCAGGCAATGGCTGTTGACGACTCAGTGCGCAGACCTGTAGGCTCTCCCAAGCCCCCACCCTTAGCTCACAAGGATGGTGAGGTTACAGACACTACAAGAAACTATCGAGCTTGAATGTGACTCGAATCCCAGTCCACCAGATCACCAGGCAGGGATGTTTCCAATAGACTGCCACAAATACGGTCATGGTATTCGAATGTTAACAATTATTTACGGATTAATTCAAATTCCTTTTCTGGAAATTATGCTGAGAAAGTTCTTACGATTCTTTAAAGCTAATTAAAAACTAAAACTATTTTCTTTACGATATATTGTTAGAAATATTGAATTTAATTCCAGCATGTTCCATCACTCTCCAATGTACCCTCATGATTTAAGCACTGTTATAGTACCTGGTAGTTCACAGACTATGGAGAGTTGCATCTACGAGGTGGATAAGATTCAA
>NC_090749.1:55673160-55675660 GCF_036898095.1 Palaemon carinicauda | reverse complement strand
ATTTTCGAAAATTAATTATTATGAGATTTTCGAAAACAAATACATATGAGATTTTCGAGAAAAAAACTGTTTTCTAAAAGGAAATCTTATGAGGTTTTCGAAAATGAAATCTTATGAGATTTTCGAAAAGGAAATCTGATGAGATTTTCGAAAATGAAATCTTATGAGATTTGAAAAATGTAATCTAATGAGATTTTCGAAAATAAAATTTTATGAGATTTGAAAAATGAAATCTGATGAGATTTTCGAAAATGAAATCTTATGAGATTTGAAAAATGAAATCTGATGAGATTTTCGAAAATTAAATCTGATGAGATTTTCAAAAATGAAATCTTTTTAGGTTTTCGAAAATGAAATCTTATGAGGTTTTAGGAAATGAAAACTAATGATATTTTTTTTTAAATTAAAATAAAATTTTCTGAGAGTTTATTTCCGTGGGAATTCAAGATAAAATTCTTTTGTAAAGAATGCAAAGTTTTCGATATAAAATCAAGTATATATATATATATATATATATATATATATATATATATATATATATATATATATATATATATATATATATATATATATATATATATATATATATATATATATATATATATATATATATATATATATATATATTTAACCAAAACATCTAGAAAAAGACGAAACCAAGTAACATTTCCAAGAACAAACCCAAGTTCTATCATTCAGAACACGTGTTCGAAACCAACAAAATTTTCAAGAACAAACCCAAGTTTTATCTTTCAAAACAAGTGGCCGAAACCAACATTTTCAAGAACAAACCCAAGTTCTATTATTCAAAACAAGGTTTCGAAACCAACAACATTTTTGAGAACAAAAACAATTTCTAGCATTCAAAACAAGTGATCGGAACCAACAACATTTCCAAGAACAAACCCAAGTTCTACTTTTCAGAACAAATGTTCGAAACTAGGACACACTTTCGAGAACAAACCCAAGTTCTATTATTGAGAATAATTGTTCGCAAACAGCATTCGGAACAAGTGTTCGAAACCATGACACATTTTCCAAAGCAAACCCGAGTGTTCGAGAGCTGAATAGGGAAGAATTTCCCCTGTGTCTATTTGCAATTTTGACTAAACGTCTAATTTGGGTAACGCGATTTACACAGGAATTACAGCCGGAACTATTTCAAGCAGAATTGCAGAACGAGATCTGAAACTTCAGGTTTAATCCTTTTCAAATATTCGTTTGTTTTTGTAGGAATATGAGTGAGATGATAATAATAATAATAATAATAATAATAATAATAATAATAATAATAATAATAATAATAATAATAATAATAATAATAACAATAATAATAATAATTATTATTATTATTATTATTATTATTATTATTATTATTATTATTATTATTATTATTATCATCATGATAATTTGAATATGACACTTTCCTTGTAATATGATTTAGCTCTAACTGGTCTGTTTTAAACTTACAAGTTTTGTAGTAAATTACTAATTTCTATCTAAAATGAAGTAGTAACATAAAATATGTATGCACACACACACACACACACACACACACACACACACACATATATATATATATATATATATATATATATATATATATATATATATATATATATATATATATATATATATATATATATATATATATATATATATATATATATATATATATACATAAGTATATACATATATATAAATATATATATATATATATATATATATATATATATATATATATATATATATATATATATATATATATATATATATATATATATATATATATATATATATATATATATATATATTTATATATATATATATATATATATATATATATATATATATATATATATATATATATATATATATATATATATATATATACATATATATATGATAAATTTTGCACATTTTTACGTGTTTCTTCGTGGCCAAGTGGGTTAGTCACTGTCTATATAAGCTTGCCGACCAGGGTTCGATTCCCGGCCGGAGCCAAGCTCTTGTCTTTGTGTGATTTCGCCTTGGGCTCTGATCCCGAGGTCGTTAAGAGAATCCAGACATTAATATATCAAAAATATATATGGCTTATTTGAATACATATATATATATATATATATATATATATATATATATATATATATATATATATATATATATATATATATATATATATATATATATATATTTATATACTGTATATATTTTATATATATATATATATATATATATATATATATATATATATATATATATATATATATATATATATATATATATATATATATATACCAAATCGGATTGCTTGATTATGCAATTTTCAATAAAGGTTTTCAAGATTTACAAACTAACCCAGCTGCGCGAGGTGCAGCCAACCCCCATGCTTTCTGGCCGTGTAACAGGTGAGGCTGCGCACACCACTCACGCGACTAACTCTGCCAGGGTCTTTCTTCCACTCCTAAATACACACCTGGTTTGGTCATAGGACCAGAGC
>NC_090749.1:55665722-55668222 GCF_036898095.1 Palaemon carinicauda | reverse complement strand
AAGCTTCCCCTAACCCCCCATCATTAGCTCACAAGGATGGTGAGGTTGCAGTGACGAAAGTAACTAACAAGTTTGACTGGGACTCGAACCCCAACCTGGCGTTCGCCAGTCAGGGACGTTACCGCATCGACCACCACAACCACTTACTCATATAATGGCTGAACTAAAATTTATGGAATAGAAAAAAAAAAAAAACATATCTACGCGTTTCAACCTATTGGAAATATCCCTGTCTGACAATCAGCAGGACTGGGGTTCGGGTTCCACTTAAGATTGATAGTTTCTTGTAGCGTCTGCAACCTCACCATCCTTGTGAGCTGTGGATTGAAGGTTTGGGGTAGCCTATAGGTCTACCTTTTTTTAAGCTACCATTGACTGGTCCTCCCTGGTCCTAGCTTGGGTGGAGAGGTGGCTTGAGGGCTGATCATATGTATGTATGATCAGTATGTAGGGTGATGTCATTGTCCCTTTTAAACCTGTCAAATGTGAAGAAAGAGCTGTTAAGTAAGCATAGTGTGAAAGAAGGAAAGTGAAAATCACAGGATATGAAAAACAGTGGTAAGAATCAGTTGAAGTATAATAAGTTTAGTGGTTAGTGAGAGGGGTAGATCCATTTGTTGTGTTTTTGAATCACTTATTGATGGTCTTTGATAAATTGATACGTTTAAATTGTAATATTTGATTTATGAATAGATTCCAAATCCTTTTAGATTGAATTTCGAATTTTATGTAGAATATTTTTTCTTATGAATAAGTCTCAGATCAAGTTAATTTCACCTTTAAATCTTGACTCTTTTATGTTTTATCTCGACATTTTGAAGTTTTTGTTCACAATGCCGTATAATATTCGTTTTAGCAATTATTATTATTATTATTATTATTATTATTATTATTATTATTATCATTATTATTATTATTATTATTATTACTATCAGCCAAGCTACAACTTTAGTTGGAAGAGCATGATGCTATATACCCTATAAGGGCTACAACAGGGAAAATATCCCAGTGAGGGAATGAAATAAGGAAATAAATAAACTGCAAGAGAAATAATGCAGGATTGATATGAAATATTTTATAATCACTAAAAACGTCATTGTTTTATCTAAATACATGATGATTTTCTCACGGTTTAACCCTATTTAATAAAATCTTGTGGTTAAAAGGGATTTTTTTCTATATGAAATGTATATTCAAATGAAATTTTTGTATTAAAATTCAACTTACTGCTATAAATAAGAACATTAATTTCTCTCTCTCTCTCTCTCTCTCTCTCTCTCTCCTCTCTCTCTCTCTCTCTCTCTCTCTCTCTCTCTGCCCTGGAAGCAATTATTGTTTCCTTGTAATCTCATAAACTCCACCGCTCAGGATAAGCCGTAATGTTTCTCAGTTTTTGTGGGTTAGAATAAGAATATCTTAGCGTCAGATTTAGGAGTTTATATGAGCTGGAAAGAAGCATTACCATTATTTACATTCCCCGGAAAAAAAAAGCCCTTTTCTTTTCCAGGATAGTGGGTGTTGGTAGGGCCGGAGGAGCTACAAAGACTATAAAGGTTTAATTTTTCATAACGTCAAAAATAGTCGACTCATTTTGCATTCATTAATCGTACGCTGAGCTAAAAGGTTTCACTAAAAGGGTTTTTGCATTATATAACTGATTTAGGGTTACTTGTTAATGTGTACAAATGTTGCAGCCTATTGGAAACGTCTCTCCCTGGCAGTCTGTTGGACAGGAGTTGGGGACGGCTTCATTCCGATAGTTTTTAGTAGTGTCTGCAACCTTGTGAGCAAGGGATGGTTAGGGGAGGAGCCTTTAGTTCAGCAACCATTGGCTGGTTCTCCCTGGTTCTAGCTTAGGTGGAGATGGTCTTGGGTGCCTGATATTAAGTATGTATGGTCAATTCCTAATGCATTCTGCTTTCCCTTGCCTCTACTACTCATGAGCAACCTTTAAACATTTAGATAAAGTTGTGTATGTGCAGGAATGTTTTCAGTGTTGAGAGGGGCTGTTATGAATGGTTAATATCCTTATAAATCTGCCTTTCTTTAGTTGACCAAGGCTGCTAATACTGTACCTGATAGTTGGTCGAATATGATGGATGATACACTAATGAAAAAGGGCATTGACTTAGGTACTGCCTCAGCCATTCATGAGCGGCCTTTAAGCCTTCAAACAGGTAGATCTTTAATTACCTTCGATTTCTCTGTTTCTTTGTTACCACAACTTACACTGATTACCTTTCTCTATTTTTTATTTATTTCATTTTGATTGTTTCTCTATACGCTCTTTGCAACATTCATATACGCTATGTACGTTCGCACTGAATTTTCCTTTTAGACATTTATCTCGCAAAGTGCTTTTGCAAATGACAATGACGACGATAATAAAGATGAAGACACCTTTGACAATGACGACTTCGACAACTTCTTTTTTATATTTGCTCTTTCATTCTCGCTGAACTCCAATGCATGCAAGGCTGCGAACTCCCCCTCACGAAAT
>NC_090749.1:55648222-55658222 GCF_036898095.1 Palaemon carinicauda | reverse complement strand
TATATATATATATATATATATATATATGTATATATATATATATATATATATATATATATATATATATATATATATATATTTATGTATATATATATATATATATATATATATATATATATATATATATATATATATACATATATATATATATATATATATATATATATATATATATATATATATATATATATATGTATATATATATACATATATATATATATATATATATATATATATATATATATATATATATATATATATATATATATATATATATATATATATATATATATATATATGTGTGTGTGTGTGTGTGTGTGTGTGTGTGTGTGTGTATGTTTGTGTGTACACATTCCTTTTGTGAGTAGGGAAACCTTAACATAGTGAAAGGGTTTATGTATCCCAGTGAGCAGCAAAGCTGTACTAGTTAAAACAACCCACACTATGTTGGTTTACTGTGAGTCATCTGACTAAAGTCTCCTACCATCACCAATCTGCAGTGCCCAGGATGATGTTCAAAATTGGACAGACCCCAGCCATGATTAAGGATATATCTGAAGCCTTTGTCCTACATATGTTGTTATTTATATTTATATTGTAAAATATTAAAACTCTGTCCCCATTACGTCAAAAATAGGAAAAATTCAACCTTTTGTTCATATTTTGTCCATCAGATTCTTTCATGTCAACCAAAGAAAGGATATCACATCAAATTATTAATAACCTAAAGTGCCTCTTTGAATATTTCCAATCTAAGATGATAATGTTAAATTTTATTCTTAAAAAAAAAAAAAAAAAATACATTTTCTCATAAGACTGCGTTTCATCTTTTCGAAAGTAACTAGAATATAAAAAAAAATGGAAATGAATGATAAAAGGACTTAACAAATATTGTTCCCTGTTAGTTCATGTCTGGAGATTAGAGCAAACATGTCAAGTAAAACGAAGGATTAAAAGTTAAGGCAGTAATCCTTAAACGAATTGATAATGGACCCTTGTTCATCTCGAAGGTAGAGAGTTTTTAGCTGCCTTAAAAACAGATGCTGTAAGAGTTTCTGGGTCCGGTTTTCCTTGGTTGTTTCTCTATTCATTTGTTTATCTATATAGACAATTGTATTATTTATATATCTTCCATTCTTAAGTTGTTCTTCAGAGACATTTTAGTCATTAGGTTATCTTTATTAGGTCAATGTATCCTTGTCATTACAAAAAACTGGTTGTAATATTCATGACTGGAACGGCAGTTTCCAACTGTGGAGACGAGATGTACCATCTAAAAGACCAGAAGTGCGGTGCTTTTAGTCGGCATACATTTATAATGGCAAACTATGAGGGAAAGTGATTTCCTATTGGCTAATTGTTACAGTAATGATCCGTAAATAGGAATTTTACTGTACAGTTATTACTCAAAGGGTTAACTACTGTACTGTAATCTTTCAGTGGCTACTTTCCCCTCGATAAGGGTAGAAGAGACTCTTTAGCTATAGTAAGCACCTCTTCTAGGAGAAGGACACTCAAAAATCAAACCATTGTTCTCTGATCTTGTGTGGTGCCATAGCCTCTGTACTACGGTCTTCCACTGTCTTGGGTTAGAGCCAAGGCCGTCTTTCGAGACGGCCTTGTTAGAGCTCTCTTGCTTGAGGGTCCACTCATGTACACTATTCTAACCGTTTCCTTATTCAATTTCCTCACTGGACTACTTTCCTGTTAGAACCCTTGAGCTTATAACATCCTGCTATTCCAACTTGGGTTATGACTTAGCTAATAATAATAATAATAATAATAATAATAATAATAATAATAATAATAATAATAATAATAATAATAATAATAATAATAATAATAAAAAAAAATTCCAGCATATTATTATAGCCAAGATCAGTTCGCGTTTTCACAACTTCAATTAAATGTGACTTTCTTTTCTTTAAACAAACTCTGGAACTCTATTTCTACTTCTAGTTTTCCACAAACATAATCTCACTTTCTTTGATGATTTAAAGTTTCTTCAGTTTTTTTTTTCACAGTTAAAGTTTCGTTTTTCCATCTGAGCTTGGATGAGACAATGATCTACCAGTGCCATCTGCCTTTGCATGGAAAAAGAAGGAAACACTTAGAAATCACTTGTTATTTTGTTATATCTTAACCATAAAAGACACCAAAAATTTTGACGTGAAGCTTTCTTTGATCTCTTCAAACTTCAATTTGGATATGCAACGTTATTTACAAACTCCTCAAAATATAGCATTTTGTTTGTAACGTCACCCAGTTAAGATACACTTTGGCTTGGTATGTTAGTCCAAAAATTTATGTTTGATATGTTACCTCATGTAAAAAAAAAAAAAAAAAAAAAAAGTCTTCACTTAAAAGATCTTGAAAAATAAAGTAAATTTTAAATGCACACTTTTATTTGTAATGTCACTGTAAATAAATGTAGCTTTTGATTTCTTACATTACTGTGAAAGATTGTAATTGGTATCATGCATGAAATAATAATGTAATATCTTCCCCACCTTTATCCCTATATTAAGGGGTTGGTTGGCTGATGGGTGCTCACCAATGCTTTCTATCAAAGGCATTCTCTTCCACCAATCCTCTTCTCTCCATATCATCCTTCACCTTATCTCGCCATCTAATTTTCTGTCTCCCTCTTGATATTCTCCCCCTAGAAGGTTCCATTCAAGCCCTCCTCACTTCCTTTCGGTATCCAGGAGAAGAAAAAAATAATAATTTCCATGAATCCAAGACTCTCCTTGGGAGCAAAAAAGAAATGGGGCTTACTCTCTCAAAAATAAGTCCATCATAATACAACAGATGATTTATTTAGTTTGTCTGATTTTAATCCAAAATTTAGAAAATGTTTTATGAAATATAAAAAGAATATGTTTCAGTAATCATCTTTCTCAAAACATTTATTTTGGTTCCGTTTATTAAACCAATTATATAGAATATTATTCCTGATACCCTTCATTAAAAAACATATTTAACCAAAATTGTGACCCAATAAAAAATCTTTCAATATCCTACAGTACTTAAAATGAAAGCCACAGCATATATTGAGAGCTTTCGTGTGTCATTCAAAACCAATTGTTTTAACACATATAAATGAAAATATGTAAATTATCAACTAAAGGGAAAAACGTTAATGAAAATTATATATTCTATGCATTTGTGTCAGTCAGAAATTAATATTTTATAACTTACACGAAACATACTAGAATTCTTTTTTCCTCATTACGTCACAAAAAAAAAAAAAAAAATAAAAACCATTTTTTTAGCATCAAGCAGGAAAGGAAAACAAGCTCTAATCCTCTGCCTGAAAAGAATTGCCTTCAGACTGGGCAAAACAATGTTCTTTCCGTGAAGACAAACCTTTCACTTGCCGGTCCATCATTCCAAGAGAAAGGAAAAAAGGAAATAGAAAATTTATTATGAAGTATCGAAGATCCATCCACCAAAGGATGGACCTTCTTCGACAGGGCGATAAAAATTTGCAAAGAAGTTACCTCACTTTATTCCTCCTCCTCCTCCTCTTCTTCTTCTTCTTCTTCTTCTTCTTCTTCTGAAAAAGGGTTGAGAATCCATTCTTATCGGAAACATTTTACCATGGAAATTTTATTCTATTGTTTACGGGAGCTGATATTACAGTTATTATCATTTTATAAGCTGTTGGTGGGGCTGAGGAAGCTTTCTTATTATGTATGTTCATAGAGAGATGTATGTTATGTTGTCCCTTGTCTCCAGATGTCCTATTTTTGTGTCAGTCGAAGTGAAATTAGTATAAAATTAATACAACAACAGCAAATGTCCATATTTCTATCTGGGTTTTGGCCAGTTTTCATATCATCGCTGGCCATAGTGGATTGTTGATGGTGGGAGACTTTAGTCTGGTGGGCCTGTCTATTACAGCTTTGCTGATCATGGCAATAAGGTATCACTCTAGTGCATTCATTAAGATTTGAATAAGTTTTTTTTTTTATGTATTTTTACTTGAATTTATCGAGTGTCACTGTGTTACATTAACGAATATTGTTGTAATCCAGTTTCTCTTTTCATTCTTTATATCTCTAATTTAGTGATGAAACATCAAATACGTATATAAATAATATACACCACAAAATGAAAGCCTTAGATTCATAACATAAATCTCTATACCTACATATATGCACACACACACACACACACACACACACACACACACACACACACACACACACACACATATATATATATATATATATATATATATATATATATATATATATATATATATATATATATAGATATATATATATATATATATATACACACACACACATATATATATATACATATATATATATATATATATATATATATATATATATATATATATATATATTATATATATATAATCATATATATATATATATATATCATATATATATAATTATATATATATATGCATATATATATATACATATATATATATATATATATATATATATATATATATATATATATGTATATATATATATATATATATATATATATATATATATATATATATATATATATATATATATATATGAAGATAGAGAAGAAGATACTTGTTTTCCTTACCTGAGCCAATCCAATTGCTTTCGATTTTATGCTGGTAGTTTCAGGGACTAACCTTCCCTATTCTGATTTAATCCTGAATCTCATTGGGGACTTTGTAATGAGATTTAGTGTGAATATTGTGTCTCTCAAGTCTTACATATTATCTTTTCATCGTCGTTGGATTTTATGTTTTCATTGTTTTGGGTGTTCGTTTGAAGGCGTTTATAGTTTTATAGGTTTTGGATATTTTTGGTGTTTATAGGCATACTTCCTAATCTCTCTCTCTCTCTCTCTCTCTCTCTCTCTCTCTCTCTCTCTCTCTCTCTCTCTCTCTCTCTCTCTCTCTCTCTCATCATCATCATCATCATCTTTGGAATGCACTAGAATTATCAAAAACTTATATTAATTGTTTATCTCTTGAGCTCTGAAAAGGCGTTTTTTCTCTGATGAATTTAATGAAATTTGCATTTCTAAATTAAAGAAATAATCTTTTTTATTCACTGATATTTAAGTAGTTCCAAAAGAAACTTGCCGACAGAATTGAGATAATAACTATTACTATTAATAAGGTAAAACCCTACTTGGATAAGGGTTCTAAAAGGGAAAATATATATGCATCTATGAATATATTCGGTCATTATATGTAAGTATAAATATACAGTAGATTTACGTATATATACATATGCATTATATATACCCTATGTATATATATATATATATATATATATATATATATATATATATATATATATATATATATATATATATATATATATATATATATATATATATATATATATATTAGTTGTAGCAAAAGAGTGGGAGAATAGAGTAGGTGGATGTAAAAGGGAGCTAGTGAGGGTTGAAGAGCTAATAAAACCGGGGGTAAAGAGTAAATATCAGGAAAGGTTGAAAATGGCATATGACGAGGTGAGAGTAAGATAAACTGGTAATTTAGAGGAGGAGTGGAAGTTAGTAAAAGAAAATTTTGTTGGGATTGCAAGTGATAAATGTGGCAAGAAGGTTGTTGGAGGCAGCATGAGGAAGGGCAGTGAATGGTGGAATGAAGGAGTGAAGGTAAAAGTGGAAGAGAAAAAGAGGGCTTTTGAAGAATGGCTGCAGAGTAATAAAATAGAGAAGTATGAAAAATATAGAGAGAAAAATGTGGAAGTATAGCGCAAGGTACGCGAGGCAAAGAGGCAAAGAGGACAGCTGACCTGAGGTGGGGTCAGGGATTGGGTCAGTCATATGAAGAGAATAAGAAGAAGTTTTGGAAAGAAGTGAAGAGAGTAAGGAAGGCTGGCGCAAGAATTGAAGAGACAGTGAAAGGTGGAAATGGAAGGTTGTTAAAAGGAGAGGAGGCAAGGAAAAGGTGGGCGGAATATTTTGAAAGTTTGCTGAATGTTGAGGATAATAGGGAGGCAGATATAATTGCTGTTCCAGGTGTTGAGGTGCCAGTGATGGGAGATGAGAATGAGAGAGAGATTACAATAGAGGAAGTGAGGATAGCACTAGATGAAACGAGAGTAGGAAAAGCATCTGGTATGGATGGTGTGAAAGTTGAGATGTTGAAGGAAGGTGGTGTGACTGTACTTGAATGGTTGGTGAGATTGTTTAATATGTGTTTTGTGTTGTCAATGGTACCAGTAGATTGGGTTTGTGCATGTATTGTACCACTATATAAGGGTAAGGGAGATGTGCATGAGTGTTGTAATTCAAGAGGTATTAGTTTGTTGAGTGTAGTTGGAAAAGTGTATGGTAGAGTAATGATTAATAGGATTAAGGATAAAACAGAGAATGCAATCTTAGAAGTACAGGGTGGTTTAAGAAGAGGTAGGGGTTGTATGAATCAGATTTTTACAGTTAAGCAGATATGCGAGAAATATTTAGCAAAAGGTAAGGAGGTGTATGTTGCGTTTATGGATGTGGAGAAAGCATATGATGGAGTTGATAGGGAAGCAATGTGGAATGTGATGAGGTTATATGGAAATGGTGGAAGGTTGTTGCAAGCAGTGAAAAGTTTCTACAAAGGTAGTAAAGCATGTGTTAGAATAGGAAATGAAGTGAGTGATTTTTTTCCGGTGAGAGTGGGGCTGAGACAGGGATGTGTGATGTCGCAGTGGTTGTTTAACTTGTATGTTGATGGAGTGGTGAGAGAGGTGAATGCTCGATTGCTTGGACGAGGATTAAAACTGGTAGGCGAGAATGACCATGAATGGGAGGTAAATCAGTTGTTGTTCGCGGATGATACTATACTGGTAGCAGACACAGAAGAGAAGCTTGACCGACTAGTGGCAGAATTTGGAAGGGTGTGTGAGAGAAGGAAGTTGAGAGTTAATGTGGGTAAGAGTAAGGTTATGAGATGTACGAGAAGGGAAGGGGGTGCAAGGTTGAATATCATGTTGAATGGAGAGTTCCTTGAGGAGGTGGATCAGTTTAAGTACTTGGAGTCTGTTGTTGCAGCAAATGGTGGAGTGGAAGCAGATGTACGTCAGAGAGTGAATGAAGGTTGCAAAGTGTTGGGGACAGTTAAGGGAGTAGTAAAAAATAGAGGGTTGGGCATGAATGTAAAGAGAGTTCTATATGAGAAAGTGATTGTACCAACTGTGATGTATGAATCGGAGTTGTGGAGAATGAAAGTGATGGAGAGACAGAAATTGAATGTGTTTGAGATGAAGTGTCTAAGGAGTATGGCTGGTGTATCTCGAGTAGATAGGGTTATGAACGAAGTGGTGAGGGAGAGAACGGGTGTAAGAAATGAGTTAGCGGCTAGAGTGGATATGAATGTGTTGAGGTGGTTTGGCCATGTTGAGAGAATGGAAAATGGTTGTCTGCTAAAGAAGGTGATGAATGCAAGAGTTGATGGGAAAAGTACAAGAGGAAGGCCAAGGTTTGGGTGGATGGATGGTGTGAAGAAAGCTCTGGGTGATAGGAGGATAGATGTGAGAGAGGCAAGAGAGCGTGCTAGAAATAGGAATGAATGGCGAGCGATTGTGACGCAGTTCCGGTAGGCCCTGCTGCTTCCTCCGGTGCCTTAGATGACTGTGGAGGTAGCAGCAGTAGGGTATTCAGCATTATGAAGCTTCATCGGTGGTGGATAATGTGGGAGGTTGGGCTGTGGCACCCTAGCAGTACCAGCTGAACTCGGTTGAGTCCCTGGTTAGGCTGGAGGAACGTAGAGAGTAGATGTCCCCTTTTTGTTTTGTTTCATTGTTGATGTCGGCTACCCCCCAAAATTGGGGGAAGTGCCTTTGATATATGTATGTACGTATGTATATACATTTATATATATAAATATATATATATATATATATATATATATATATATATATATATATATATATATATATATATATATATATATATATATATACACATATATATATATGTGTGTGTATATATATATATATATATATATATATATATATATATATATATATATATATATATATATATATATATATATATATATATATATATATATATATATATACACACACACACACAGAGAGAGAGAGAGAGAGAGAGAGAGAGAGAGAGAGAGAGAGAGAGAGAGAGAGAGAGAGAGAGAGAGAGAATTAATATAGATTTGTTCTGGAAGAGACATGCTCCGGAAAAGCGACCCTGAGGAGACAAAGAGAATATGAGAAACAGAAAAAAGAAACAGAAGAGAATCATCCTAGACTTTCGCGTGTTGCACCCAATTGAACGTATCCATTACCTGTTCATTAACTAGGAAAAAAAGAATTTGTGGTTATTGCACAGAAGAAATATGATTTAATTAGAGCTCTTGCTGTTCGCACGTGCGCGTGCAAGCACGGCACAAAGAAAGCACAAATGAATGCTGCTAATACATGCAAGCATTTATTATGCAAAAAACTTTGTAATTTGTGGCGGGAAAAATAATTTCTTGCAATTTTGGGTTGTGCCAGAAGCAACGTGTTTTCTGGAATCTAATTATGAGACGTTTGCTAAGTTTTGTTTAAATTAAATCAGTGTAGTAATTCTATATAATTCGATGTGAAAAATGTAATTCGCGGTGATAAATTTAATTGTGGGCGAAAGATATAATTTTGGCTGGTAAATGTAATCCAAATAATAGATATGATTCTGAGGGGTATAAGTCATTCTAGATAATAAAATTTATTCTGGGTAATGAATGTTATTCTTGCCGATAAATGTAATTATGAGTGAAAAGTATTCTGAATGATAAATGTAATTCTGATTAATGAATATAGGCCTCATTCATAAATGTATTTCACGGTGATAAATGTAACCGTAGGTGATATATATATATATATATATATATATATATATATATATATATATATATATATATATATATATATATATATATATATATATATATATATATATATATATATATATATATATAATTCTGGGAGACAGAAGTAAATAGATAATTTCATTATTCATAGATAACCTTCATTATTGCAGTTTCGGCAATTTGTATGGGATTGTTGTTTCCGAGTGTACCTTCCGTGGTACTCCTCACCAGGATGTACTCCCTTTCCCCTCTACCCTAGGGACGAGGAGAGACCGAGGAGTCATTCATCTGGCAATGCCTCTCAATGTGATAGAATATAAATATATATATATATATATATATATATATATATATATATATATATATATATATATATATATATATATATATATATATATATATTTATATATATATATGTATATGTATCCGTATATGTATATATATATATATATATATATATATATATATATATATATATATATATATATATATATATATATATATATATATATATATATATATATATATATATATAGTATGTGTGTGGTGTGTGTGTGCGTGTGTGTGTGTGTGCATGCATACATTAATGTGGAATACCTTAACAACTTGAGATTTGCAGAAGACATAGTTGTGTTTAGTGAATCAGAGGAGGATTGTTAAAAGTTGATTGGAAGATTTGAATAGAGGAAGCAGAAATATAGGACTGAAAATAGATATGAGTAAAACTAATATGATTTTTAATGTGAATGCATAGAGACAACAAATAAGAGTCCTGGGCGAACCTTAAGAGACTGTTAATGAATATGTGTATTTAGGACAGACACTAATCGTTTTCCTAAGGCACAAAACCGAAATTGAAAAAAAAGGATAAGCATGGAGTGGAGAGCATTTGGGGAACAAAATTGATTATGAAGTGTAAAATGCCAAAAACAAAAGTATTAAATCCTACCAGTATTAACTTATGTATCAGAAGCTTGGATCCTTACTAAAGACTTAGAACATAAGCTAGTTATAACTCAATGAGCTATGGAAAGAATAATGACGGGAATACCGTTAAGGGACAGAAAAAGAGCACCATGGATACGAGAGCAAACTAAAATAGAGGATATTCTAACAACTTGCAAGAAAAAGAAA
>NC_090749.1:55635722-55640722 GCF_036898095.1 Palaemon carinicauda | reverse complement strand
GGTTTGGTGTGAGATGTTAAAAATGCTGGGGTCGTAAATGATTTATTTTTACCATGTTTGGAATAACAGGAGGTATCAAATGGTTTCAATGGCTTATAATATATTACCTCCGCTAAGGAGGTTCGGTTTTTACCTGCATTTATTCATTTTTATCTGTTTAATTGTGTGTTTGAAGGATGACGTCAAAACCTCTTGCCGGAAATAGATGTTATGCTCTAGGATCAACATTTCTTTTTACACTTATGCAGTGTAATGTTAAACTTTGAAATGGGGGGGGGGGGGAATTAGGTATACTGTATACTTATGTAAAATTTTATTTACGATCAACATGAAAAGAGTAGTGCGTCGTCCGTATAATTAGTAAAATTATGACCATCTTCATTAGCGGGTGTTTGAAATATCTGATTTTCTTTCTACTTATGTATACTCTATATATATAATAATATTTACGTAAAGGAGATTTTCTGTAGAGTCATCATAAAAGGAATTATATATTTGAAAGATTATTATTTGTTAAACGATATAATTTTTATGAACTATTTTGGTTTTTAATGGGTTACAAGAAGTTGAAAATTATCTTTAGTCATTAATGACCAAATAGAAATTCTAGGCAATTTACAATATTCTTTAACATTTTACGACTGACTCACTGTTTTCTTTTCATCCTTCTTCTTCCCATATCTGTTATGTAACTCCCTATTGTGTTCCTCCTCTCACATTTCTCTACAAGCGGGTTACTGTAACACAAACCACTAATTCTATTTTTAACTATGAAACTTTCCAAAGGAACCAACATTTCTTATCATTTTAACCACTTTTTATAAAAAAAAGACCAAACTCTTTCTGAGTGTACAGTAGACATCTCAACGTTGCGAAAGGGTTTATGTATCGCCATGATCAGCAAGGTTGTACTAGTCAGGACCACTCATACAAGGTTGATTTGCTGTGATGGTCTCCCACCGTCACCAATCTGTAGTTGACCAGCGTTGTGATGAAAACTGGCCAAACCCTAGACCTGAATAAGGACATGTTTGGGCTCTTTGCCCTGCAGTGAACTAGGCACAGCCCCATTTGTTATTGTCATTAAATGCAGTGTGGGTCCAACAAGAACAAGAACAAGAAGAAAAAGATGAAGATCATGCAATATCCATCTGTCCACCTCTTTCCACATTTACATTTTGGAAATTAGTTTTCTGCAGAATTTACTTTAGGATTCTTCCCTTCTATTGTCAAGCTTTAGAATTCTCTTCCTACTTATTTGTTACTTCTCTTTATAAACTTTTATTCTTCGTGATATCTTTCTATTTTCTGGTCTGTGGTTAGACCCAACTTGTCTTTTCTCCAGCTTACTTTTAAAGGCTACTCGTGAATGGCAGAGGCAAGGGATAGGGGCATTGCCCTAGCAAGCAGGACAATGGCCTATGATCACCGGCCAAATCCCCTATCCACCCAAGTTTGTACCAAGGAGGGCCAGACAATGTCTGTTGATGACTCAACAGGTAGAAATATAGGCTTCCCCAATCTCCTCATCTTACCTCTCAAGAAGGGTGAGGTTGCAGCGACCAAAGGAACTAACGAGTTTGAGCGGGACTCGAACCCCAGTCTGGCGGTCAACTGGAAGAAACTTTACCAATAGGCTACAACAAGTCTTGTTTTGCATCTGGGCAGATTAAGTATAGGAGTCCCACTGAAATTTGTTTTACCCTCCTAATCGTTTTTTTTTTCTTTTTTTTTGGGGGGGGGGATGGGGGGAGGGGTATTTGTCTGGTCTGGTCTACTTATATATACTTGATTGCCCATCCAATACTAACCTCAGTCTCTAAGTAAAATATGAGGAATGCCAGAGAGACTTAAAAGAGAATTCTTCAAATAGAACTTACTTGGATTCTTAAAGCAATCATTTGACCAAGAAAAAAGCCTTTAATTTACTGTAAGTATTTCTTGAGATAAAATTCCCTAAAAACGTCCTCCGTCTGAAGAGAGAGAGAGAGAGAGAGAGAGAGAGAGAGAGAGAGAGAGAGAGAGAGAGAGAGAGAGAGAGAGAGAGAGAGAGAGAAAGAGAGTGCAGCAAAAATGGAAAAGAAATCAAATCTATCATGATAAAGGTGTCTGAGCAGTGGAAGAGAAAACCATGGAATTTCACCTTTATTCCCTCTCGACTTGAAGGTGTATTTCCGTTCTCCCGGATCCATCATGCAAAATGCACGTTTACTTGTACTCCACCAAATTTCTTCTCTAAGGCAGCTTGTCTTAAAGATGAATTTTCCTAGCCTTATAACCCCCCTAACTTTTGGCATTCAGACGGAAAGTAGTTTAGCCTCGCCAAGAGTATTCTTAAGTGTTTAATGTCACTTAAGGAAGGGGGAAATATCATTAACTTTATACCTCCCTGTCATTTAAAGTCCCGTTATGGGGCTAAACAACTTCTGAATGAGTCTGCGAGATCAGTATGAAATGAAAACTTTATCAGCAATAGTGAGTTCAACTGAATGGCTCTTCTTCTTCTGTCTTCACGCTATTCTTCTTACTTTCCTGATCGTATAGTGACCCATTGCCACTAACACCAGAGTCTTGAAGTATGTTGTAAGTTTCTGGGTGTTGATTTTGTAGGGGATGAAGTGTCTTTTCTCCATATATCTATTACACTGATAGTCATGGCAGGTTATGTCCAATGCAACATATATACATAAACACACACATGTGTTTGTGCGTGCTGTTTTCCTCTAATGTCAACCATGCAATTTGGGGCAAGACCCCTTTTATTATTATTATTATTATTATTATTATTATTATTGTTATTATTATTATTATTATTATTATTATTATTATTATTATTATTATTATTATTATTAAGCTACAACCCTAATTGGAAAAACAGGAGGCTATACCCAAGGGCGTCAACAGTGAGGAAAGGAAATAAAGAAATAAATAAACTACTATACATGAAAAGTTACTAATAATTAATATAAAATATTTTGAAATAGATCTTTCATATATTAACTATGAGGAGAGACTCGTGTCAGCCTGTTCAGCATAAAAGCATACTCTGCAAGTCTGAACTTCTCAAGTTCCAATAATTCAACTGCCTGGTTAGGATCCAACAATGCATTCGCAATCAGGAAATTTATGTGAATAGTACTTCAACATTTGCATGTTTGAATGGCATTCAAGTATCTGGTAAGACCCTGTTTGGCTATGTGGTTCTCAAATGATTCAATATCATTCAAGTTTCTAATGCACACACGAGTATAAGGGTTATTACTCTCATATAATGATGACTCCATTATGTCTGTTGAATTTCACTCGTGTCTGCTTTGCACTCTGTAGTATTTAGATTTAAATCTGGTATCTGGATAGCATTTGAGTGCCTGAATTGGACTACAAAAGTGCACTCTATTATTATTATTATTATTATTATTATTATTATTATTATTATTATTATTATTGTTATTATTATTATCACTATGATTATTATCATTATTATTATTAATAATAATAATGATAATAATAATAATAATAATAATAATAATAATAATAATAATAATAATAATAATAATAATAATTGCTAAACTACAACCCTAATTGTAAAAGCAGAATGCTATTAGCTCAGGGAAAATAGCACAAGGAAAATAGCACTGTGAGGAAAGGAAGAGAATTCTAACCCAAAACAGTAGAATACCATGGCACAATGGTTATGGCACCACTCAAGACTAGAGAACAAAGGTTTGATTTTGGAGTGTCCTCCTAGAAGATCTACTCACTATTGCTAAAGAGTCCCTCCTACCCTTACCAAGAGGAAAGTGGCCACTGAAAAGACGTACCAAGAAATAAGAAATTGAAATTGGTGATATTTGTTTGGGTACCATTAATTTATAAGAGGTTACAGAAAACGAGGGGCAGAGGATACCTGATAAATGTGGTTAGAAAGGATGATAAGAAGCATAATCAAAATAATAGCAAAAAACAAGTTTTGATTCAGTTCATGAGGGTCATATCCCTCCAATTTAGGACCCCTATTTTTATTCAAGGTGGACCATATTAATTATCCTCTCACTTTTTTCCTCCAAGTTTATTTAACAGATGCTGGAAATTAAGTTATTATCAATATTAAAAAAGATATACTCATCACAAAAAAGTATAAAATATTACTATAATAAAGGATATATATTAAGTAATTTTCCATTATGTTATTGGTGACATTACTTTTTATTTTAAGTTTGGACTGATCAGGTTTATCGAAAGCATGTTGCTAGACTTGACCATCAAGACATAGCTAATGAATTTGTAAACATTACCTGGCACAAGGGTAAATATTTCTGGATATTTGTGTTGCACTTACTGTATATTGTTTGGCTATATCAAGAAGTTGAGCAATTTTTATATCAGTTGCAAAAAGCTTTAATTCAAGAAGGGTTTTATGCAAGTGAATTACCTCCATGCATCTGTATCCTCCATCGCTTCTCTTCTCATACAACTTTGTTATCGTGTTCAAAATTTTTATTTAATGCATTCAAAAAGCAATTCATTCAGTATCGTTCCCTTTTATACTTTTGATTTGATTTTCCACATTTACTGTCACAAGTAATCTAGTATATTCTTATTCTTGTCATTCACTCGCTTGCTATCCCTTTTGGTACCATCCCTAACCTTAGATGTTAAATCTCACATTGGTAAAAGGCTTTTATTTTTATAACACACTATTATTTTACACTCGTAATGGAGTCCTATAAACCCTATAATATCCTGCTCCATAAAATAAGTGTATTTCCATCCTTATTACTTATGATGTAAAAAAGAAAATGTATTCTAAATACTGATCACTTCTTCTACAGAGTTAAGTGGAACTGAACATTTAAGATGTCAAAGAGGACTTGCTGCGTATTTTAGCTAATCTGTAAATAGTGGACTTGTAAATTAGTTGACTAGCTAATAATGCTAAAATAGTCATACTTTTCTCCTAATATTATTCATTTAATCATAATCATATGGACTTAAGATAC
>NC_090749.1:55583222-55630722 GCF_036898095.1 Palaemon carinicauda | reverse complement strand
ATATATGCTCAATATTTCAAATACAAATTAGGAAAAGAAAATTAAAAATCTTTCGTCAAATGACAGATGTCGCTGGGATCCAGTTTCGTTGTGAAGACATTCAGAAGACTTCGGTGAAGACTCCGTTTTTTAAAACTAAAGGTGGTGATGGGCAGAAAGAAGTTAGATTGAATATGGAGAGTTTTAAGGGTAATTGTTATTGTGGTGTCGGTTTGGATGCTAAAATTGTTTCTGAATTGGAACAAACTCTTAAGGATCTTATTGTAGCTTCACAAGGTAAGATTTTATGTTGTTACTATTGTTCCGTCTTAGATTCCGGAACATTTATTTCACATGCAAGAGGAATGTCTGAGAATGAATCACGATCTTATAAGGCCCAAAAGGAGGGACTCGTTATAGATTTGATGGAGGATCTTATTGGAGCTTCACAAGGTAAGCTTTTATCTTGTTACTATTGTTCCGTCTTAGATTCCGGAACATTTATTTCACATGCAAGAGGAATGTCTGAGAATGAATCACGATCTTATAAGGCCCAAAAGGAAGGACTCGTTATAGATTTGATGGAGGATCTTATTGGAGCTTCACAAGGTAAGCTTTTATGTTGTTACTATTGTTCCGTCTTAGATTCCGGAACATTTTTTTCACATGCAAGAGGAATGTCTGAGAATGAATCACGATCTTATAAGGCCCAAAAGGAAGGACTCGTTATAGATTTGATGGAGGATCTTATTGGAGCTTCACAAGGTAAGCTTTTATCTTGTTACTATTGTTACGTCTTAGATTCCGGAACATTTATTTCACATACAAGAGGAATGTCTGAGAATGAATCACGATCTTATAAGGCCCAAAACGAAGGACTCGTTATAGATTTGGTGGATGAGAGAAAACTCTATAATAGAAACAAGACTGTTGTAGAAGGTCTGATTGAAAAATACGAATCTATTATGGAAAGCCATGAAGAAATAAGGAGGAAGGTGATAATTGCTATACAAGGAAAAAAAGGTAAAGTAAAACAAAGGGTTCAAGAATTCGAGGAAAACGTTAATGTTGTCGGACATCAAACTAATATGAAAAAAGTTGATATTGAAGAATATGCAGCAATGCGAGAAATTCTGATAAGAGATGCTAAAGACTCACCCTTAGCCAGAATATGGGAAATACTGGAATACAAGAGGTCACACGTGACAGGAATATTTGAAGAGCTCGTTCAAAAGTATGAAAATATGATAGAGAGAAAAAAGGGAATATGGAAGAAGAAAACAAACCCAGTAGAAGTTCAAAAAGGACAAGTGAAAGAACTTATAAGCCATTTTGAGGGAACAGGAAATACTGAAGTGAATATCAAACTAATGGGTGAAGAAGAATAAGTGGTACTAAGAGAAATTCTAAGAAGAGGTGCTAAGGACTCAGCCCTAACTAGAATACGGGAAATATTGGAATACGAGAGATCACACGTGACAGGAATAGTTGAAGAGCTCGTTCAAAAGTATGAAAATATGATAGAGAGAGAAAAGGAAATATGGAAAAAGAAAACAAACCCAGTAGAAGTTCAAAAAGGACTAGTGAAAGAACTTATAAGCCATTTTGAGGGAACAGGAAATACTGAAGTGAATATCAAACTAATGGGTGAGGAAGAATATGTGGTACCAAGAGAAATTCTAAGAAGAGGTGCTAAGGACTCAGCCTTAGCTAGAATACGGGAAATATTGGAATACAAGAGGTCACACGTAACAGGAATAGTTGAAGAGCTCGTTCAAAAGTATGAAAATATGATAGAGAGAGAAAAGGGAATATGGAAGAAGAAAACAAACCCAGTAGAAGTTCAGAACGGACAAGTGAAAGAACTTATAAGCCATTTTGAGGGAAGAGGAAATACTGAAGTGAATATCAAACTAATGGGTGAGGAAGAATATGTGGTACCAAGAGAAATTCTAAGAAGAGGTGCTAAGGACTCAGCCTTAGCTAGAATACAGGAAATACTGGAATACGAGAGGTTACACGTGACAGGAATAGTTGAAGAGCTTGATCAAAAGTATGAAAATATGATAGAGAGAGAGAAAAGGGAATATGGAAAAAGAAAACCAACCCAGTAGAAGTTCAGAAAGGACAAGTGAAAGAACTTATAAGCCATTTTGAGGGAACAGGAAATACTGAAGTGAATATCAAACTAATGGGTGAGGAAGAATATGTGGTACCAAGAGAAATTCTAAGAAGAGGTGCTAAGGACTCAGCCCTAACTAGAATACGGGAAATATTGGAATACGAGAGATCACACGTGACAGGAATAGTTGAAGAGCTCGTTCAAAAGTATGAAAATATGATAGAGAGAGAAAAGGGAATATGGAAGAAGAAAACAAACCCAGTAGAAGTTCAAAAAGGACTAGTGAATAAACTTATAGGCCGTTTTGAGGGAACAGAAAATACTGAAGTGAATATCAAACTAATGGGTGAGGAAGAATATGTGGTACCAAGAGAAATTCTAAGAAAAGGTGCTAAGGACTCAGCCTTAGCTAGAATACGGGAAATATTGGAATACAAGAGATCACACGTGACAGAAATAGTTGAAGAGCTCGTTCAAAAGTATGAAAATATGATAGAGAGAGAAAAGGGAATATGGAAAAAGAAAACAAACCAAGTAGAAGTTCCGAAAGGAAAAGTGAAAGAACTTTTAAGCCATTTTGAGGGAAGAGGAAATACTGAAGTGAATATCAAACTAATGGCTGAAGAAGAATATGTGGTACCAAGAGAAATTCTAAGAAGAGGTGCTAAGGACTCAGCCTTAGCTAGAATACGGGAAATATTTGAATACGAGAGGTCACACGTGACAGGAATAGTTGAAGAGCTCGTTCAAAAGTATGAAAATATGATAGAGAGAGAAAAGGGAATATGGAAGAAGTAAACAAACCCAGTAGAAGATCAGAAAGGACAAGTGAAAGAACTTATAAGCCATTTTGAGGTAACAGGAAATACTGAAGTGAATATCAAACTAATGGGTGAAGAAGAATATGTGGTACCAAGAGAAATTCTAAGAAGAGGTGCTAAGGACTCAGCCCTAACTAGAATACGGGAAATATATGAATACGAGAGATCACACGTGACAGGAATAGTTGAAGAGCTCGTTCAAAAGTATGAAAATATGATAGAATAGAGAAAAGGGAATATGGAAGAAGAAAACAAACCCAGTAGAAGTTCAAAAAGGACTAGTGAAAGAACTTATAAGCTATTTTGAGGGAACAGGAAATACTGAAGTGAATATCAAACTAATGGGTGAGGAAGAATATGTGGTACCAAGAGAAATTCTAAGAAGAGGTGCTAAGGACTCAGCCCTAACTAGAATACGGGAAATATTGGAATACGAGAGATCACACGTGACAGGAATAGTTGAAGAGCTCGTTCAAAAGTATGAAAATATGATAGAGAGAGAAAAGGGAATATGGAAGAAGAAAACAAACCCAGTAGAAGATCAAAAAGGACTAGTGAAAGAACTTATAAGCCATTTTGAGGGAACAGGAAATACTGAAGTGAATATCAAACTAATGGGTGAGGAAGAATATGTGGTACCAAGAGAAATTCTAAGAAGAGGTGCTAAGGACTCAGCACTAACTAGAATACGGTATATATTGTAATACGAGAGATCACACGTGACAGGAATAGTTGAAGAGCTCGTTCAAAAGTATGAAAATATGATAGAGAGAGAAAAGGGAATATGGAAGAAGAAAACAAACCCAGTAGAAGTTCAAAAAGGACTAGTGAAAGAACTTATAGGCCATTTTGAGAGAACAGGAAATACTGAAGTGGATATCAAACTAATGGGTGAGGAAGAATATGTGGTACCAAGAGAAATTCTAAGAAGAGGTACTAAGGACTCAGCCCTAACTAGAAAACGGGAAATATTGGAATACGAGAGATCACACGTGACAGGAATAGTTGAAGAGCTCGTTCAAAAGTATGAAAATATGATAGAGAGAGAAAAGGGAATATGGAAGAAGAAAACAAACCCAGTAGAAGTTCAAAAAGGACTAGTGAAAGAACTTATAGGCCATTTTGAGGGAACAGGAAATACTGAAGTGAATATCAAACTAATGGGTGAGGAAGAATATGTGGTACCAAGAGAAATTCTAAGAAGAGGTGCTAAGGACTCAGCCTTAGCTAGAATACGGGAAATATTGGAATACGAGAGATCACACGTGACAGGAATAGTTGAAGAGCTCGTTCAAAAGTATGAAAATATGATAGAGAGAGAAAAGGGAATATGGAAGAAAAAAACAAACCCAGTAGAAGTTCAAAAAGGACTAGTGAAAGAACTTATAGGCCATTTTGAGGGAACAGGAAATACTGAAGTGAATATCAAACTAATGGGTGAGGAAGAATATGTGGTACCAAGAGAAATTCTAAGAAAAGGTGCAAAGGACTCAGCCCTAACTAGAATACGGGAAATATTGGATTACGAGAGATCACACGTGACAGGAATAGTTTAAGAGCTCGTTCAAAAGTATGAAAATATGATAGAGAGAGAAAAGGGAATATGGAAGAAGAAAACAAACCCAGTAGAAGTTCAAAAAGGACTAGTGAAAGAACTTATAGGCCATTTTGAGGGAACAGGAAATACTGAAGTGAATATCAAACTAATGGGTGAGGAAGAATATGTGGTACCAAGAGAAATTCTAAGAAAATGTGCTAAGGACTCAGCCTTAGCTAGAATACGGGAAATATTGGAATACGAGAGATCACACGTGACAGGAATAGTTGAAGAGCTCGTTCAAAAGTATGAAAATATGATAGAGAGAGAAAAGGGAATATGGAAAAACAAAACAAACACAGTAGAAGTTCAGAAAGGAAAAGTGAAAGAACTTATAAGCCATTTTGAGGGAACAGGAAATACTAAAGTGAATATCAAATTAATGGGTGAGGAAAAATATGTGGTACCAAGAGAAATTCTAAGAAGAGGTGCTAAGGACTCAGCTCTAACTAGAATACGGGAAATATTGGAATACGAGAGATCACACGTGACATGAATACTTGAAGAGCTCGTTCAAAAGTATGAAAATATGATAGAGAGAGAAAAGGGAATATGGAAGTAGTAAACAAAGCCAGTAGAAGTTCAGAAAGGACAAGTGAAAGAACTTATAAGCCATTTTGAGGGAACAGGAAATACTGAAGTGAATATCAAACTAATGGGTGAAGAAGAATATGTGGTACCAAGAGAAATTCTAAGAAGAGGTGCTAAGGACTCAGCCCTAACTAGAATACCGGAAATATTGGAATACGAGAGATCACACGTGACAGGAATAGTTGAAGAGCTCGTTCAAAAGTATGAAAATATGATAGAGAGAGAAAAGGGAATATGGAAGAAGAAAACAAACCCAGTAGAAGTTCAAAAAGGACTAGTGAAAGAACTTATAAGCTATTTTGAGGTAACAGGAAATACTGAAGTGAATATCAAACTAATGGGTGAGGAAGAATATGTGGTACCAAGAGAAATTCTAAGAAGAGGTGCTAAGGACTCAGCCCTAACTAGAATACGGGAAATATTCGAATACGAGAGATCACACGTGACAGGAATAGTTGAAGAGCTTGTTCAAAAGTATGAAAATATGATAGAGAGAGAAAAGGGAATATGGAAGAGGAAAACAAACCCAGTAGAAGTTCAAAAAGGACAAGTGAAAGAACTTATAGGCCATTTTGAGGGAACAGGAAATACTGAAGTGAATATCAAACTAATGGGTGAGGAAGAATATGTGGTACCAAGAGAAATTCTAAGAAGAGGTGCTAAGGACTCAGCCCTAACTAGAATACGGGAGATATTGGAATACGAGAGATCACACGTGACAGGAATAGTTGAAGAGCTCGTTCAAAAGTATGAAAATATGATAGAGAGAGAAAAGGGAATATGGAAAAACAAAACAAACCCAGTAGAAGTTCAGAAAGGAAAAGTGAAAGAACTTATAAGCCATTTTGAGGGAACAGGAAATACTGAAGTGAATATCAAACTAATGGGTGAGGAAGAATATGTGGTACCAAGAGAAATTCTAAGAAGAGGTGCTAAGGACTCAGCCTTAGCTAGAATACGGGAAATATTTGAATACGAGAGGTCACACGTGACAGGAATAGTTGAAGAGCTCGTTCAAAAGTATGAAAATATGATAGAGAGAGAAAAGGGAATATGGAAGTAGTAAACAAACCCAGTAGAAGTTCAGAAAGTACAAGTGAAAGAACTTATAAGCCATTTTGAGGGAACAGGAAATACTGAAGTGAATATCAAACTAATGGGTGAAGAAGAATATGTGGTACCAAGAGAAATTCTAAGAAGAGGTGCTAAGGACTCAGCCCTAACTAGAATACGGGAAATATTGGAATACGAGAGATAACACGTGACAGGAATAGTTGAAGAGCTCGTTCAAAAGTATGAAAATATGATAGAGAGAGAAAAGGGAATATGGAAGAAGAAAACAAACCCAGTAGAAGTTCAAAAAGGACTAGTGAAAGAACTTATAAGCTATTTTGAGGGAACAGGAAATACTGAAGTGAATATCAAACTAATGGGTGAGGAAGAATATGTGGTACCAAGAGAAATTCTAAGAAGAGGTGCTAAGGACTCAGCCCTAACTAGAATACGGGAAATATTCGAATACGAGAGATCACACGTGACAGGAATAGTTGAAGAGCTCGTTCAAAAGTATGAAAATATGATAGAGAGAGAAAAGGGAATATGGAAAAAGAAAACAAACCAAGTAGAAGTTCCGAAAGGAAAAGTGAAAGAACTTTTAAGCCATTTTGAGGGAAGAGGAAATACTGAAGTGAATATCAAACTAATGGCTGAAGAAGAATATGTGGTACCAAGAGAAATTCTAAGAAGAGGTGCTAAGGACTCAGCCTTAGCTAGAATACGGGAAATATTTGAATACGAGAGGTCACACGTGACAGGAATAGTTGAAGAGCTCGTTCAAAAGTATGAAAATATGATAGAGAGAGAAAAGGGAATATGGAAGAAGTAAACAAACCCAGTTGAAGTTCAGAAAGGACAAGTGAAAGAACTTATAAGCCATTTTGAGGTAACAGGAAATACTGAAGTGATTATCAAACTAATGGGTGAAGAAGAATATGTGGTACCAAGAGAAATTCTAAGAAGAGGTGCTAAGGACTCAGCCCTAACTAGAATACGGGAAATATATGAATACGAGAGATCACACGTGACAGGAATAGTTGAAGAGCTCGTTCAAAAGTATGAAAATATGATAGAATAGAGAAAAGGGAATATGGAAGAAGAAAACAAACCCAGTAGAAGTTCAAAAAGGACTAGTGAAAGAACTTATAAGCTATTTTGAGGGAACAGGAAATACTGAAGTGAATATCAAACTAATGGGTGAGGAAGAATATGTGGTACCAAGAGAAATTCTAAGAAGAGGTGCTAAGGACTCAGCCCTAACTAGAATACGGGAAATATTGGAATACGAGAGATCACACGTGACAGGAATAGTTGAAGAGCTCGTTCAAAAGTATGAAAATATGATAGAGAGAGAAAAGGGAATATGGAAGAAGAAAACAAACCCAGTAGAAGTTCAAAAAGGACTAGTGAAAGAACTTATAGGCCATTTTGAGGGAACAGGAAATACTGAAGTGAATATCAAACTAATGGGTGAGGAAGAATATGTGGTACCAAGAGAAATTCTAAGAAGAGGTGCTAAGGACTCAGCCTTAGCTAGAATACGGGAAATATTGGAATACGAGAGATCACACGTGACAGGAATAGTTGAAGAGCTCGTTCAAAAGTATGAAAATATGATAGAGAGAGAAAAGGGAATATGGAAGAAGTAAACAAACCCAGTAGAAGTTCAGAAAGGACAAGTGAAAGAACTTATAAGCCATTTTGAGGGAACAGGAAATACTGAAGTGAATATCAAACTAATGGGTGAAGAAGAATATGTGGTACCAAGAGAAATTCTAAGAAGAGGTGCTAAGGACTCAGCCCTAACTAGAATACGGGAAATATTGGAATACGAGAGATCACACGTGACAGGAATAGTTGAAGAGCTCGTTCAAAAGTATGAAAATATGATAGAGAGAGAAAAGGGAATATGGAAGAAGAAAACAAACCCAGTAGAAGTTCAAAAAGGACTAGTGAAAGAACTTATAAGCTATTTTGAGGGAACAGGAAATACTGAAGTGAATATCAAACTAATGGGTGAGGAAGAATATGTGGTACCAAGAGAAATTCTAAGAAAGGTGCTAAGGACTCTGCCTAACTAGAATACGGGAAATATTGGAATACGAGAGATCACACGTGACAGGAATAGTTGAAGAGCTCGTTCAAAAGTATGAAAATATGATAGAGAGAGAAAAGGGAATATGGAAAACAAAACAAACCCAGTAGAAGTTCAGAAAGGAAAAGTGAAAGAACTTATAAGCCATTTTGAGGGAACAGGAAATACTGAAGTGAATATCAAACTAATGGGTGAGGAAGAATATGTGGTACCAAGAGAAATTCTAAGAAGAGGTGCTAAGGACTCAGCCTCTAACTAGAATACGGGAAATATTGGAATACGAGAGATCACACGTGACAGGAATAGTTGAAGAGCTCGTTCAAAAGTATGAAAATATGATAGAGAGAGAAAAGGGAATATGGAAGTAAAACAAACCCAGTAGAAGTTCAGAAAGGACAAGTGAAAGAACTTATAAGCCATTTTGAGGGAACAGGAAATACTGAAGTGAATATCAAACTAATGGGTGAGAAGAATATGTGGTACCAAGAGAAATTCTAAGAAGAGGTGCTAAGGACTCAGCCCTAACTAGAATACGGGAAATATTGGAATACGAGAGATCACACGTGACAGGAATAGTTGAAGAGCTCGTTCAAAAGTATGAAAATATGATAGAGAGAGAAAAGGGAATATGGAAGAAGAAAACAAACCCAGTAGAAGTTCAAAAAGGACTAGTGAAAGAACTTATAAGCCATTTTGAGGGAACAGGAAATACTGAAGTGAATATCAAACTAATGGGTGAAGAAGAATATGTGGTACCAAGAGAAATTCTAAGAAGAGGTGCTAAGGACTCAGCCCTAACTAGAATACGGGAAATATTGGAATACGAGAGATCACACGTGACAGGAATAGTTGAAGAGCTCGTTCAAAAGTATGAAAATATGATAGAGAGAGAAAAGGGAATATGGAAGAAGAAAACAAACCCAGTAGAAGTTCAAAAAGGACTAGTGAAAGAACTTATAAGCTATTTTGAGGGAACAGGAAATACTGAAGTGAATATCAAACTAATGGGTGAGGAAGAATATGTGGTACCAAGAGAAATTCTAAGAAGAGGTGCTAAGGACTCAGCCCTAACTAGAATACGGGAAATATTGGAATACGAGAGATCACACGTGACAGGAATAGTTGAAGAGCTCGTTCAAAAGTATGAAAATATGATAGAGAGAGAAAAGGGAATATGGAAAGAAAACAAACCAGTAGAAGTTCGAAAGGAAAGTGAAAGAACTTTAAGCCATTTTGAGGGAACAGGAAATACTGAAGTGAATATCAAACTAATGGTGAGGAAGAATATGTGGTACCAAGAGAAATTCTAAGAAGAGGTGCTAAGGACTCAGCCTTAACTAGAATACGGGAAATATTGGAATACGAGAGATCACACGTGACAGGAATAGTTGAAGAGCTCGTTCAAAAGTATGAAAATATGATAGAGAGAGAAAAGGGAATATGGAAGAAGAAAACAAACCCAGTAGAAGTTCAAAAAGGACTAGTGAAAGAACTTATAAGCCATTTTGAGGGAACAGGAAATACTGAAGTGAATATCAAACTAATGGGTGAAGAAAGAATATGTGGTACCAAGAGAAATTCTAAGAAGAGGTGCTAAGGACTCAGCCCTAACTAGAATACGGGAAATATTGGAATACGAGAGATCACACGTGACAGGAATAGTTGAAGAGCTCGTTCAAAAGTATGAAAATATGATAGAGAGAGAAAAGGGAATATGGAAGAAGAAAACAAACCCAGTAGAAGTTCAAAAAGGACTAGTGAAAGAACTTATAAGCCATTTTGAGGGAACAGGAAATACTGAAGTGAATATCAAACTAATGGGTGAGGAAGAATATGTGGTACCAAGAGAAATTCTAAGAAGAGGTGCTAAGGACTCAGCCCTAACTAGAATACGGGAAATATTGGAATACGAGAGATCACACGTGACAGGAATAGTTGAAGAGCTCGTTCAAAAGTATGAAAATATGATAGAGAGAGAAAAGGGAATATGGAAGAAGAAAACAAACCCAGTAGAAGTTCAAAAAGGACTAGTGAAAGAACTTATAGGCCATTTTGAGGGAACAGGAAATACTGAAGTGAATATCAAACTAATGGGTGAGGAAGAATATGTGGTACCAAGAGAAATTCTAAGAAGAGGTGCTAAGGACTCAGCCTTAGCTAGAATACGGGAAATATTGGAATACGAGAGATCACACGTGACAGGAATAGTTGAAGAGCTCGTTCAAAAGTATGAAAATATGATAGAGAGAGAAAAGGGAATATGGAAGAAAAAAACAAACCCAGTAGAAGTTCAAAAAGGACTAGTGAAAGAACTTATAGGCCATTTTGAGGGAACAGGAAATACTGAAGTGAATATCAAACTAATGGGTGAGGAAGAATATGTGGTACCAAGAGAAATTCTAAGAAAAGGTGCAAAGGACTCAGCCCTAACTAGAATACGGGAAATATTGGATTACGAGAGATCACACGTGACAGGAATAGTTGAAGAGCTCGTTCAAAAGTATGAAAATATGATAGAGAGAGAAAAGGGAATATGGAAGAAGAAAACAAACCCAGTAGAAGTTCAAAAAGGACTAGTGAAAGAACTTATAGGCCATTTTGAGGGAACAGGAAATACTGAAGTGAATATCAAACTAATGGGTGAGGAAGAATATGTGGTACCAAGAGAAATTCTAAGAAAATGTGCTAAGGACTCTGCCTTAGCTAGAATACGGGAAATATTGGAATACGAGAGATCACACGTGACAGGAATAGTTGAAGAGCTCGTTCAAAAGTATGAAAATATGATAGAGAGAGAAAAGGGAATATGGAAAAACAAAACAAACACAGTAGAAGTTCAGAAAGGAAAAGTGAAAGAACTTATAAGCCATTTTGAGGGAACAGGAAATACTGAAGTGAATATCAAATTAATGGGTGAGGAAAAATATGTGGTACCAAGAGAAATTCTAAGAAGAGGTGCTAAGGACTCAGCTCTAACTAGAATACGGGAAATATTGGAATACGAGAGATCACACGTGACAGGAATAGTTGAAGAGCTCGTTCAAAAGTATGAAAATATGATAGAGAGAGAAAAGGGAATATGGAAGTAGTAAACAAAGCCAGTAGAAGTTCAGAAAGGACAAGTGAAAGAACTTATAAGCCATTTTGAGGGAACAGGAAATACTGAAGTGAATATCAAACTAATGGGTGAAGAAGAATATGTGGTACCAAGAGAAATTCTAAGAAGAGGTGCTAAGGACTCAGCCCTAACTAGAATACGGGAAATATTGGAATACGAGAGATCACACGTGACAGGAATAGTTGAAGAGCTCGTTCAAAAGTATGAAAATATGATAGAGAGAGAAAAGGGAATATGGAAGAAGAAAACAAACCCAGTAGAAGTTCAAAAAGGACTAGTGAAAGAACTTATAAGCCATTTTGAGGGAACAGGAAATACTGAAGTGAATATCAAACTAATGGGTGAGGAAGAATATGTGGTACCAAGAGAAATTCTAAGAAGAGGTGCTAAGGACTCAGCCCTAACTAGAATACGGGAAATATTGGAATACGAGAGATCACACGTGACAGGAATAGTTGAAGAGCTCGTTCAAAAGTATGAAAATATGATAGAGAGAGAAAAGGGAATATGGAAGTAGAAAACAAACCCAGTAGAAGTTCAAAAAGGACAAGTGAAAGAACTTATAAGCCATTTTGAGGGAACAGGAAATACTGAAGTGAATATCAAACTAATGGGTGAGGAAGAATATGTGGTACCAAGAGAAATTCTAAGAAGAGGTGCTAAGGACTCAGCCCTAACTAGAATACGGGAAATATTGGAATACGAGAGATCACACGTGACAGGAATAGTTGAAGAGCTCGTTCAAAAGTATGAAAATATGATAGAGAGAGAAAAGGGAATATGGAAGAAGAAAACAAACCCAGTAGAAGTTCAAAAAGGACTAGTGAAAGAACTTATAAGCTATTTTGAGGGAACAGGAAATACTGAAGTGAATATCAAACTAATGGGTGAGGAAGAATATGTGGTACCAAGAGAAATTCTAAGAAGAGGTGCTAAGGACTCAGCCCTAACTAGAATACGGGAAATATTCGAATACGAGAGATCACACGTGACAGGAATAGTTGAAGAGCTCGTTCAAAAGTATGAAAATATGATAGAGAGAGAAAAGGGAATATGGAAAAAGAAAACAAACCCAGTAGAAGTTCGAAAGGAAAAGTGAAAGAACTTTTAAGCCATTTTGAGGGAACAGGAAATACTGAAGTGAATATCAAACTAATGGGTGAAGAAGAATATGTGGTACCAAGAGAAATTCTAAGAAGAGGTGCTAAGGACTCAGCCTTAACTAGAATACGGGAAATATTGGAATACGAGAGATCACACGTGACAGGAATAGTTGAAGAGCTCGTTCAAAAGTATGAAAATATGATAGAGAGAGAAAAGGGAATATGGAAGAAGAAAACAAACCCAGTAGAAGTTCAAAAAGGACTAGTGAAAGAACTTATAAGCCATTTTGAGGGAACAGGAAATACTGAAGTGAATATCAAACTAATGGGTGAGGAAGAATATGTGGTACCAAGAGAAATTCTAAGAAGAGGTGCTAAGGACTCAGCCCTAACTAGAATACGGGAAATATTGGAATACGAGAGATCACACGTGACAGGAATAGTTGAAGAGCTCGTTCAAAAGTATGAAAATATGATAGAAGAGAGAAAAGGGAATATGGAAGAAGAAAACAAACCCAATAGAAGTTCAAAAAGGACTAGTGAAAGAACTTATAAGCCATTTTGAGGGAACAGGAAATACTGAAGTGAATATCAAACTAATGGGTGAGGAAGAATATGTGGTACCAAGAGAAATTCTAAGAAGAGGTGCTAAGGACTCAGCCCTAACTAGAATACGGGAAATATTGGAATACGAGAGATCACACGTGACAGGAATAGTTGAAGAGCTCGTTCAAAAGTATGAAAATATGATAGAGAGAGAAAAGGGAATATGGAAGAAGAAAACAAACCCAGTAGAAGTTCAAAAAGGACTAGTGAAAGAACTTATAGGCCATTTTGAGGGAACAGGAAATACTGAAGTGAATATCAAACTAATGGCTGAAGAAGAATATGTGGTACCAAGAGAAATTCTAAGAAGAGGTGCTAAGGACTCAGCCTTAGCTAGAATACGGGAAATATTGGAATACGAGAGATCACACGTGACAGGAATAGTTGAAGAGCTCGTTCAAAAGTATGAAAATATGATAGAGAGAGAAAAGGGAATATGGAAGAAAAAACAAACCCAGTAGAAGTTCAAAAAGGACTAGTGAAAGAACTTATAGGCCATTTTGAGGGAACAGGAAATACTGAAGTGAATATCAAACTAATGGGTGAGGAAGAATATGTGGTACCAAGAGAAATTCTAAGAAAAGGTGCTAAGGACTCAGCCCTAACTAGAATACGGGAAATATTGGAATACGAGAGATCACACGTGACAGGAATAGTTGAAGAGCTCGTTCAAAAGTATGAAAATATGATAGAGAGAGAAAAGGGAATATGGAAGAAGAAAACAAACCCAGTAGAAGTTCAAAAAGGACTAGTGAAAGAACTTATAAGCCATTTTGAGGGAACAGGAAATACTGAAGTGAATATCAAACTAATGGGTGAGGAAGAATATGTGGTACCAAGAGAAATTCTAAGAAGAGGTGCTAAGGACTCAGCCTTAACTAGAATACGGGAAATATTGGAATACGAGAGATCACACGTGACAGGAATAGTTGAAGAGCTCGTTCAAAAGTATGAAAATATGATAGAGAGAGAAAAGGGAATATGGAAAAACAAAACAAACCAGTAGAAGTTCAGAAAGGAAAGTGAAAGAACTTATAAGCCATTTTGAGGGAACAGGAAATACTGAAGTGAATATCAAACTAATGGGTGAGGAAGAATATGTGGTACCAAGAGAAATTCTAAGAAGAGGTGCTAAGGACTCAGCCTCTAACTAGAATACGGGAAATATTGGAATACGAGAGATCACACGTGACAGGAATAGTTGAAGAGCTCGTTCAAAAGTATGAAAATATGATAGAGAGAGAAAAGGGAATATGGAAGAAGAAAACAAACCCAGTAGAAGTTCAAAAAGGACTAGTGAAAGAACTTATAAGCCATTTTGAGGGAACAGGAAATACTGAAGTGAATATCAAACTAATGGGTGAGGAAGAATATGTGGTACCAAGAGAAATTCTAAGAAGAGGTGCTAAGGACTCAGCCCTAACTAGAATACGGGAAATATTGGAATACGAGAGATCACACGTGACAGGAATAGTTGAAGAGCTCGTTCAAAAGTATGAAAATATGATAGAGAGAGAAAAGGGAATATGGAAGAAGAAAACAAACCCAGTAGAAGTTCAAAAAGGACTAGTGAAAGAACTTATAGGCCATTTTGAGGGAACAGGAAATACTGAAGTGAATATCAAACTAATGGGTGAGGAAGAATATGTGGTACCAAGAGAAATTCTAAGAAGAGGTGCTAAGGACTCAGCCCTAACTAGAATACGGGAAATATTGGAATACGAGAGATCACACGTGACAGGAATAGTTGAAGAGCTCGTTCAAAAGTATGAAAATATGATAGAGAGAGAAAAGGGAATATGGAAACAAAACAAACCCAGTAGAAGTTCAGAAAGGAAAGTGAAAGAACTTATAAGCCATTTTGAGGGAACAGGAAATACTGAAGTGAATATCAAACTAATGGGTGAGGAAGAATATGTGGTACCAAGAGAAATTCTAAGAAGAGGTGCTAAGGACTCAGCCCTAACTAGAATACGGGAAATATTGGAATACGAGAGATCACACGTGACAGGAATAGTTGAAGAGCTCGTTCAAAAGTATGAAAATATGATAGAGAGAGAAAAGGGAATATGGAAAAAGTAAAACAAACCCAGTAGAAGTTCAGAAAGGAACAAGTGAAAGAACTTATAAGCCATTTTGAGGGAACAGGAAATACTGAAGTGAATATCAAACTAATGGGTGAAGAAGAATATGTGGTACCAAGAGAAATTCTAAGAAGAGGTGCTAAGGACTCAGCCCTAACTAGAATACGGGAAATATTGGAATACGAGAGATCACACGTGACAGGAATAGTTGAAGAGCTCGTTCAAAAGTATGAAAATATGATAGAGAGAGAAAAGGGAATATGGAAGAAGAAAACAAACCCAGTAGAAGTTCAAAAGGACTAGTGAAAGAACTTATAAGCCATTTTGAGGGAACAGGAAATACTGAAGTGAATATCAAACTAATGGGTGAAGAAGAATATGTGGTACCAAGAGAAATTCTAAGAAGAGGTGCTAAGGACTCAGCCCTAACTAGAATACGGGAAATATTGGAATACGAGAGATCACACGTGACAGGAATAGTTGAAGAGCTCGTTCAAAAGTATGAAAATATGATAGAGAGAGAAAAGGGAATATGGAAGAAGAAAACAAACCCAGTAGAAGTTCAAAAAGGACTAGTGAAAGAACTTATAAGCCATTTTGAGGGAACAGGAAATACTGAAGTGAATATCAAACTAATGGGTGAGGAAGAATATGTGGTACCAAGAGAAATTCTAAGAAGAGGTGCTAAGGACTCAGCCCTAACTAGAATACGGGAAATATTCGAATACGAGAGATCACACGTGACAGGAATAGTTGAAGAGCTCGTTCAAAAGTATGAAAATATGATAGAGAGAGAAAAGGGAATATGGAAAAAGAAAACAAACCAAGTAGAAGTTCCGAAAGGAAAAGTGAAAGAACTTTTAAGCCATTTTGAGGGAAGAGGAAATACTGAAGTGAATATCAAACTAATGGCTGAAGAAGAATATGTGGTACCAAGAGAAATTCTAAGAAGAGGTGCTAAGGACTCAGCCTTAGCTAGAATACGGGAAATATTTGAATACGAGAGGTCACACGTGACAGGAATAGTTGAAGAGCTCGTTCAAAAGTATGAAAATATGATAGAGAGAGAAAAGGGAATATGGAAGAAGTAAACAAACCCAGTAGAAGTTCAGAAAGGACAAGTGAAAGAACTTATAAGCCATTTTGAGGTAACAGGAAATACTGAAGTGATTATCAAACTAATGGGTGAAGAAGAATATGTGGTACCAAGAGAAATTCTAAGAAGAGGTGCTAAGGACTCAGCCCTAACTAGAATACGGGAAATATATGAATACGAGAGATCACACGTGACAGGAATAGTTGAAGAGCTCGTTCAAAAATATGAAAATATGATAGAATAGAGAAAAGGGAATATGGAAGAAGAAAACAAACCCAGTAGAAGTTCAAAAAGGACTAGTGAAAGAACTTATAAGCTATTTTGAGGGAACAGGAAATACTGAAGTGAATATCAAACTAATGGGTGAGGAAGAATATGTGGTACCAAGAGAAATTCTAAGAAGAGGTGCTAAGGACTCAGCCCTAACTAGAATACGGGAAATATTGGAATACGAGAGATCACACGTGACAGGAATAGTTGAAGAGCTCGTTCAAAAGTATGAAAATATGATAGAGAGAGAAAAGGGAATATGGAAGAAGAAAACAAACCCAGTAGAAGTTCAAAAAGGACTAGTGAAAGAACTTATAGGCCATTTTGAGGGAACAGGAAATACTGAAGTGAATATCAAACTAATGGGTGAGGAAGAATATGTGGTACCAAGAGAAATTCTAAGAAGAGGTGCTAAGGACTCAGCCTTAGCTAGAATACGGGAAATATTGGAATACGAGAGATCACACGTGACAGGAATAGTTGAAGAGCTCGTTCAAAAGTATGAAAATATGATAGAGAGAGAAAAGGGAATATGGAAGAAAAAAACAAACCCAGTAGAAGTTCAAAAAGGACTAGTGAAAGAACTTATAGGCCATTTTGAGGGAACAGGAAATACTGAAGTGAATATCAAACTAATGGGTGAGGAAGAATATGTGGTACCAAGAGAAATTCTAAGAAAAGGTGCAAAGGACTCAGCCCTAACTAGAATACGGGAAATATTGGATTACGAGAGATCACACGTGACAGGAATAGTTTAAGAGCTCGTTCAAAAGTATGAAAATATGATAGAGAAAAGGGAATATGGAAGAAGAAAACAAACCCAGTAGAAGTTCAAAAAGGACTAGTGAAAGAACTTATAGGCCATTTTGAGGGAACAGGAAATACTGAAGTGAATATCAAACTAATGGGTGAGGAAGAATATGTGGTACCAAGAGAAATTCTAAGAAAATGTGCTAAGGACTCTGCCTTAGCTAGAATACGGGAAATATTGGAATACGAGAGATCACACGTGACAGGAATAGTTGAAGAGCTCGTTCAAAAGTATGAAAATATGATAGAGAGAGAAAAGGGAATATGGAAAAACAAAACAAACCCAGTAGAAGTTCAGAAAGGAAAAGTGAAAGAACTTATAAGCCATTTTGAGGGAACAGGAAATACTGAAGTGAATATCAAATTAATGGGTGAGGAAAAATATGTGGTACCAAGAGAAATTCTAAGAAGAGGTGCTAAGGACTCAGCTCTAACTAGAATACGGGAAATATTGGAATACGAGAGATCACACGTGACAGGAATAGTTGAAGAGCTCGTTCAAAAGTATGAAAATATGATAGAGAGAGAAAAGGGAATATGGAAGTAGTAAACAAAGCCAGTAGAAGTTCAGAAAGGACAAGTGAAAGAACTTATAAGCCATTTTGAGGGAACAGGAAATACTGAAGTGAATATCAAACTAATGGGTGAGGAAGAATATGTGGTACCAAGAGAAATTCTAAGAAGAGGTGCTAAGGACTCAGCCCTAACTAGAATACGGGAAATATTGGAATACGAGAGATCACACGTGACAGGAATAGTTGAAGAGCTCGTTCAAAAGTATGAAAATATGATAGAGAGAGAAAAGGGAATATGGAAGAAGAAAACAAACCCAGTAGAAGTTCAAAAAGGACTAGTGAAAGAACTTATAAGCTATTTTGAGGGAACAGGAAATACTGAAGTGAATATCAAACTAATGGGTGAAAAAGAATATGTGGTACCAAGAGAAATTCTAAGAAGAGGTGCTAAGGACTCAGCCCTAACTAGAATACGGGAAATATTGGAATACGAGAGATCACACGTGACAGGAATAGTTGAAGAGCTCGTTCAAAAGTATGAAAATATGATAGAGAGAGAAAAGGGAATATGGAAGAGGAAAACAAACCCAGTAGAAGTTCAAAAAGGACAAGTGAAAGAACTTATAGCCATTTTGAGGGAACAGGAAATACTGAAGTGAATATCAAACTAATGGGTGAGGAAGAATATGTGGTACCAAGAGAAATTCTAAGAAGAGGTGCTAAGGACTCAGCCCTAACTAGAATACGGGAAATATTGGAATACGAGAGATCACACGTGACAGGAATAGTTGAAGAGCTCGTTCAAAAGTATGAAAATATGATAGAGAGAGAAAAGGGAATATGGAAGAAGAAAACAAACCCAGTAGAAGTTCAAAAAGGACTAGTGAAAGAACTTATAGGCCATTTTGAGGGAACAGGAAATACTGAAGTGAATATCAAACTAATGGGTGAGGAAGAATATGTGGTACCAAGAGAAATTCTAAGAAGAGGTGCTAAGGACTCAGCCTTAGCTAGAATACGGGAAATATTGGAATACGAGAGATCACACGTGACAGGAATAGTTGAAGAGCTCGTTCAAAAGTATGAAAATATGATAGAGAGAGAAAAGGGAATATGGAAGAAGTAAACAAACCCAGTAGAAGTTCAGAAAGGACAAGTGAAAGAACTTATAAGCCATTTTGAGGGAACAGGAAATACTGAAGTGAATATCAAACTAATGGGTGAAGAAGAATATGTGGTACCAAGAGAAATTCTAAGAAGAGGTGCTAAGGACTCAGCCCTAACTAGAATACGGGAAATATTGGAATACGAGAGATCACACGTGACAGGAATAGTTGAAGAGCTCGTTCAAAAGTATGAAAATATGATAGAGAGAGAAAAGGGAATATGGAAGAAGAAAACAAACCCAGTAGAAGTTCAAAAAGGACTAGTGAAAGAACTTATAAGCTATTTTGAGGGAACAGGAAATACTGAAGTGAATATCAAACTAATGGGTGAGGAAGAATATGTGGTACCAAGAGAAATTCTAAGAAGAGGTGCTAAGGACTCACCTAACTAGAATACGGGAAATATTGGAATACGAGAGATCACACGTGACAGGAATAGTTGAAGAGCTCGTTCAAAAGTATGAAAATATGATAGAGAGAGAAAAGGGAATATGGAAGAGAAAACAAACCCAGTAGAAGTTCAAAAAGGACAAGTGAAAGAACTTATAGGCCATTTTGAGGGAACAGGAAATACTGAAGTGAATATCAAACTAATGGGTGAGGAAGAATATGTGGTACCAAGAGAAATTCTAAGAAGAGGTGCTAAGGACTCAGCCTAACTAGAATACGGGAAATATTGGAATACGAGAGATCACACGTGACAGGAATAGTTGAAGAGCTCGTTCAAAAGTATGAAAATATGATAGAGAGAGAAAAGGGAATATGGAAAAAAAAACAAACCCAGTAGAAGTTCAGAAAGGACAAGTGAAAGAACTTATAAGCCATTTTGAGGGAACAGGAAATACTGAAGTGAATATCAAACTAATGGGTGAGAAGAATATGTGGTACCAAGAGAAATTCTAAGAAGAGGTGCTAAGGACTCAGCCCTAACTAGAATACGGGAAATATTGGAATACGAGAGATCACACGTGACAGGAATAGTTGAAGAGCTCGTTCAAAAGTATGAAAATATGATAGAGAGAGAAAAGGGAATATGGAAGAAGAAAACAAACCCAGTAGAAGTTCAAAAAGGACTAGTGAAAGAACTTATAAGCCATTTTGAGGGAACAGGAAATACTGAAGTGAATATCAAACTAATGGGTGAGGAAGAATATGTGGTACCAAGAGAAATTCTAAGAAGAGGTGCTAAGGACTCAGCCTAGCTAGAATACGGGAAATATTGGAATACGAGAGATCACACGTGACAGGAATAGTTGAAGAGCTCGTTCAAAAGTATGAAAATATGATAGAGAGAGAAAAGGGAATATGGAAGAAGAAAACAAACCCAGTAGAAGTTCAGAAAGGACTAGTGAAAGAACTTATAAGCCATTTTGAGGGAACAGGAAATACTGAAGTGAATATCAAACTAATGGGTGAGGAAGAATATGTGGTACCAAGAGAAATTCTAAGAAGAGGTGCTAAGGACTCAGCCCTAACTAGAATACGGGAAATATTGGAATACGAGAGATCACACGTGACAGGAATAGTTGAAGAGCTCGTTCAAAAGTATGAAAATATGATAGAGAGAGAAAAGGGAATATGGAAGAGAAAACAAACCCAGTAGAAGTTCAAAAAGGACTAGTGAAAGAACTTATAAGCCATTTTGAGGGAACAGGAAATACTGAAGTGAATATCAAACTAATGGGTGAGGAAGAATATGTGGTACCAAGAGAAATTCTAAGAAGAGGTGCTAAGGACTCAGCCCTAACTAGAATACGGGAAATATTGGAATACGAGAGATCACACGTGACAGGAATAGTTGAAGAGCTCGTTCAAAAGTATGAAAATATGATAGAGAGAGAAAAGGGAATATGGAAGAAGAAAACAAACCCAGTAGAAGTTCAAAAAGGACTAGTGAAAGAACTTATAAGCCATTTTGAGGGAACAGGAAATACTGAAGTGAATATCAAACTAATGGGTGAGGAAGAATATGTGGTACCAAGAGAAATTCTAAGAAGAGGTGCTAAGGACTCAGCCCTAACTAGAATACGGGAAATATTGGAATACGAGAGATCACACGTGACAGGAATAGTTGAAGAGCTCGTTCAAAAGTATGAAAATATGATAGAGAGAGAAAAGGGAATATGGAAGAAGAAAACAAACCCAGTAGAAGTTCAAAAAGGACTAGTGAAAGAACTTTAAGCCATTTTGAGGGAACAGGAAATACTGAAGTGAATATCAAACTAATGGGTGAGGAAGAATATGTGGTACCAAGAGAAATTCTAAGAAGAGGTGCTAAGGACTCAGCCCTAACTAGAATACGGGAAATATTGGAATACGAGAGATCACACGTGACAGGAATAGTTGAAGAGCTCGTTCAAAAGTATGAAAATATGATAGAGAGAGAAAAGGGAATATGGAAGAAGAAAACAAACCCAGTAGAAGTTCAAAAAGGACTAGTGAAAGAACTTATAGGCCATTTTGAGGGAACAGGAAATACTGAAGTGAATATCAAACTAATGGGTGAGGAAGAATATGTGGTACCAAGAGAAATTCTAAGAAGAGGTGCTAAGGACTCAGCCTTAGCTAGAATACGGGAAATATTGGAATACGAGAGATCACACGTGACAGGAATAGTTGAAGAGCTCGTTCAAAAGTATGAAAATATGATAGAGAGAGAAAAGGGAATATGGAAGAAAAAAACAAACCCAGTAGAAGTTCAAAAAGGACTAGTGAAAGAACTTATAGGCCATTTTGAGGGAACAGGAAATACTGAAGTGAATATCAAACTAATGGGTGAAGAAGAATATGTGGTACCAAGAGAAATTCTAAGAAGAGGTGCTAAGGACTCAGCCCTAACTAGAATACGGGAAATATTGGAATACGAGAGATCACACGTGACAGGAATAGTTGAAGAGCTCGTTCAAAAGTATGAAAATATGATAGAGAGAGAAAAGGGAATATGGAAGAAGAAAACAAACCCAGTAGAAGTTCAAAAAGGACTAGTGAAAGAACTTATAGGCCATTTTGAGGGAACAGGAAATACTGAAGTGAATATCAAACTAATGGGTGAGGAAGAATATGTGGTACCAAGAGAAATTCTAAGAAAAGGTGCTAAGGACTCTGCCTAACTAGAATACGGGAAATATTGGAATACGAGAGATCACACGTGACAGGAATAGTTGAAGAGCTCGTTCAAAAGTATGAAAATATGATAGAGAGAGAAAAGGGAATATGGAAAAGAAAACAAACCCAGTAGAAGTTCAAAAAGGAAAAGTGAAAGAACTTATAAGCCATTTTGAGGGAACAGGAAATACTGAAGTGAATATCAAACTAATGGGTGAGGAAGAATATGTGGTACCAAGAGAAATTCTAAGAAGAGGTGCTAAGGACTCAGCCTCTAACTAGAATACGGGAAATATTGGAATACGAGAGATCACACGTGACAGGAATAGTTGAAGAGCTCGTTCAAAAGTATGAAAATATGATAGAGAGAGAAAAGGGAATATGGAAGTAGTAAACAAACCCAGTAGAAGTTCAGAAAGGACAAGTGAAAGAACTTATAAGCCATTTTGAGGGAACAGGAAATACTGAAGTGAATATCAAACTAATGGGTGAGAAGAATATGTGGTACCAAGAGAAATTCTAAGAAGAGGTGCTAAGGACTCAGCCCTAACTAGAATACGGGAAATATTGGAATACGAGAGATCACACGTGACAGGAATAGTTGAAGAGCTCGTTCAAAAGTATGAAAATATGATAGAGAGAGAAAAGGGAATATGGAAGAAGAAAACAAACCCAGTAGAAGTTCAAAAAGGACTAGTGAAAGAACTTATAAGCCATTTTGAGGGAACAGGAAATACTGAAGTGAATATCAAACTAATGGGTGAGGAAGAATATGTGGTACCAAGAGAAATTCTAAGAAGAGGTGCTAAGGACTCAGCCCTAACTAGAATACGGGAAATATTGGAATACGAGAGATCACACGTGACAGGAATAGTTGAAGAGCTCGTTCAAAAGTATGAAAATATGATAGAGAGAGAAAAGGGAATATGGAAGAAGAAAACAAACCCAGTAGAAGTTCAAAAAGGACAAGTGAAAGAACTTATAAGCCATTTTGAGGGAACAGGAAATACTGAAGTGAATATCAAACTAATGGGTGAGGAAGAATATGTGGTACCAAGAGAAATTCTAAGAAGAGGTGCTAAGGACTCAGCCCTAACTAGAATACGGGAAATATTGGAATACGAGAGATCACACGTGACAGGAATAGTTGAAGAGCTCGTTCAAAAGTATGAAAATATGATAGAGAGAGAAAAGGGAATATGGAAAAACAAAACAAACCCAGTAGAAGTTCAAAAAGGAAGTGAAAGAACTTATAAGCCATTTTGAGGGAACAGGAAATACTGAAGTGAATATCAAACTAATGGGTGAGGAAGAATATGTGGTACCAAGAGAAATTCTAAGAAGAGGTGCTAAGGACTCAGCCTTAACTAGAATACGGGAAATATTGGAATACGAGAGATCACACGTGACAGGAATAGTTGAAGAGCTCGTTCAAAAGTATGAAAATATGATAGAGAGAGAAAAGGGAATATGGAAGTAGTAAACAAACCCAGTAGAAGTTCAGAAAGGACAAGTGAAAGAACTTATAAGCCATTTTGAGGGAACAGGAAATACTGAAGTGAATATCAAACTAATGGGTGAAGAAGAATATGTGGTACCAAGAGAAATTCTAAGAAGAGGTGCTAAGGACTCAGCCTAACTAGAATACGGGAAATATTGGAATACGAGAGATCACACGTGACAGGAATAGTTGAAGAGCTCGTTCAAAAGTATGAAAATATGATAGAGAGAGAAAAGGGAATATGGAAGAAGAAAACAAACCCAGTAGAAGTTCAAAAAGGACTAGTGAAAGAACTTATAAGCCATTTTGAGGGAACAGGAAATACTGAAGTGAATATCAAACTAATGGGTGAGGAAGAATATGTGGTACCAAGAGAAATTCTAAGAAGAGGTGCTAAGGACTCAGCCCTAACTAGAATACGGGAAATATTGGAATACGAGAGATCACACGTGACAGGAATAGTTGAAGAGCTCGTTCAAAAGTATGAAAATATGATAGAGAGAGAAAAGGGAATATGGAAGAAGAAAACAAACCCAGTAGAAGTTCAAAAAGGACTAGTGAAAGAACTTATAAGCCATTTTGAGGGAACAGGAAATACTGAAGTGAATATCAAACTAATGGGTGAGGAAGAATATGTGGTACCAAGAGAAATTCTAAGAAGAGGTGCTAAGGACTCAGCCCTAACTAGAATACGGGAAATATTCGAATACGAGAGATCACACGTGACAGGAATAGTTGAAGAGCTCGTTCAAAAGTATGAAAATATGATAGAGAGAGAAAAGGGAATATGGAAAAAGAAAACAAACCAAGTAGAAGTTCCGAAAGGAAAATTGAAAGAACTTTTAAGCCATTTTGAGGGAAGAGGAAATACTGAAGTGAATATCAAACTAATGGCTGAAGAAGAATATGTGGTACCAAGAGAAATTCTAAGAAGAGGTGCTAAGGACTCAGCCTTAGCTAGAATACGGGAAATATTTGAATACGAGAGGTCACACGTGACAGGAATAGTTGAAGAGCTCGTTCAAAAGTATGAAAATATGATAGAGAGAGAAAAGGGAATATGGAAGAAGTAAACAAACCCAGTAGAAGTTCAGAAAGGACAAGTGAAAGAACTTATAAGCCATTTTGAGGTAACAGGAAATACTGAAGTGATTATCAAACTAATGGGTGAAGAAGAATATGTGGTACCAAGAGAAATTCTAAGAAGAGGTGCTAAGGACTCAGCCCTAACTAGAATACGGGAAATATATGAATACGAGAGATCACACGTGACAGGAATAGTTGAAGAGCTCGTTCAAAAATATGAAAATATGATAGAATAGAGAAAAGGGAATATGGAAGAAGAAAACAAACCCAGTAGAAGTTCAAAAAGGACTAGTGAAAGAACTTATAAGCTATTTTGAGGGAACAGGAAATACTGAAGTGAATATCAAACTAATGGGTGAGGAAGAATATGTGGTACCAAGAGAAATTCTAAGAAGAGGTGCTAAGGACTCAGCCCTAACTAGAATACGGGAAATATTGGAATACGAGAGATCACACGTGACAGGAATAGTTGAAGAGCTCGTTCAAAAGTATGAAAATATGATAGAGAGAGAAAAGGGAATATGGAAGAAGAAAACAAACCCAGTAGAAGTTCAAAAAGGACTAGTGAAAGAACTTATAGGCCATTTTGAGGGAACAGGAAATACTGAAGTGAATATCAAACTAATGGGTGAGGAAGAATATGTGGTACCAAGAGAAATTCTAAGAAGAGGTGCTAAGGACTCAGCCTTAGCTAGAATACGGGAAATATTGGAATACGAGAGATCACACGTGACAGGAATAGTTGAAGAGCTCGTTCAAAAGTATGAAAATATGATAGAGAGAGAAAAGGGAATATGGAAGAAAAAAACAAACCCAGTAGAAGTTCAAAAAGGACTAGTGAAAGAACTTATAGGCCATTTTGAGGGAACAGGAAATACTGAAGTGAATATCAAACTAATGGGTGAGGAAGAATATGTGGTACCAAGAGAAATTCTAAGAAAAGGTGCAAAGGACTCAGCCCTAACTAGAATACGGGAAATATTGGATTACGAGAGATCACACGTGACAGGAATAGTTTAAGAGCTCGTTCAAAAGTATGAAAATATGATAGAGAAAAGGGAATATGGAAGAAGAAAACAAACCCAGTAGAAGTTCAAAAAGGACTAGTGAAAGAACTTATAGGCCATTTTGAGGGAACAGGAAATACTGAAGTGAATATCAAACTAATGGGTGAGGAAGAATATGTGGTACCAAGAGAAATTCTAAGAAAATGTGCTAAGGACTCTGCCTTAGCTAGAATACGGGAAATATTGGAATACGAGAGATCACACGTGACAGGAATAGTTGAAGAGCTCGTTCAAAAGTATGAAAATATGATAGAGAGAGAAAAGGGAATATGGAAAAACAAAACAAACCCAGTAGAAGTTCAGAAAGGAAAAGTGAAAGAACTTATAAGCCATTTTGAGGGAACAGGAAATACTGAAGTGAATATCAAATTAATGGGTGAGGAAAAATATGTGGTACCAAGAGAAATTCTAAGAAGAGGTGCTAAGGACTCAGCTCTAACTAGAATACGGGAAATATTGGAATACGAGAGATCACACGTGACAGGAATAGTTGAAGAGCTCGTTCAAAAGTATGAAAATATGATAGAGAGAGAAAAGGGAATATGGAAGTAGTAAACAAAGTCAGTAGAAGTTCAGAAAGGACAAGTGAAAGAACTTATAAGCCATTTTGAGGGAACAGGAAATACTGAAGTGAATATCAAACTAATGGGTGAAGAAGAATATGTGGTACCAAGAGAAATTCTAAGAAGAGGTGCTAAGGACTCAGCCCTAACTAGAATACGGGAAATATTGGAATACGAGAGATCACACGTGACAGGAATAGTTGAAGAGCTCGTTCAAAAGTATGAAAATATGATAGAGAGAGAAAAGGGAATATGGAAGAAGAAAACAAACCCAGTAGAAGTTCAAAAAGGACTAGTGAAAGAACTTATAAGCTATTTTGAGGGAACAGGAAATACTGAAGTGAATATCAAACTAATGGGTGAGGAAGAATATGTGGTACCAAGAGAAATTCTAAGAAGAGGTGCTAAGGACTCAGCCCTAACTAGAATACGGGAAATATTGGAATACGAGAGATCACACGTGACAGGAATAGTTGAAGAGCTCGTTCAAAAGTATGAAAATATGATAGAGAGAGAAAAGGGAATATGGAAGAGGAAAACAAACCCAGTAGAAGTTCAAAAGGAAAAGTGAAAGAACTTATAAGCCATTTTGAGGGAACAGGAAATACTGAAGTGAATATCAAAATAATGGGTGAGAAAGAATATGTGGTACCAAGAGAAATTCTAAGAAGAGGTGCTAAGGACTCAGCCCTAACTAGAATACGGGAAATATTCGAATACGAGAGATCACACGTGACAGGAATAGTTGAAGAGCTCGTTCAAAAGTATGAAAATATGATAGAGAGAGAAAAGGGAATATGGAAAAAGAAAACAAACCCAAGTAGAAGTTCGAAAGGAAAATTGAAAGAACTTTTAAGCCATTTTGAGGGAAGAGGAAATACTGAAGTGAATATCAAACTAATGGCTGAAGAAGAATATGTGGTACCAAGAGAAATTCTAAGAAGAGGTGCTAAGGACTCAGCCTTAGCTAGAATACGGGAAATATTTGAATACGAGAGGTCACACGTGACAGGAATAGTTGAAGAGCTCGTTCAAAAGTATGAAAATATGATAGAGAGAGAAAAGGGAATATGGAAGAAGTAAACAAACCCAGTAGAAGTTCAGAAAGGACAAGTGAAAGAACTTATAAGCCATTTTGAGGTAACAGGAAATACTGAAGTGATTATCAAACTAATGGGTGAAGAAGAATATGTGGTACCAAGAGAAATTCTAAGAAGAGGTGCTAAGGACTCAGCCCTAACTAGAATACGGGAAATATATGAATACGAGAGATCACACGTGACAGGAATAGTTGAAGAGCTCGTTCAAAAATATGAAAATATGATAGAATAGAGAAAAGGGAATATGGAAGAAGAAAACAAACCCAGTAGAAGTTCAAAAAGGACTAGTGAAAGAACTTATAAGCTATTTTGAGGGAACAGGAAATACTGAAGTGAATATCAAACTAATGGGTGAGGAAGAATATGTGGTACCAAGAGAAATTCTAAGAAGAGGTGCTAAGGACTCAGCCCTAACTAGAATACGGGAAATATTGGAATACGAGAGATCACACGTGACAGGAATAGTTGAAGAGCTCGTTCAAAAGTATGAAAATATGATAGAGAGAGAAAAGGGAATATGGAAGAAGAAAACAAACCCAGTAGAAGTTCAAAAAGGACTAGTGAAAGAACTTATAGGCCATTTTGAGGGAACAGGAAATACTGAAGTGAATATCAAACTAATGGGTGAGGAAGAATATGTGGTACCAAGAGAAATTCTAAGAAGAGGTGCTAAGGACTCAGCCTTAGCTAGAATACGGGAAATATTGGAATACGAGAGATCACACGTGACAGGAATAGTTGAAGAGCTCGTTCAAAAGTATGAAAATATGATAGAGAGAGAAAAGGGAATATGGAAGAAAAAAACAAACCCAGTAGAAGTTCAAAAAGGACTAGTGAAAGAACTTATAGGCCATTTTGAGGGAACAGGAAATACTGAAGTGAATATCAAACTAATGGGTGAGGAAGAATATGTGGTACCAAGAGAAATTCTAAGAAAAGGTGCAAAGGACTCAGCCCTAACTAGAATACGGGAAATATTGGATTACGAGAGATCACACGTGACAGGAATAGTTTAAGAGCTCGTTCAAAAGTATGAAAATATGATAGAGAAAAGGGAATATGGAAGAAGAAAACAAACCCAGTAGAAGTTCAAAAAGGACTAGTGAAAGAACTTATAGGCCATTTTGAGGGAACAGGAAATACTGAAGTGAATATCAAACTAATGGGTGAGGAAGAATATGTGGTACCAAGAGAAATTCTAAGAAAATGTGCTAAGGACTCTGCCTTAGCTAGAATACGGGAAATATTGGAATACGAGAGATCACACGTGACAGGAATAGTTGAAGAGCTCGTTCAAAAGTATGAAAATATGATAGAGAGAGAAAAGGGAATATGGAAAAACAAAACAAACCCAGTAGAAGTTCAGAAAGGAAAAGTGAAAGAACTTATAAGCCATTTTGAGGGAACAGGAAATACTGAAGTGAATATCAAATTAATGGGTGAGGAAAAATATGTGGTACCAAGAGAAATTCTAAGAAGAGGTGCTAAGGACTCAGCTCTAACTAGAATACGGGAAATATTGGAATACGAGAGATCACACGTGACAGGAATAGTTGAAGAGCTCGTTCAAAAGTATGAAAATATGATAGAGAGAGAAAAGGGAATATGGAAGTAGTAAACAAAGTCAGTAGAAGTTCAGAAAGGACAAGTGAAAGAACTTATAAGCCATTTTGAGGGAACAGGAAATACTGAAGTGAATATCAAACTAATGGGTGAAGAAGAATATGTGGTACCAAGAGAAATTCTAAGAAGAGGTGCTAAGGACTCAGCCCTAACTAGAATACGGGAAATATTGGAATACGAGAGATCACACGTGACAGGAATAGTTGAAGAGCTCGTTCAAAAGTATGAAAATATGATAGAGAGAGAAAAGGGAATATGGAAGAAGAAAACAAACCCAGTAGAAGTTCAAAAAGGACTAGTGAAAGAACTTATAAGCTATTTTGAGGGAACAGGAAATACTGAAGTGAATATCAAACTAATGGGTGAGGAAGAATATGTGGTACCAAGAGAAATTCTAAGAAGAGGTGCTAAGGACTCAGCCCTAACTAGAATACGGGAAATATTGGAATACGAGAGATCACACGTGACAGGAATAGTTGAAGAGCTCGTTCAAAAGTATGAAAATATGATAGAGAGAGAAAAGGGAATATGGAAGAGGAAAACAAACCCAGTAGAAGTTCAAAAAGGACAAGTGAAAGAACTTATAGGCCATTTTGAGGGAACAGGAAATACTGAAGTGAATATCAAACTAATGGGTGAGGAAGAATATGTGGTACCAAGAGAAATTCTAAGAAAAGGTGCAAAGGACTCAGCCCTAACTAGAATACGGGAAATATTGGATTACGAGAGATCACACGTGACAGGAATAGTTTAAGAGCTCGTTCAAAAGTATGAAAATATGATAGAGAGAGAAAAGGGAATATGGAAGAAGAAAACAAACCCAGTAGAAGTTCAAAAAGGACTAGTGAAAGAACTTATAGGCCATTTTGAGGGAACAGGAAATACTGAAGTGAATATCAAACTAATGGGTGAGGAAGAATATGTGGTACCAAGAGAAATTCTAAGAAGAGGTGCTAAGGACTCAGCCTTAGCTAGAATACGGGAAATATTGGAATACGAGAGATCACACGTGACAGGAATAGTTGAAGAGCTCGTTCAAAAGTATGAAAATATGATAGAGAGAGAAAAGGGAATATGGAAAAAAAAACAAACCCAGTAGAAGTTCAGAAAGGAAAGTGAAAGAACTTATAAGCCATTTTGAGGGAACAGGAAATACTGAAGTGAATATCAAACTAATGGGTGAAGAAGAATATGTGGTACCAAGAGAAATTCTAAGAAGAGGTGCTAAGGACTCAGCCTAACTAGAATACGGGAAATATTGGAATACGAGAGATCACACGTGACAGGAATAGTTGAAGAGCTCGTTCAAAAGTATGAAAATATGATAGAGAGAGAAAAGGGAATATGGAAGAAGAAAACAAACCCAGTAGAAGTTCAAAAAGGACTAGTGAAAGAACTTATAAGCCATTTTGAGGGAACAGGAAATACTGAAGTGAATATCAAACTAATGGGTGAGGAAGAATATGTGGTACCAAGAGAAATTCTAAGAAGAGGTGCTAAGGACTCAGACCTAACTAGAATACGGGAAATATTGGAATACGAGAGATCACACGTGACAGGAATAGTTGAAGAGCTCGTTCAAAAGTATGAAAATATGATAGAGAGAGAAAAGGGAATATGGAAGAAGAAAACAAACCCAGTAGAAGTTCAAAAAGGACTAGTGAAAGAACTTATAAGCCATTTTGAGGGAACAGGAAATACTGAAGTGAATATCAAACTAATGGGTGAGGAAGAATATGTGGTACCAAGAGAAATTCTAAGAAGAGGTGCTAAGGACTCATTCTAACTAGAATACGGGAAATATTGGAATACGAGAGATCACACGTGACAGGAATAGTTGAAGAGCTCGTTCAAAAGTATGAAAATATGATAGAGAGAGAAAAGGGAATATGGAAGAGAAAACAAACCCAGTAGAAGTTCAAAAAGGACAAGTGAAAGAACTTATAAGCCATTTTGAGGGAACAGGAAATACTGAAGTGAATATCAAACTAATGGGTGAGGAAGAATATGTGGTACCAAGAGAAATTCTAAGAAGAGGTGCTAAGGACTCAGCCCTAACTAGAATACGGGAAATATTGGAATACGAGAGATCACACGTGACAGGAATAGTTGAAGAGCTCGTTCAAAAGTATGAAAATATGATAGAGAGAGAAAAGGGAATATGGAAAAGAAAACAAACCCAGTAGAAGTTCAGAAAGGAAGTGAAAGAACTTATAAGCCATTTTGAGGGAACAGGAAATACTGAAGTGAATATCAAACTAATGGGTGAGAAGAATATGTGGTACCAAGAGAAATTCTAAGAAGAGGTGCTAAGGACTCAGCCTTAGCTAGAATACGGGAAATATTGGAATACGAGAGATCACACGTGACAGGAATAGTTGAAGAGCTCGTTCAAAAGTATGAAAATATGATAGAGAGAGAAAAGGGAATATGGAAGTAGTAAACAAACCCAGTAGAAGTTCAGAAAGGACAAGTGAAAGAACTTATAAGCCATTTTGAGGGAACAGGAAATACTGAAGTGAATATCAAACTAATGGGTGAGGAAGAATATGTGGTACCAAGAGAAATTCTAAGAAGAGGTGCTAAGGACTCAGCCCTAACTAGAATACGGGAAATATTGGAATACGAGAGATCACACGTGACAGGAATAGTTGAAGAGCTCGTTCAAAAGTATGAAAATATGATAGAGAGAGAAAAGGGAATATGGAAGAAGAAAACAAACCCAGTAGAAGTTCAAAAAGGACTAGTGAAAGAACTTATAAGCTATTTTGAGGGAACAGGAAATACTGAAGTGAATATCAAACTAATGGGTGAGGAAGAATATGTGGTACCAAGAGAAATTCTAAGAAGAGGTGCTAAGGACTCAGCCCTAACTAGAATACGGGAAATATTGGAATACGAGAGATCACACGTGACAGGAATAGTTGAAGAGCTCGTTCAAAAGTATGAAAATATGATAGAGAGAGAAAAGGGAATATGGAAGAGAAAACAAACCCAGTAGAAGTTCAAAAAGGACTAGTGAAAGAACTTATAGTCCATTTTGAGGGAACAGGAAATACTGAAGTGAATATCAAACTAATGGGTGAGGAAGAATATGTGGTACCAAGAGAAATTCTAAGAAGAGGTGCTAAGGACTCAGCCTTAACTAGAATACGGGAAATATTGGAATACGAGAGATCACACGTGACAGGAATAGTTGAAGAGCTCGTTCAAAAGTATGAAAATATGATAGAGAGAGAAAAGGGAATATGGAAGAAGAAAACAAACCCAGTAGAAGTTCAAAAAGGACTAGTGAAAGAACTTATAGGCCATTTTGAGGGAACAGGAAATACTGAAGTGAATATCAAACTAATGGGTGAGGAAGAATATGTGGTACCAAGAGAAATTCTAAGAAGAGGTGCTAAGGACTCAGCTCTAACTAGAATACGGGAAATATTGGAATACGAGAGATCACACGTGACAGGAATAGTTGAAGAGCTCGTTCAAAAGTATGAAAATATGATAGAGAGAGAAAAGGGAATATGGAAGAAGAAAACAAACCCAGTAGAAGTTCAAAAAGGACTAGTGAAAGAACTTGTAAGCCATTTTGAGGGAACAGGAAATACTGAAGTGAATATCAAACTAATGGGTGAGGAAGAATATGTGGTACCAAGAGAAATTCTAAGAAGAGGTGCTAAGGACTCAGCCCTAACTAGAATACGGGAAATATTGGAATACGAGAGATCACACGTGACAGGAATAGTTGAAGAGCTCGTTCAAAAGTATGAAAATATGATAGAGAGAGAAAAGGGAATATGGAAGAAGAAAACAAACCCAGTAGAAGTTCAAAAAGGACTAGTGAAAGAACTTATAGGCCATTTTGAGGGAACAGGAAATACTGAAGTGAATATCAAACTAATGGGTGAGGAAGAATATGTGGTACCAAGAGAAATTCTAAGAAAAGGTGCTAAGGACTCAGCCCTAACTAGAATACGGGAAATATTGGAATACGAGAGATCACACGTGACAGGAATAGTTTAAGAGCTCGTTCAAAAGTATGAAAATATGATAGAGAGAGAAAAGGGAATATGGAAGAAGAAAACAAACCCAGTAGAAGTTCAAAAAGGACTAGTGAAAGAACTTATAGGCCATTTTGAGGGAACAGGAAATACTGAAGTGAATATCAAACTAATGGGTGAGGAAGAATATGTGGTACCAAGAGAAATTCTAAGAAAAGGTGCTAAGGACTCTGCCTTAGCTAGAATACGGGAAATATGGGAATACGAGAGATCACACGTGACAGGAATAGTGGAAGAGCTCGTTCAAAAGTATGAAAATATGATAGAGAGAGAAAAGGGAATATGGAAAAACAAAACAAACCCAGTAGAAGTTCAGAAAGGAAAAGTGAAAGAACTTATAAGCCATTTTGAGGGAACAGGAAATACTGAAGTGAATATCAAACTAATGGGTGAGGAAGAATATGTGGTACCAAGAGAAATTCTAAGAAGAGGTGCTAAGGACTCAGCCTTAGCTAGAATACGGGAAATATTGGAATACGAGAGGTCACACGTGACAGGAATAGTTGAAGAGCTCGTTCAAAAGTATGAAAATATGATAGAGAGAGAAAAGGGAATATGGAAGTAGTAAACAAACCCAGTAGAAGTTCAGAAAGGACAAGTGAAAGAACTTATAAGCCATTTTGAGGGAACAGGAAATACTGAAGTGAATATCAAGCTAATGGGTGAAGAAGAATATGTGGTACCAAGAGAAATTCTAAGAGGAGGTGCTAAGGACTCAGCCCTAACTAGAATACGGGAAATATTGGAATACGAGAGATCACACGTGACAGGAATAGTTGAAGAGCTCGTTCAAAAGTATGAAAATATGATAGAGAGAGAAAAGGGAATATGGAAGAAGAAAACAAACCCAGTAGAAGTTCAAAAAGGACTAGTGAAAGAACTTATAAGCTATTCTGAGGGAACAGGAAATACTGAAGTGAATATCAAACTAATGGGTGAGGAAGAATATGTGGTACCAAGAGAAATTCTAAGAAGAGGTGCTAAGGACTCAGCCCTAACTAGAATACGGGAAATATTGGAATACGAGAGATCACACGTGACAGGAATAGTTGAAGAGCTCGTTCAAAAGTATGAAAATATGATAGAGAGAGAAAAGGGAATATGGAAGAGGAAAACAAACCCAGTAGAAGTTCAAAAAGGACTAGTGAAAGAACTTATAGGCCATTTTAGGGGAACAGGAAATACTGAAGTGAATATCAAACTAATGGGTGAGGAAGAATATGTGGTACCAAGAGAAATTCTAAGAAGAGGTGCTAAGGACTCAGCCCTAACTAGAATACGGGAGATATTGGAATACGAGAGATCACATGTGACAGGAATAGTTGAAGAGCTCGTTCAAAAGTATGAAAATATGATAGAGAGAGAAAAGGGAATATGGAAGAAGAAAACAAACCCAGTAGAAGTTCAAAAAGGACTAGTGAAAGAACTTATAGGCCATTTTGAGGGAACAGGAAATACTGAAGTGAATATCAAACTAATGGGTGAGGAAGAATATGTGGTACCAAGAGAAATTCTAAGAAGAGGTGCTAAGGACTCAGCCCTAACTAGAATACGGGAAATATTGGAATACGAGAGATCACACGTGACAGGAATAGTTGAAGAGCTCGTTCAAAAGTATGAAAATATGATAGAGAGAGAGAAAAGGGAATATGGAAGAAGAAAACAAACCCAGTAGAATTTCAAAAAGGAGAAGTGAAAGAACTTATAAGCCATTTTGAGGGAACAGGAAATACTGAAGTGAATATCAAATTAATGGGTGAGGAAGAATATGTGGTACCAAGAGAAATTCTAAGAAGAGGTGCTAAGGACTCAGCCCTAACTAGAATACGGGAAATATTGGAATACGAGAGATCACACGTGACAGGAATAGTTGAAGAGCTCGTTCAAAAGTATGAAAATATGATAGAGAGAGAAAAGGGAATATGGAAGAAGAAAACAAACCCAGTAGAAGTTCAAAAAGGACTAGTGGAAGAACTTGTAAGCCATTTTGAGGGAACAGGAAATACTGAAGTGAATATCAAACTAATGGGTGAGGAAGAATATGTGGTACCAAGAGAAATTCTAAGAAGAGGTGCTAAGGACTCAGCCCTAGCTAGAATACGGGAAATATTGGAATACGAGAGATCACACGTGACAGGAATAGTTGAAGAGCTCGTTCAAAAATATGAAAATATGATAGAGAGAGAAAATGGAATATGGAAGAAGAAAACAAACCCAGTAGAAGTTCAAAAAGGACTAGTGAAAGAACTTATAGGCCATTTTGAGGGAACAGGAAATACTGAAGTGAATATCAAACTAATGGGTGAGGAAGAATATGTGGTACCAAGAGAAATTCTAAGAAAAGTTGCTAAGGACTCTGCCTTAGCTAGAATACGGGAAATATTGGAATACGAGAGATCACACGTGACAGGAATAGTTGAAGAGCTCGTTCAAAAGTATGAAAATATGATAGAGAGAGAAAAGGGAATATGGAAAAAGAAAACAAACCCAGTAGAAGTTCAGAAAGGAAAAGTGAAAGAACTCATAAGCCATTTTGAGGGAACAGGAAATACTGAAGTGAATATCAAACTAATGGGTGAGGAAGAAGTCTGACTTGCTCAAGTATGCTTTGTTCCTTGATGAAGATTCACTTGTACTGTTTCTTTGTCAGATGAACACATGCAGAAAAAACAAGTCTGACTTCCTGTATGCTGTGTTCTAAGTAGGATATTCCCAAAAGATGGCGACTGTTCCCAATTTACTCTGGATACAAAAGGGATATTCTACGAGATATACTCAGCTGAGGGAAGAAGTCTGACTCGCTCTAGTACGCTTTGTTCCTTGATGAAGATTCACCTGTACTGTTTCTTTGTCAGGTGAACAAATGCAGAAAAAGAAAGTCAGATTTCTTATTGTATGCTGTGTCCTATGTAGAAGATTCCCCAATGCTAGAGAGAAATTGCACAAAAAATATAGAACTAGAAAATACAAAAGAAGAAGAAGAAGAAGATGGCAGCAGATAAACAATAAAATGGTGACTGTTCCCAATCAATTGGGAACACCTAAGGGATATTCTACAAGATGTATTCAGCAGAGGGAAGAAGTCTGATATGCTCTAGTATGCTTTGTTCCTTGATGAAGATTCACCTGTACTGTTTCTTTGTCAGGTGAACAAATGCAGAACAAGCCAGTCAGATTTCTTATTGTATGCTGTGTCCTATGTAGAAGATTCCCCAAAGCTAGAGAGAAATTACAAAAAAAAAGATATAGAACTAGAAAATACAAAAGAAGAAGAAGAAGAAGAATAAGAAGAAGAAGGAGATGTCAGCACATAAACAATAAAATGGCGACTGTTCCCAATCAATTGTGAACACCTAAGGGATATTCTACAAGATGTATTCAGCAGAGGGAAGAAGTCTGACTTCCTCAAGTATGCTTTGTTCCTTGATGAAGATTTACCTGTACTGTTTCATTGTCAGGTGAACAAATGCAGAAGAAACAAGTCTGACTTCCTGTATGCTGTGTTCTAAGTAGGAGATTCCCAAAAGATGGCGACTGTTCCCAATTTATTCTGGATACCTAAGGGATATTCTACAAGATGTACTCAGCAGAGGGAAGAAGTCTGACTTGCTCAAGTACTCTTTGTTCCTTGATGAAGAATCACCTGTACTGTTTCATTGTCAGGTGAACAAATGCAGAAAAAGCAAGTCAGATTTCTTATTGTATGCTGTGTCCTATGTAGAAGACTTCCAAAAGCTAGAGAGAATTTACACAAAAAAAATATAGAACTAGAAAATGTCCATATCCACCGTAACGACGCACCCCTACGCCGACCTCCTACGAGAATTTCCCGAGGTTTTCAAGCCCGAGCCCTGACACTCGCCAGGTTCCCCGTCCAAGCACGGGATCTACCACCACATCACAACGACAGGACCTCCTACTCACGCCAAATTCCGCCGCCTCCCGCCCCAGAAACTGAAGGATGCCAAACGCCCCTTCGAGGACATGGAACGCATGGGTATCTGTAAGAAAGCATCGAGCCCCTGGGCATCGCCCCTACACATGGTAAAAAAGCCGGACGGGTCCTGGAGACCTTGCGGCGACTACAGGCGCCTCAAACTCATCTCAACGCCCGATCACTACCCGCTGCCCAACATGCAGGACCTAACGAACGCGTTGCACGGCGCGAAGTATTCTACCAAGATGGACCTCCTCAAGTCTTACTTCCAGGTCCCCGTATTTCCGGAAGACATCCCGAAAACTGCCATTGTAACGCCGTTTGGATCCTACACCTTCGCATACTCAACCTTCGGTCTACGCAACGCCGGGGTGACTTTCCAACGACTAATGGATAGCATTCTGGTGACCTACCTTTCTGCGTCTGCTACGTCGACGACATCCTGATATTCTCGAAAACCAAGGAGGAACACAGGAGGCACAATCGCACCGTCCTCAAACGCCTACAGGAGAACGGCCTGGTCGTACGTTTCGACAAATACACGTTCGGTGTGGAAGGAGTGGATTTCCTTGGTCACCGTGTATCCTCGTGCGGGGTAAAACCCATGACAACCAAGGTCGACGCGATCAGAAAGTTCCCGATACCTACAACCATCCGCCAACTTCAGGAGTTCCTGGGGATGGTCAATACTACAGGCGCTTCATCCCCAACATCGCACAAACCCTGTCACCCCTCGACAACGTCCTGAAAGGAAAAGCGAAAAAACTCGAGTGGGGTTTGCCCCAGCAACAGGCATTCGCCCGGACGAAGGATGCCCTTGCGAATTCCACCACTCTGGCTCATTTCGACGACAACGCGCCCCTGCGACTAACGACCGACGCCAGCAACGTCGCCTGTGGGGCTGTGCTGGAGCAACTCGTCGATGGTTCTCCTCGACCGCTGGCATTCTTCAGCAAGAAATTGAAACCCGCCGAAACAAGATACAGCACCTTCGATAGGGAACTCCTAGCCGTCTACCTCGCCGTCCGCCACTTCAGGCACATCTTGGAGGGCACTCCCTTCACAATCCCGACGGACCATCAACCCCTCGTACACGCTTTCGCGAAATCGACAGACGCATGGTCCTCCCGACAACAACGTCGTCTCGCAACAATCGCCTAATTCGGGTGCACCATACGTTACGTCCCAGGAAAGAAAAACCCAGTCGCGGACGCCCTTTCAAGGATTGAAATTGATGCAATCCACCTGGGAATCGACTATGCCAATCTCGCAACCGAACAACGCACCGACCGAGAAGCACAGGATCACCTGACGGGGCCATCCGCGCTCAAGATAAGTGCGATTCCCCTCGGACCAGCAGGAGTAACTATTCTTTGTGAAACCAGCACCGGCCGCCCACGTCCCTGGATACCAGCCTCCTGCAGAAGGAAAATATTCGATATCATCCATGGACTTTCACACCCTTTAGGACGCACCACCGCTCGCCTTCTGTCTGAAAAGTTCGTCTGGCCAGGGATAAAAAAGGACGCCCGGGAATGGGCGAAGTCATGCATCAACTGCCAGTCAAGCAAAGTCAGTCGTCACACCGAATCAGGGGTAGGCGATTTCCCCCAGCCAAAAAGACGTTTCGGTCACATACACATCGACGTCGTGGGACCATTGCCCCCTTCTGGATCTGCTCGCTACCTGCTTAGGATCATCGATCGCTTAACGAGTGGTTGGAGGCATCGCCGATGGACCGAAGCTACGACTCAAGCATGCACCGAAGCCCTCCTGTCAAGCTGGGTGAGCAGGTTTGGCGTTCCTAACAACATCACGACAGACAGAGGCCCCGCTTTCCTCTCAGAAATATGGCTCGCTTTGGCGAACCTGATGGGGACGACGCTCCACAGCACCACAGCATACAACCCCGCAGCAAACGGCATGGTCGAAAGAACTCACCGCGCCCTCAAGGCGTCCCTGATGGCGAGCTGCACCGACGGGGACTGGAAATCACGACATCCTTGGGTACTCCTCAGCCTTCACACCGCCCCTCGCGCAGACGGCGTACCTTCGCCCGCCGAAAAAGTTTATGGGGAGGCGCTCACAGTTCCTGGTGAATTCTTTCCCTCATCAACCGACGACGCGCAGCTGGATCACCTAACGGACATCGCCAGGAAGTTCAGGCCATGTCTCAAAACTTACCAGGACAGAACCAAGCACTTCAAGCCAAAAAACCTGGATGACTGCGGGTACGTTTTTGTCCGTGTCGACGCTCATCGACAACCACTAACTAGACCTTATCGAGCCCCCTACTGGATAATTAAGAAGACAACGAAAGCCTTCCTTCTCGACGTCCATGGCCAATAGACCGCGTGATACCAGCGTTTCTTGAAGGAAGTGACACTGCCTCCGCCGGACCTGGTAGATCCAGAGTGCCACCTCAAAACAAGGCGCCCAACGAAAGAAAAATCATCAAACGACAACAAGAGGAAGAGATCCTTATGCCGACCGCCGGCGCACCCCTCTGTTCCAAAACAAGAGGGACCCTCCGACGCCCGAAAAGATACGAAGATTTATCATCAGCCCCCTACGCCGCCCGATGTCTTGGGGGGGGGGAGTACTTGTAAGGACACTGCTCCCTTCGTCGTCCAGAAAATCAACAAACTATTCATTTATTTGAATTCTCCTTTCGCCACACCGTGGTTTCCCATGTATATGTATTCCGCTCTATCAGAGCTACATTTTGACATATGTATTATTTCATTACATGTTTCTGTTAACTCATAATTCGTATATTTGTAAGTGTAAGAAAACACATATATTTTGGCGGGCAGTTCAATCTGATTTGGCGCCAGCGCCATCCTACCTTTCCGTCCGCACCTTGTAATATACTCCCACGCACATTTAAATAAAGTATCAGTTGATCTTGGTGACGCTTGTCTCACTGTCATTACAATATATATATATATATATATATATATATATATATATATATATATATATATATATATATATATATATATATATATATATATATATATATATATATATATATATATATATATATACGGAATATATATATATATATATATATATATATATATATATATATATATATATATATATATATATATATATATATAGATATATATATATATATATATATATATATATATATATATATATATATATATATATATATATCTATATATATATATATATATATATATATATATATATATATATATATATATATATATATATACAAACAATTCGTGGCCAAGTGGTATGTCACTGTTCACGTAAGTTTCCTTGACCAGGGTTTGATTCCCAGCCGGCCAAAAGCAATTGTCTTTGTGTGATTTCGCCTAGGACTCTGATCCTGAGGTCGTTAAGAGAATAAAGACATTATTGTATAAAACATACATGGCTTATTAGGATATGTATATGCATATACATATATATATATATATATATATATATATATATATATATATATATATATATATATATATATATATATATATATATATATATATATATATATATATATATATATATATATATATATATATATATATCTATATATATATACATATATATACTGTATATACATACATACATATATATATATATATATATATATATATATATATATATATATATATATATATACATACATATGTATATATATATATATATATATATATATATATATATATATATATATATATATATATATATATATATATATATATATATGTACAGCCGTTTTTAGTCCACTGCAGGACAAAAGGCTCAGACATGTCCTTAGTTATATTTGAGATTAGGTAATTTTCATCTCCACGTTAGCCAGCGCGGATTAAGGATGGTGATAGAATTAAGTATGATCGCTCACAGGACACCAACCTAGTATGGGTAGCCCTCACTAGTACAACTTGGCTGATCATGGTGATGCACAAACTCTTTCATCACGTTAAGGAAGCCCCACTCAGAGAGGGATTATACACACAGACAGACACACACACACACATACATGCACACACACACACACACACACACACACACACACACATATATATATATATATATATATATATATATATATATATATATATATATATATATATATATATATATATATATACGTGTGTGTGTACGTGTGCGTGTGTGTGTACAGTATGTGTGTATGATGTTTTCGTTGAACCACATATATAAAGGAATTGTAAACTTATGTCAATGAGCTCTTGATAAAGACATTTTTGTCGAAACAGTGCTGTAGTGAGCAGATTAAATAAAAAGGAAAAATAAAGTCGCAGTTTCTTCAACCAATCTTGAGAATATGAAGAAGCTGAGAATATACGAGGATTACTGTGGGAAATACTTTGGCACCATTAAGGTAGTCGCCTTCAATGTATATAATGTTACACCCAATCTGTGAAATTGCCCATTTCATGAATTGGGCTAACCACTTGTCCATTTCATGAAGTGAGCAAACCACTTGCCCAGTTCATGAAATGGGCAATTTCACAGATCGGGTGTAACATATATATATATATATATATATATATATATATATATATATATATATATATATATATATATATATATATATATATATATATAGTTTATGTGTGGGATATCTAAACGTGGTGAAAGGATATCGCCCTGATCAGTAATCTGTCATGGGCAAAGCGACCTATACTAGGCTGGTTTGCTGTGAGCGATCAGACATAAAACTCCCAATATATATACATATATATATATATATATATATATATATATATATATATATATATATATATATATATATATATATATATATATATACAGTCTATATATATATATATATATATATATATATATATATATATATATATATATATATATATATATATATACATATATATATATATATATATATATATATATATATATATATATATATATATATATATATATATATATATATATATATATATATATATATTTATATATATAGTTTATGAGTGGGGATATCTAAACGTGGTGAAAGGATTTGCGTATCGCCCTGATCAGTAATCTTTCATGGGCAAAGCGACATATACTAGGCTGGTTAGCTGTGAGCGATCAGACTTAAAACTCCCACTATCAGCAATCCGCAGTGACCAGCATGATGATGAAGGCTGGCCAAACCTCAGGCATGAAAAAGGACATTCCTGAGGCCTTTGTCCTGCAGTGTACCAGAAACCACTGCATTGTTGTTGTATATGCATTGTGTATGCAACTGATATTCTCTCTCTCTCTCTCTCTCTCTCTCTCTCTCTCTCTCTCTCTCTCTCTCTCTCTCTCTCTCTCTCTCTCTCTCTCTCTCTCAGTAACGTATAATTAGCTCGGATGTTTTGAGGCTATTCAATTACCAGTACGTTTCCCGTGTTAATGAATGTTACTTAAAATGTGGAATATAATTAAGCGTTATTGGCCATCCATAAACACTGACTGGCATCTCAAATGCCTCGGAAATCTGTCAGATTTTCTGTAGAATTCGAAATATATAATCTTTGTTTCATCGTTTTTATTATCTTATCAAAAAACGCGCATATATTTCCAGTGCTAGATTTTTTGCGTGGAGGTTTCAAGAAAATATGGCTATTTGGTATATATTTTTGTGTTGTTTTTCATAATAACGGCGGTCAATTATGGGATGTCTCATTTATTGGATAATTATCTATAATTTCCATAATTATTTCTGCAAAGAAACTTTTCATATTTTCCAGTTGATTTCGCATCAGTAATGAGAAAAACCTTTGGATTGATTTGGTGGTGTTTTCTGGCAGGTTGAACCTTAGTGATAATCACACATAAATTTGTACAACAGCAATAAATACAGCCATTTCTTGTCCACTGCAGTGCAAAGGCCTCAGGCATCTCTTTATTCATGTCTGAGGTTTAGTCAGTTTTCATCAACATGTTGGTCATTGCGGATTGGTGATGATGGGAGATTTTTGTCTGATCGTTCACAGAAAACCAACCTAATGATACTGGCAAATACAACTTTGCTGATTATGGTCATACACAAACCCCTTCACCATGTTAAGGTATTCCCATTCAGAAAGGGGATATATATATATATATTTATATATATATATATATATATATATATATATATATATATATATATATATATATATATATATATATATATATATATACACCCCATCAACCGCTGTTTATGGTCTCTCCATGCCAGTCTATACCTGCAATTTTTCTTAGCTCCTTAATCCATCGTCTTCTCTTCCTTCCCCTACTTCGTTTGCAATCTCTAGCAACCCATTCACTTAATCTTTGTGTTCATCTTTTATCTGCCATTCTCATTATATGTCCTGTCGACGTCCATTTCTTTTTATTTTGCTCTTGTATCCATGTCACTCTTTTTCTGCCTCTTAGCATTATTCACACAATTATCCTTTCCATAGCTCTTTGAGTTGTAACTAGCTTATGTTCTAAAGCTTTAGTAAGACTTTTAGTTTCTGATGCATAGGTTAAAACTGGTGGGACCATCTGATTAAATACTTTTCTTTTTAGAGAAAGTGGGATTTAAAGTTTCAACCGATATTCTCCGTCTGTCAAGATATCTGGTTTCGCCAATGAACTTGCCAATATCCTTTTTCGTAATGAAGATGTTATCCTTCGGTTCTGTGCTAAAGACAGTAAATGAAATATCTGAAAGTCACAGGAATTTCAGTGAGGATTTTTCCCAGTTATGCCGGAATCACAATAGTCATTCCTCGAGGTTTTCCCCAACCTCCAGGCGATGCTAGCGAGCAAAAGAATTGTAGTGCTACGATATTGCGGTTTGACTGCAAATAAGAAAAAATGCATACAAAACCGATCAGATAACATTATCATGGCGCCCAGAAGTTTTCCCACGTGAATTGAAGAATTCTACAACTACCAAAGGGTGAACAGCGCAAATTCTTATTATCTCTTGAGGCTTATTTGAATCATGATTGCCAAACAAGAGCACATCCTAGCTGCAGCAGCCATCTTGTTTGTTTACATCCGAAGTCACGCTCGAGGTCTGTGCTCCCTGCTTCCCGTCCAGTCGGGAAGCCAATATCTCAAGTAACAAGCTCTCTTGTTTTCCATTTTGGGCAGCAACGACTTGTCGCTTGTGAAAAAAAAAAAAAATCCTAGTGTGATTCCAGCTTTAGTATGGCGCTTTGGCAACAGATAGCACGGATCCTGTTTATTAATTGTTTATATCTGGACTCAAAGAAAAGTGGGCATAACATGAATTACGTTTAGCACTCCTACTGAATAAAGATATATACATATATGATTTTTAAAAATGCATTTTTTTTTTTTTTTTGTAGAAAAACAATACCCACAGTAGTGTACTACTTTAAGGACGTAAATTCCATAAGTATTTGCGATATATTTAGTGTATTTTAGTTGTTTAAGTTTTTAATAAATGGCGCTTAGTTTGAGGTAATTTTCATGGTTTCAAGGTAATTATAAGGTAATTTAGGGTTTACTACCTTAGATTTCAAGGAAATGGGAAAAAGTTTTAAGGTAATATAAGGTAAAAAAACACCAGCATTTAAGGTAATGGTGACATGGCACATGCTCTACTTTAAACCCTGGACTGGACTAGTAGTCCCTTGCATTTCTACAGCCTGGCTGTGACCGACCATCAGTAGCTGACCACTAGATACCTGATTGACCACTCTCTTGTTTCCAAAATTATACCTACATTAAGAGGTCGGTTGCCTAATGCAACCTCTCCAATGTATTCTGTTAAAGGCATCCTCTTCCACCGAACCTCTTCTCTCCATATCATCCTTCATTTAATCACGCCATCTAATTTTCTGCCTCCTTGATCTTCTCCCCCTAACATGTTCCTTCCATTGCTTCCTTACTCCTTCCCCACACCATCTCAGTCGTGATAATCTGTAATCTTTACTGAGTTACTGGTCTAAAGCCTTATAACGTCCTCCATAGAACCAGTATCCAAATAAAAGTGACTACATTTAATAAAATGTAAAACTACAATGTATTATAAATCCATATTAAGATATATTATTCTGCCTTATAATATTTACTGTTCTTGAAATATTTTATTTTAATTGTTAATTACTTCTCTTACTTCCTTGTTTCCTTACCTCAATGGGCTATTTTCCCAGTTTTAGCCTCTGGGCTGATAGCATCCTATTTTCCAGCTAGGATTGTAGCTAAGCAGGTAATAATACTAATAATATATATATATATATATATATATATATATATATATATATATATATATATATATATATATATTTATATATATATATATATATATATATATATATATATATATATATATATATATATATATATATATATATATTCACTGTCATCCCTCCCCGTCCCTAGGGTAGGGGATAGAGGTAGCCTAATAGTCATATGCTGAATAGACGGTCGTACAAATGCATGCATACATATCTAAATATTTGTACTTTTTGAAAGGTCGTGTACACTAGTAAGAAAAAGCAATTCAAAATATTAGTAAAGGTTATTGACAAACAAATAAAGATAGACCGGGCATCCAGTGCCGAAATTTTAATCTCTCTCTCTCTCTCTCTCTCTCTCTCTCTCTCTCTCTCTCTCTCTCTCTCTCTCTCTCTCTCTCTCTCTCTCTGACCAACAGAAGAGGATTAATTCCGCGATTTTGTTTAAAAAATCTTCATATCAGTATGTTTCATACTGCTCCCAAGATACTATAATTATTTACGTACATATTTTCTAATAATTAATAATAATAATAATAATAATAATAATAATAATAATAATAATAATAATAATAATAATAATAATAATAATAATAAAAAGAAGAAGAGGCTAAAAACAAAATACTGAAACTAACCTAGTATTTAAGTCCAGTAATGAGTCCTTTTAAAAGGAATAAGCTACATGGCAACTTTAAAGGCCAAATATTTAACATTCTATTGATTCCATCGAATATGGAGGCGTTACCTGACTGCTATTTCAGGCCAAAGGACCCCCAGTTGTATACAGGTAAACTTTTGGTTAATTAGTTTCTGATGTGATTAGCACAAACGTGGAATTTCAGGAGAGGCTAATTTTACCTTTATGGGGTGAAGGGCTTAGAACCTCTGTTATTATTATTATTATTATTATTATTATTATTATTATTATTATTATTATTATTATTATTATTGTTATTATTATTATTATTATTATTATTATTATATTCTTATTATAAAAAAACACACTTTCATTTGGAATTCCATGGAGAGGTATTGTTATTATTATTATTTCTTTTATTTTTATTATTATTACAATTATTAATTTTATTATTATTAATATTATTATTATTATTATTATTATCATTATTGGTTTTTTTTTTTTGGGTTATTAGTATACGCAACCCTTCAAAAATAACAGCTAAATATTAAGCATAAGCACCCCCATCTCCCTAGAGTATGACTACTCCCTCTCCCCCTACTTGAGAGATGGGAAGAGCAGAGTGTATCCTATGTGTGTATATATATATATATATATATATATATATATATATATATATATATATATATATATATATATATATACACATATATATCTATATATATATATATATTATATGTGTGTATGTGTGTGTGTTTGCGTGTGTGTGTGTAATGGGTCCCTATGGATTGTAAAAAAAGCAGGGAAAGGAAGAGACGAAGATGGATTGATGAACTAAAAAAGGTTGAGTGTGTGGACTGGCATAGAAAGACCATAAACAGACACAAGTGGAAAGACATGTCTGAGGCCTTTTTTTCTGCAGTGGACTAGTAACGGATGATGATGATGATTATATATATATATATATATATATATATATATATATATATATATATATATATATATATATATATATATATATATATATATATAGTATCAGACACTTGGTATTTATCATATGGTAGAGATTATACTGCAATAAATGAGGTTCCTTCAATTTAACGATTAGATATAACCGAAGTTGCAATATCAACTACGCTCTTTGTAGCCGAACATAATTTTCTTACAACGAGCAATTTATTATTCTCAATTGCGCTTCTTACTCATATGATTCTCCTCATCATTCGTAGAGTATCTCTCTGAGGGCATAAACAAACAAATTTTGATTCCATCATTTTGCATTCGCATTCAGTCTACCAGAAATACAACAAATGCAGCTAGATCATCTACATCATAAAAATACAGTAAATGCAAGCAAACAAAAGCATGGCCAGATAGAATTTTGCTATCACAAAAATGTAGCAAGCAAAAAAGTGAATTGGTTAGAGATGGATGGATGCTGGTGTACCTGTGCGGGAAACCAAGCGCATTGTTAACTTTTCACATGAAATCAATAGTGGAGTATTTGTTGCCAGTAAAGTATCTACCTCTAGTTTTCTCCCGCGTCAAAATACAGCCTTTTTA
>NC_090749.1:55573222-55578222 GCF_036898095.1 Palaemon carinicauda | reverse complement strand
GTCCAGGCCATTTTGAGAAACCCCAAACCATCTTGTACCTCTTACATTCTTCATGGCAATTGATAGTTGTTGAATTTATTGCATTTAATAATAATGAAATAGTTCCCCTGATATTATCTGTTAAGTGCAACTGAATTTTACTCATAAAAAAATGCCTCAATGTTATTCTCTAAATATCTATCAGACGATTTTATTCAAAGAAAATAACTAAGATAAATGTCCTATTTTATTTTACAGAAACGTTAACTAAACACACTGAAAAAGCACCACAAAGCATTTTCATTAGGTTAAAATCACTTAAACGTTACAATGCCTTCTTCTTTTTCTTCTTCTTTTTCTTCTTCTTCTTCTTCTTCTTCTTCTTGTGCAAATAAACCTCAGGTGCGAGAAAATGACGGCAAAGCAAACTGTCTCTGTTGACACTGTGGCACCTCCGCTGGGAGTTGAAGAAGCATTGGACCTGCAATGTATGCTTTGCTCTGTAATGTTATTATGTATATATATTGGGATGGATTGAATGCCTGGTATGCTTTTGAGTATGTTTCTCATATATATATATATATATATATATATATATATATATATATATATATATATATATATTTATATATATATATATATATATATATATATATATATATATATTTATATATATATATATATATATATATATATATATATATATATATATATATATATATAAAATCATCATCATCATCAACAGACGTTGCTAGTCCATTGTAGGACCAAGGACTAAGACATGCCCTTCTATTCGCGATTGTTTATGGTCTTTCTATACTAGTATATACCCGAAAATTTTCACAGTTCGTCAATACACCGTCTTCTCCTCCTTCACCAGACATGAATACACACACATACATATATATATATACATATATATATATATATATATATATATATATATTATATATATATATATATATATATATATATATATATATATATATATATATATATATATATATATATATATATATATATATATATATACACACACACACACACACACACACATATATATATATATATATATATATATATATATATATATATATATATATATATATATATATATATATGCGTGTGTGTGTGTGTGTGTGTATATATGGGTTCGTGTATGAGCGTACATGCACATAGCTCACAGTAACTTACGATAACAGATATTAGAATAAAAAAAAAAACACGATGAACAACTAAAACACTTTACGAATACTGACTGGTTCCAAACATTTGGAAAACAAAAAAGGAGGTAAGTTACAGCTATCAACAAAGGACTTCGGAAAACAACTTTAATTCTCTTATATTTTTTGTAATATGGAAATAGGAAATTAAGATAATATTAGTTTTAAAAATAATAATATGAAAATATGAACGAGTGAGGGTCAGAAGGTATAAGCAGAAAGATTTGATGATTGATCAGAGAGAGAGAGAGAGAGAGAGAGAGAGAGAGAGAGAGAGAGAGAGAGAGAGAGAGAGAGAGAGAGACGTGGCAACAGTAGAATCCGTCTCAAACCAAGTGCCATCCCCTTTCGGTCATTCCTCGTTGCATTTGGACAATAATAGAATTTTTTTCTAAACTTCCTTTTAAGAAGCTGAATTTTTAAAAATTCTTTTCAAGTCATTATAAGGAGCCAATACCTTTGTAGCTGGCCAAATTGATGTATTATTTTTATATCTGGCGTGGATAGATATTATGCTTTTCTCTTGGACATATTTTACACTGGTAAAGAGATTTACCAGTTTAACCACTTTAACGTTTTTCACGTTACTTAAAAAGGATATAAAGGATAATATACACTCGTCTTTTGGAATTTGCATGTGTTTCTCTTTAAATGTATTGTTCTTCTGAGCTACGTTAACCATTTTTTTTAACAGATAAATATTTTGAAGTTGTTACTCTTTAGCAATACAATTAGGTTTTTAGTGTTATATGGGTTCCTGTTATCATAATAAGAAAAGTACTTTTTTGTTGTTCGTAATGCATCATCTAATACAGTATCTAGGTATTTGCATTCCTTGCTGAAGTTTCATTTAATTTATTATCAATTTATTAAAGGTTACGAAGCTGTATTGCTCTTAAAAGTGTTGAAGTGAATACTGATTCTCTAACTATTGCCATGACATGAATTAAAAGTTACATTACGCAAAAGTATCGTTGGGTCTTCTGTATTTATTTCCATCAGTACATATGCGTGTACAGCAATCTAAGAGCTACAATTATTCTCTTATCCAAAAGGTATAAAAGCAATTTTTTGGCAAATCACATAGTGTCATTAATAAAGGCCCTTGTCCATATACTTAACAAAAGGCTTTCAAAATGAGGTGTCCATGGATGAATAATCTGGACCTTCAGGCGTTTCTTGAGGCCCTGGTACAATAAGCCTCCCCCTCCCTCTCTCTCTCTCTCTCTCTCTCTCTCTCTCTCTCTCTCTCTCTCTCTCTCTCTCTCTCTCTCACATTATTTGATTGGCCTCGTTTTTATGCCGAGTATCAATCATTCATAGGAGAACGTACGCGCACACAAATAAAAACGAATAACTTGATTGGACGTTAATTTTTCGTCTCAATTTATTAGTTTATTCATTCTGTACTTCATTTTATTTCCGCATATTCATTCAGTATTGTATAGAAATGATAAGCTCTTTGATATTTTGATCCTTTTGAATTGCAAAATGTCACTGGCGAGAGAGAATGACGGGCATTTTTTTTAATGTAAATAGGAAATGTGGTGTTTACATGCAGCTGACAGCCTGAGTTACTAGATACCGCCATGAATTTAACAATCCATGGCTGCAGTTACCAGATACTGCCTTACGCTATATATTGTTTTTTTATATAGTTGCTAGATACATCTATGTGGTAACTATTATCTAAAACAAATTACCAAGTATATATGGAGTTAATATGTCTAGTTACATGATTCTTATTCCTATTACTGTATGGTTTAAATCATATTACCAAAAGGCTGCTCTGTGTTCCATTTAACACAGCAACAAGTTGCAAGATACAGCCATATGCTTCTTAATGTCAGAGTTTGCGGAGTGCACCATACATTGAATTTCTTTCGGTCTTGAATTGTAAAAAGCTACTACTTTTAAGGCATGTTATGCATCTATATTAGGTCGAGTTACAATATATATATATATATATTATATATATATATATATATATATATATATATATATATATGAAATCGTTTGTTAATCTTATTGGTTATTATCGTTAAACATTATTTGTGTCCAAATCTTTCTGAATATTGTTATATTTAACATACCAATAACCCTACAAAAAGAGTGTCACCCTTTCCTTACTTCAATTATGAAGAGGAATGATGTAACCTCTTTGAAATCTTACAAAGAAAAGACCAGGTGACCTGACCTACATGTATAGAAGATCAATACTTAATATAATAGATTATTGTTAGTGTTCCCCTCTCGTTGGTCCCTGATTTTCTTTAGCCTTTAAAGTCGGGTTGCACTAGTATTGCCATCTTCCAGGTTTCGATATATTCATCTTTTAACCACAAGTGCTAATGTGACTTAACAACAGAAACTTTTTCTACTGTGTGTCATACTTGATTTATGATTTTAACCTTTCGAGATTTAATTATTGTGATATTTTCTAACGTTATAAAATGCATTAAAAAAGAATCAAAATTCTTCATATGAGAAACTTCTGGACAGACAAATAGGTAAATAGGAAGTAGAATTCAGGTATAATAAACAATACAATCGACTTGCTCACCCAGCTATCAAAGGGTGGATTAGTTTGTAGTGATTCAGAGAACAGGTTCGAATCTGGGTAGATGCTCTTACCATATTGAAAGCCTCTTAGGGTATTTTATTCCAGAAGTAGAGGGAATTTGATAATGAAAAGTGTTTGGGGGTTTAACATTTGAAAGTTTGATAGTCATGTCTGTTAATGTCAAAACTACTTTTGTATATATATATATATATATATATATATATATATATATATATATATATATATATATATATATATATATATAGATAGATAGATAGATAGATAGATAGATATATAGATATATATATATACATATATCTATATATATATATATATATATATATATATATATATATATATATATATATATATATATATATATATGTATATATATATATATATATATATATATATATATATATATATATGTATATATATATAGATAGATAGATATATAGATATATATATATATATATTTATATATATATATATATATATATATATATATATATATATATATATATATATATATATACACACACACACGGACACACACACAAAACAACAACAAATGCAGCCCTTCCTATTCCACTTCATGACAAACGCCTCAGCCTTATCTTTATTCATGAGTGCAGTTTGGCTAGTTTTAATCACCACGCTGACCAATGCGGATTGGTGATGGTGGGAGACTTTTGCTTGATCACTCACAGTAAACCAACCTAGTATGGGGGTCTCTGACTAGTACAGCTTTACTGATCATGGCAATATACAAACCCTTTCAGCCATTAAGATATTCCTAATCAGAAAGGGACCTTATATATATATATATATATATATATATATATATATATATATATATATATATATATATATATATATATATATATATATATGCTAAATTTTGCACATTTACATGTGTTTTTCATATTCCAATAAGCGATATGTTTTTTATACATTAATGTCTGGATTCTCTTAACGATCACGGGATCAGAGCATCAGGCGAAATCAAACATAGACAAGAGCTTGTGACCTCCCGGGAGTCGAACCCTGGTCCAGGAAGCTTGTATAGCCAGTTACCTAGAACTTGGCCACGAAGAAAATCAATGAAAATTCTTCTGTACTCATACCTGTCGATTTCAGTTAGTTAATTGGTAGTTTGTTACTTGGCATTCGATAAAAAAAAAAACCTGAAATCAGCTGGTATAAGAACAAAAGAATTGTCATTAACATTTATC
>NC_090749.1:55513222-55555722 GCF_036898095.1 Palaemon carinicauda | reverse complement strand
CAATATTTTTAGTGAAGGTATTTCTTCTTATCTGGCCATGAGTAGATTTATTCTGAGGACAAATTTTCACTCATACACTGTTCATAGACCTTGCTCTTGAGAAGGCTACATAAAGTTGTCCATGAGTAAAGCAATGTTGTGGCAGGTAGATCCCAACCTTATCGTAAGTCTGTCCTTGAGCTTTATTAATGGTCATGGAATATGATAGGCTGACGGGAAATTGAGTAATGTTTAGGAAGATTTGAAGCAAAGGGTGATCAGAATTATGAGAAATCTTTTACAATAAGAACGGATTAGGCCCAAGATTAATTCTATAATCTAGGTTATGGAAATTAATGGAACTTAATTTTTTGTCTAATATTTAAAAAAAGTCGGGTGCTAAAGATCAAATTGGGAAAACTATAGTCAATTCTTCATAGTGAGGCAGATTTGCAACGACTCGCACGGGTGCCCTTTTAGCTCGGAAAAGTTTCATGATCGCTGATTGGTTGGACAAGAAAATTTTAACCAATCAGATAGCAAGAAACACTTCCGGGCTAAAAGGGCACCGCTGCGAGTCCATGCAAATGGGCCTCATTAAAAAAAATCTAGTATATATAAGATGTACTTTGGTTAAGTAATCAAAGTCTAATGTGAATTTGTAAAAGTATACCATGAAATTATTTCCGTTTTCTTTAAAGCGTGACACACCAAATAAATAACACACACGTTTTCCTTTTAATATATAGATAATAATAATAATAATAATAATAATAATAATAATAATAATAATAATAATAATAATAATAATAATAATATGTCCTGGCAAAGTTAATTCTAAACTAAAATTTTGAAACCAACAAAATAGAAATGTAAAATCTTTATTTTTACCCTTGGACAGAATAATGACATCACAAAATTGTTCACATTTTTTAAAGTAATGTAGCAGTAAATAAAAAGCAGAACGCAGAAAGTCAGCGAATATATGTGGATATATTCTTGGGTATGTGAGAGAAAAAAGATATGACGTCACAGTGATGCCACTCAGTGTGAAAACTAAGATACTTGTGATTAAATTCCAGCGATGTAATTTCTTTATTTCGCGAAGAGACGAGGCAGGGAAGACATATTAAAGAGGGATATTTTATCTGGATTGCTCTCTGGAGGCTGAAGTCGGTTGCTCGTTGTTGACAGCAGCCACATTTGAGGAGAGGAAAAGAGCTGACTCAGCACTCCCCAGTTTTGGCGGGAAATAAGACATGAGAAGTTCAAGCCTCAAGGAAATAAAGCTTGAAGAACCAGTAGTGTTTCTGCTTTGTGGAAAAAAAAAGTAAATTTTTTTTTTTTACTTCCCTGGGAAAGCTGCAGTTGCCAGCAAGGGCGTCGGGAGTCCTACGTTGGGCCAAATAACTTTACAGTTCTGTCAGCTGCAGGAAATACTTTGGGAAAGCATTTTCCCATTGGAGGTTTTGTTCGATTTAAGGAAAAACTTACGATATGCAGTCAATAGAAGGCACTTGAGGTTATCAGAGGCATAAAAGCATGTATTATTCATGTTTTTTTTTCTTATTTCAAGAGGGATCTTCACTCGAGAGGCTTCAAAAGTTTGAGAAACAAGAAGAATAAGATAAAATCGGAAGTAAACTTATTAATTTTAATTACGAATAGAATAATAATTTGGGTGAGCTTTAATGTATTGCTTGGATTAATCTATACCTTATCTACTTAGACATAGAAGAGAAGTATTATTGTTTATCTGTTTGTATATAAATACTTAGAGAAACACAAACACAGCGTGTACCTCCCAAACACACACATACAAACAACAACTAATACATCTGTTTCTAGCCCACTGCATAACCAAGCTATCAGATATGTCCTTATCCGTGTCTGGGGTATGACCAGTTTTCATCACTACGCTGGCCACCGCATATTTCAAAACAGTGTAAAGGATTCCTTTGTAATCTAGACAAAGGATCAAGGAACACTGGAAGGGGTTAATATAAAACGAAGAAGGCTGAGAAGAACTGTAAAAGGGATTAACCATACATAGAAAGTACTTGAGGATTCCTGTGAGGATTGACGGGGATTTTATAGGATTAGCAGAGCTTCGTTTCCGATTGGGATGGGTTAAAAAGAATTGGAATGGCCATAGAAAAGTAGAGATGGAATCCAGGAAATTGCTGGATCTTTTCGAAGAATTAGATAATGAAAGAAATGTTCAACTGTGTTCTGGAACTGTGATATGCTATAGTGAGTATTTCAATTTGATTATGGGATGTCTTCATTTTAGGAAAGAATTGGTGAACACTATTTGGAATAGCAGGATTCTATAAGCTCAAGGGCTTCAGCAGGGAAAAGATCTCAGTGAGGAAAGGAAATAAGGAAATAAATAAACGACTAGAGAAGTAATGATCAATTAATATGAACAATTTCCATAACAGTAACAACACTAAGATAGATCTTCCCTGTGATCTATAAAAAAGGAGACTTATATTATCCTGTTAAACATAAAAACATTCGCTGCAAGTTTGAGCTTTTGAGGTTCAACCGATTCAACTGATTTGAGTTGTCAAGTTTCTGCTTTCTGGAACTTTTCTGCTTTAAGGAATTTTTTCTTGAATGATTAATTCTTTTAAACCACTTTTATATGAAGTGAGTTGCCTAACAAAATGTTTTTTTCTGTTAAGTAAGTGTGTGGTTTGTCTAGGCTGATTTTCTCCAATTGTTTTGGTATTCTTTCCTTTCTTTGTATGAGGAACCCCTTCAAAGGTGCCCCTAGTGTATGAAAAGGGGTTTACCTCAAGTTTCCTGAGTTCAATGTATCTCAAAAGAAGTAAGTTGGCTTTATTTGTGCATTATTTCCAATGTTTGATTTCATATAATAAGAAATCTTAAAAACGCTTCTCTTATCTCTATGAAGTTCATGAATAGTATTCATTTATGTTTAATAATAAATTAAGTTTGCGTAATCTTTTTGTGAGCTAGAAATGTTATGAATTAAATTTCTGTGTGTAAAGATTAATTTTGTTCTTATATTTGTGTCAAAGAAGATTTTTTAAATATTACTTTAATACTTAATTTCAAGCGTTAGCACTTACAATGCAAAAAGTTTTGCAGTTATATACATTTATATACTCGAAAAATCTTTACTTAGATAATCATTTCTTCTTCTGTGTTATAAGACCCAGAGAATTCTCCATCAATGTTAACATATTTGACGGGTCGCTTACAATAGGGGTAATAATATTGAATACATGAGAATTATTAAAACAAAATTTACTTTAAGTGGGTTCAAAAAAACATTAAAATTACTTCATGTGGTGTCAAAAATATATTCAAAACTTTTCGATGTGCCTTTGTAGGTATGTTTACGTGTGTACTTATCTATTTCTACGTATTTTCTATTTTATTTCTTCTTGATCAGCCAAATGGGAAATCAGGTTAGAAGACCAATATATCGATAAAGAAGGATAAGAAGTATTGACTTGTAGGAAAAGAAAGAATATTGAAAAGTGTTGTGACGTTTTATTTGTAAAGGAGAGGTGACAGGTTATCTGGGGGGACATTGTGTCATTTTTTCAATGTTTGCGGCGATATTATATATATATATATATATATATATATATATATATATATATATATATATATATATATATATATATAAATATATAGAAATATATATATATATATATATATATATATATATATATATATATATATATATATATATATATATATATATATATAATGATGTATAAAAATAAATTTACATTTATCTATCTATCTATCCTTCTCACTAAACATGCAAATATTACATATATATATATATATATATATATATATATATATATATATATATATATATATATATATATATATATATATAATTTTTGCGTGTTTAGTGAGAAGGATAGATAGATAGATAAATGTAAATTTATTCTTATACATATATATATATATATATATATATATATATATATATATATATATATATATATATATATATATATATATATATATATATATATATATATTATATATACGGGGGGAGAGAGAGAGAGAGAGAGAGAGAGAGAGAGAGAGAGAGAGAGAGAGAGAGAGAAGAGAGAGAGAGAGAGAGAGAGAGAGAGAGAGAGAGAGAGATGGTGGATGAGAGAATCTAATAAGAAATCTTAACAAGACAATTGAATAATTGAATAAGAGAAAATAAAGGAAAATTTTTAAAAGTATACCAGTTAATGAATAGCTGCTTCATATTCATATAATGTATTCTTTTCTCACCTGTGACCCACAAGAGTTGGCTGACAACCAGATATTTAATTTCCTCTTTTTAGTAGAGGCATACTGTAGAAAGAACAGCCTTTTTTTTAGAGTAATTTCCTTTTCTATCTGATTGTGGGCATCGAACGCTGGTTTTCCAGGTGGGGGGGGGGGATAGCATTCCATTTGGGAGAGAGAACCATTCCAAAAATAATGGCTTTAGAATGGGAATATTCCCAAATCGTACCTGGAATCGACCTCCTTAACAAATGGGAATAGTTTTAATTGTTCTTGTAAGAGAAGGTTACCAATTATGAAAAAGGCTTTTTTGTCATTTGAGTAATTTAATATTGTTATTGAGGAACTCTTTTATATTTAAAGATTTTTTGTAGTCTATTTCAAAACGTCCCTGCCGGACGATCTGCTAGACGGGAGTTCGAGTTCCACTCAAACTCCTTAGTTCCTTTAGTGTATGCAACCTTACCATCTTTGTGAGCTAAGGAAGGTGGGAATGAGGGAGCCTATTTATCTACCTCCTGACGTCATCAACAGCCATTGTCTGGCTGTTCCTGTTCCTAGCTTGGGTGGAGAGAAGGCTTTGGCGCTGATCATATGTATATGTGGCCAGCTTGTAAGTTATTGTCATCGTCCCTTGCCATTGATGAGTGACCTTTAAATTCCATATAGCTTATTATGGAATCTAGCTCACCAGTCTACTAATAGTTGATCAGAAAAACTAATTCTTATAATTATGTGCTAGCAATTGATGACGAGCAAAAAATCAACCGTAATAGCAATTGATGGAGAGAAGGTTTTTATACCTAAGGAAGTTGAATTCTCTAGTGTATCAATAACTAATGGAGAAAGATTCTTAATTCTGCAAGAAGTATATGGAGAGAAATTCCTTAGAGAGTTAGCAGCAGTTAAAAGATAAAATCTTTCAAGTGTGTAAATAGCAGCAATCCTGTTATATCAAATATGATAGTGTGATTGTTTTCAACATCACAGTCTATGTCTGAGATCATAATAACAAACAGCAGTGCAGCTAATACCGTACCTTGTGGCAAACCAGATATTACCTGGGCTTCATCTGATTTCTCGTCATTTGCAACCACTATCTGTTTTCTGTTTTGCAGGAATTCTTTTACCCATTTTCCTATCTTTCCCACAATATTATGCTTTCTCATTTTTTTTCTCCAATATATTATGGTCTACCTTGTCAAAGGCTTTTGCAAAATCTAGATAGATCACATCTGTGTCTTTTTCATTTATCATATTTTTGTGTATGTTTTCATAGTGTGCTATCAGTTGGGTCTGTGTACTTTTTCCAGGCACGAAACCGTGTTGACCCATATCAAACAAATTATTTTCAATCAAATGGTTCATTATTTTCTTTTTTATTACCCTCTCATACACTTTCATAATATGTGATGTTAGACTAACAGGTCTATAATTGCTTGCCTCTAGTCTTGATCCACTTTTGAAGATAGGGGTTATATAAGCTAATTTATGTTTAACATATATCTCGCTCATATCTACACTTTGTCTTAGCAGTATTGCAAGTGGCTTCGCGATAGTGTTTGCAGTTGTTTTTAACAAAATCGCTGGAACTCCATCTGGTCCGGCTGCCGATCCATTTTTAATTTCGTTTATAGCCTTGACAATATCTGCTTCATTAATATCTATATCCGTTAGATATTCAACAATTTCTTCTCTCATTTGTGTTTCATTATTCTCATTCGCAATTCTTGGCGTGAACTCACTCTTATATTTTTCTGCTAATATGTTGCATATTTCCTTTTTTTCATTCGTTAGCCGTCCTTCAATTCTTAGAGGGCCTATTTCTAATCTCCCTTTATTCATCTTTTTTGCATAGGAGTAAAGTACTTTGGAGTTTCTTTTTATATTTTGAAGTGTCCTTTCTTCTAATCCCCCTTTTTTTCATTTTCTTTCGACTGTATAGTCTTTTGTTCTGCATTTTCTATCTTACATTTTATTTCCCTCATTTTCCACACATTTTTTCTTTTGCAAGATTTTTCTTCCACTTTCTAATTTTCTGAAATAAGATCCTTCTGTCTCTTGGTATGCACGTCTTTTGTTTATTGTTTTTTTTTTTTTTTTCGGTACATATTTTTCAACAATTTTCTCCAGTATTTTGTACAGTATGTCCGTATTTACCTGTATATTATCACTTAAAAATACATTTTTCCATTCTTCATTCAGTTCTTCATTTATTTCTGACCATTTTATATTCTTACTGTAAAAATTATATTTTCCATATCCTTCCCAGAGTTTTATGCTTTTTATTAATTCTGCGATCACTTGCTTTGGAATGGACTATCAATTATATGACATTGTGGTCTGAAATTCCCGTGTTATACACTATTATTTCTTTAACATAATTCACCTCATTCACAAATACTAGATCTAGGACATTTTCCTTTCTTGTTGGAATGTGGTTTATTTGTTGCATATTATGTTCTAATACCATATCTTGAAGCTTTTCAAATTGCCTCTTATCTTCTGCGCTACTATTACTCTCTTTTTTATCAGTTTGCTGAGTTTTTCTTACTTTCATTCATGGTTGCAGGATGCAATTATCGACATTTTTTTTTGAAACTGCATCCTTTTCCTTCTTTTAGGTTTTTTGCATATTTTTGGATGGAGATCTCTGCATTCGTCTCCATATCCGTCTAAATACGCACATTTACCATATATTTTATAATTATGGCATATCTTTGGATGCTTGTAGTAGCATCTTTCGCCAAATCTGCAATTCCCTCTTTTCAGCATATTGCAGACTATATCTTTCTTTTTTTTTTTTTTTTGTTCTTGTTCTTCCCTAAAATTATGTAGGTCCGGGTAGAGTCTCTAGGGTCTATTATCTGTTTCCATCTGGTAATTTATTTCTTCATAAGTATGTTGTTGGATGGCATCATAAGTTATAGCAATGATTTCCTCTGCATCCTTACACATATCCTGTTAATTTTTCTCTTCTTCTTTTTCTTCTTCTTCTTCTTCTTCTGTTTCTTCTCCTTCCTCTTCTTTATCTTCAACTATTTGCAGATTTAGTCTCGACTTAATTATATTTTCTATCCAGACTAAGCATGTTGAGCAGAGTAGTGTCTTTATTTTTTATTTTTTGCTGTATTTCAGCACATGTGGGGTGTGTTGGAACATGACAGGCATCACATTTTCTAATCAATTGTTGAGGATTATTAATGGAATACCATATCTTACATGTATTACACCATTTTGGCATTCTTTTTCCTAATGCATCAATCAGCATATTCACCATATTGGACTTCTTATTGTTCTTTGATGAAATGTGTTGATTGATGTAGACTTTCTTTATAAGTCTCTTTATCACCTGGATCTTCTTTGGAATTTCTTCTATTATTTTGCTGATGTTTTCCGCAGATTTGCTCCAGTTTATAGGATCAAGAGAGAGAGAGAGAGAGAGAGAGAGAGAGAGAGAGAGAGAGAGAGAGAGAGAGAGAGAGAGAGAGAGAGAGAGAGAGAGAGAGAGAGAGAGAGAGAGAGAGGAGAAATAAATAGGCAATGGCCAGCTTTCTCCCTCATAAGAGTCCGTAAAATTCGGGTGTCACCAGACCCTGGAATACGTGAAATATGACGCACAAGGAGAGAAAAATCCCCCGAAAATGTTTTTTGTCCGGAAATGCTAAGCAGGGGACATGGGCTGAATTAATGGAGAGAGAAGAAGCTGATAAAAAGAGATGCACAGATTAAATAAGGTGGAGGATGAATGGGTGGATTACAGGGTGAATACAGATTATGGGATACTTGTGTGTACACTATTAGTAAAAAAATGACCCAGGAATGTTTAGATAGATATAAACCTATTCTCCCACACAAAGGTTGAACCCTTCTTACCCCCTTCCAGCCTTTCCTGACTACAACATGACAGTTTCGGTAATTTATGAGAGATTATGGTTTTAGGTACATCTCAGGGTAACCCTCTCCCCAGTGTATGACCACTCTCTTTTCCCCTTACCCAAAGGATAGGGAGAGATCGAGTAGTGATACGCCTTTAGGTACATCTCAGGCTACCCCATCTACTCAGTGTATGACAACTCTCTTCCCCCCCCCCCCTTATCCGAGGGATGGGGAGAGCGCAAGTAGTGATACGTCTGGCAATGGTGTTGAGCGTGACCAGATATGTTTATATATTTTTATAAATAGAGATACTTTCTTTGCTATATATGGCGAATCAATATTAAATTGATATAAATGATAATTATACTTTACTACAGATAACTCACATTTATTAAGATAAACATATTATGTTAATAACAGCTGAAGTCATGATCATGATAATTACCCTGCAGTAATGAAACTTCAACTAAATATATATGTATATATAGATATAATATATATATATATATATATATATATATATATATATATATATATATACATATATATATATATATATATATATATATATATATATATATATATATATATATAAATATAAATATATATATATATATATATATATATATATATATATATATATGTATATAAATATTTATATATATATATATATATATATATATATATATATATATATATATATATGTGTGTGTATTTATATATATATATATATATATATATATATATTTATATATAAATATAGATATATATATATATATATATATATATATATATATATATATATATATATATATCTATATCTATATTTATATATAAATATATATATAAATACATACATACATATATATATATATATATATATATATATATATATATATATATATACATATATATATAAATATTTATATACATATATATATATATATATATATATATATATATATATATGTATATATATATATATATATATATATATATATATATATATATATATATATATATATATATATATATATATATATATATTAGGCCTGTCACGCAGAGTGGCATTGTCAAACGTATAAATAATCAGTCTCTCTCCATCCCTCGGGTAGGGGGAGAGGGAGTAGTCATTCCTTGGTGAGAGGCGGGGTCCCACAATATTCCTGGGTTGGGGGTGAGAAGTGTTGAATGTGTGTGTTCATATCTATCAAAATATTTAGCCTTCATTTTTTGACGGTCACGTATACTACAGGTAATAACAACTTTAAGTGCATGAGAATTATTAAAACCAGACGCAGAAACTTCATAACTTGAAGAAGGAAAACAGAGAGAGAGAAAAAAATGACAAAAATTGGATTCAGCAGTTGTGTCATTTTAAAAAAGTTATGTGAAATATGCTATATACAAAAAAGAATCTTGATATATGTGACTATATGAATAGACTGGGATGATAAAAATTTATTATTTTTAGGAACATTTTTTTTTTAATAACTTATGTCCGAGTCTACTTTTTTTCATGTGGCTGGAGGCAGATCTTTGGAAAGTTGTCCTCTTCAAGGAGAGAGAGAGAGAGAGAGAGAGAGAGAGAGAGAGAGAGAGAGAGAGAGAGAGAGAGAGAGAGAGAGAGAGAGAGAGCCATATAGTATAAGTATTATAAGCACAACAGTTAGCCAATATACCCCTTACTACAGTAGTTTTTTCCCCGAGGGAAGAAGCCATAGAGGAAAAAAAGTCCAAGACTCGTTTCGCAGCTCAATCTTTTCGCATGAAAAAGTTAACAAGACGCCAGTGTTTTGGAGAGATTTTTTTTTTCCTCATTTTCCTTTTCATCATTTATTCATTTTTTTTCGGTTTATTTTGTCTTTTCTTTGGTTCGTCTTCGGATGCAAGACGAACTAGATAAGGAGAAAATATTTTCCAGAATAATATAGGAGTTTCAAATCTATATTTTAGCCGCTTTTAACTCTCAACTTCATTATCCAAACCTTTTAAAACCCAATGGTTATTCAAAATGACTAGCTATTTGTCAGTAACATTTCAAGTCTACGGTTAATAAACTACATGTTTCGGATCGTAAAATCTTCAGCAACATCATCATACTCCTCATCTCCTCATACGCCTATTGACGAAAAGGGCCTTAGTTACATTTCGACAGTCGTTTCTATCTTGAACTTTTAATTCAATACGTCTCCATTCATTATCTCTTGCTCCACGCTTCATAGTCTTCAGTCATGTAGGGATGAGTCTTCCAACTCTTCCAGTGCCTTGTGGAGCCCAGTTAAACATTTGGCGAACTAGTGTTTCTTGGGGAGTGCAACATGATTTTCTTAAAATAACTAGGACCTTACTTTAAAGTTACATGTGTCCCGTCCTCTATAAAGAGACAAGTGTTCTAGTATCAAAATACTTTTCAATACTAGTTTAGACTCTAAGGATTTTTGTGGGAAGAACACTAGAAATTGCGAAAGGGAGGGAGAGAGGTGAAAATTATTACTATCAAGTAAAGTTTATATTGTTTTTCTAATTTTGGGGTTAAACACGGAAACTAAACCTTTTTATCTTTATTATTATTATTATTATTATTATTATTATTATTATTATTATATGTATATATGTATATATATATATATATATATATATATATATATATATATATATATATATATATATATATATATATATATATATATATATATATATGCGTGTATAAATATATATATATATATATATATATATATATATATATATATATATATATATATATATATATATATATATATATATATATATATATATATATATATAATTCAGGTAGTCCAACAATTCTTCTTCATTCGAGGGATTAACTACTGCACTGTAATTGTTCAGGGGCTACTTTCCTCTTGGTAAGGGTAGAAGAGACTTTATATTTAGTAAGCAGCTCTTCTAGAGGGAGGACGCTCCAAAATCAGACCATTGTTCGTTAGTCTTGGGTGTGGCAGTAGCCTTTGGACCATGGTCTTCCACTGTCTTGGGGTTAGAGTTCTCTTGCTTGGTGGGTACATTCAGCCTATCTATTCTATGTTTTCTTATTTCCTTTCCTCACTGGTCTATTTATCCATGTTGGAGCCCCTGGCCTTATAGCATCCTGCTCAGTTAGTAATAATAGATTTCATATAATTCGAATGACTGACTCATTCCTTAAAACCTAAATAAATATCAAGAATTGAATTCATTCAGTCACTTAGAAAGATTCAAACGCTTTAAAAAATTCAAAAATTCAAAGCTGAAGGCTTCAAAAGGGTGTCTTTCACTTCTCGGTAACTCCGTTCGTCATGATAAAGTTGAGACAAGTTAGCCAACCTCTGATGCCATTATAAAGTTCCGACAAGTCTAAGAAGGTCACCATGCAGTTTGTTCTTCAGAAGATATTTCGCATGACACTGGACGCACCCAATTTGAAGCTGAATAGATGTCAGAACTTTATATTAACGTTGATTATTACTATCATTATCATTGGAAAAACAAGCACAAGTAATTTTATATAAATGGATTAAAAGAATAACGATATAAAAATAATTTCTGAGAATATGAATGATTTTCATTGACAAGGAAAATTGATCAGGTTTTTAAAGACTTTATTATTTTAATCTGTTTTTTTTTTCCTTTTCAGACTTATCCTGTTATTGATTTATTATTATTATTATTAATATTATTATTATTATTATTATTATTATTAACCTGGAAATAGACCCCAATGAGTGGATGGAGCATTATTATTATTATTATTATTATTATTATTATTATTATTATTATTATTATTATTATTTTGGTGTAACTATAGTTTTTCATTCATTTGTCCGTCTATCGGTCTTGATTACCTGTCTATCTGTCATGTAGTGTGACCGTCATGGTGAGTTTGTTAATGTAACTCCTCCTACACGATCGAATGAATTCCTGTCAAACTTGACACTAAGGTAGAACGTCATATATAACATGAAGGGGAATTGTACATTGGGCTGTGTTTCATTATGTCCGACGCAGAATAAAAGACGATGAACCAAAGAGGTATTCTGGACAACCAAGAGTATTCCAACAGTATTGTTCTCCTGTCTGGTCTTCAGCTGCTGATTCTCATCTTAATTTGTGGGACAGAAACTTACGGTCTGTTAAATTTCTTATTCCTGATCTAGATATTAATCTCTGGCACCGTCGTTCAATTACTTCATTATGCATGTTGCATAAGATTTTTGATAATTCTGATCATCCTTTACATTCAGATCTTCCTGGACAGTTCCATCCTGTTCGTAATACTAAGCAGGCAGTTAATTCTAATAGCCAGGCCTTCTCCATCATGAGGTTCAATACTACATAGTATTCTAGAAGTTTTATTCCAGCTGCGACTAAGTTGTGAAATGATCCTCCCAATCGGGTAGTTTAATCAGTAGAACTTCAAAAGTTCAAAGTTGCAGCAAATGTTTTTATGTTGAACAGGCTGACATAAATCTTTTTATAGCTTATATATGACATACGGTATCTGTTTTGATGTTGTTACTGTTTTTAGGTTAATTTGTTGTTAATTTTTTCTCATCGTTTATTTATTTCCTTATTTCCTTTCCCCATTGAGCTATTTTTCCCTTTTGGAATCCTTGGGCTGATAGCATGTTACTCTTCCAACTAGGGTTGTAGCTTGGCTAATAATAATAATAATAATAATAATATTAATAATAATAATAATAATAATAATAATAATAATAATAATAATAATAATAATAATACTAATAGAATAAGTCTAAGGTATTGCAGAGGAGAGAAAGATTTGTATTGCAGAGATAAGTTGCATGGTATTGCAAAATAGAACCAAAATCGTAATATTCCTATTCCTGAAACGAAGAGTCGTTTAAACAATTGAAATTTTTACTTTGTAAAGAACTGATAATGAAAAAAAAAGGACAAGATGTATTCCAGAATACGAAGAAACATTTATTAAGAGAAGCTAAACATTATTATCCTAAGGAACAAGGCAAGGAAGGGCATTAAAAACGATTCGAGAAACGAACGTCCTTCAGAATGCTATCGCAAGAGCATGACAGAAACAACCAAAGCCAGCACCGTTCCAGAAACAAAGCCTTCTGGAAGACCGCGATAAGAGTGAGTATTCCAGAAGAGGAAGAACTCGTCTGAGGATATTCCTGGAAACCACGACACTTCCAAGCCTCTTCCGGAATGAGCTCGCGAGAAAGAAATCTGCATTCCATTCACGCATAGCAGCCTCTAAATAATGCGGCCCTGTGTCCTTATGGAGAATTCCAGCCGGGAGGAGTGTGGGAGAGAGAGAAATGAGACACAATGACGAGATTCTGGAGGGCTGGAAGTTAACTACATAGTGAGGTTCTTAGAATTTCGAGGTTTCCAAAAGGATTCTTGAGGTTTGCTGGTTTCTGTTTATTGCTTGAGGGCCGTTGACACTAACCTGAGACTAGGCATCAAGGACCTCCCCATTAGTGCTAGGGATGTGAAGCCCTCTTCAATATAACTAAAGGCATGTGTCAAAAATAGCTAAAGGTCCGAAGACCTCCCCCATACTGTTATTGGTCCAGGGTAGTTGACATTTGTACTAGGAGTCTAGGACCTCCGCTTTTGTGTTAGGAATTTGAGAACTTTACCGATATTACAAAGGGCAGAAGAGACAACATTGGTGTTTGTGGTCTAGGAACATCCCCATTAGTGCTATGGGTCCAGGACCTCCCCATTAGTGCAATGGGTATAAGGACTTTCCCCACTATTGGTAGGGATCTGAGTACCTCTCCTATATTGGTACATATCCAGAAACTTCCTCATTGCTGTTAAGGATATAATGACTTCTTCATTACTGTTATGTGTCCAGAGACCTACCTATTAACTCAGTTATTACTAGGGATCTGAGGAGCTCTGCAATATTGCTCGAGATCCAAAGACCTTCCCATCACTGTTAGGATCTAGTGAACAACGCTTTATTGCTATGGGTCCAGAGACCTACGTATTAATTCTAGTGGCCTAGGGACCTTCCCATTATTGCTAGGAGTCCAGGGACCTCCCCATTAGTTCAAGGGGTCTTGGAACCTTCCCATTATTGCTAGGAGTCCAGGGACCTCCCCATTAGTTCAAGGGGTCTGGGGACCTTCCCATTTTTGCTAGGAGTCCAGGGACCTCCCCATTAGCTCAACGGGTCTTGGGACCTTCCACAATATTGCTAATAATTTAGAAACGTTAATTCTACCCCACCACAAGAGACATTCCCACTGCTAATAGGGACCAAGATGACCTCAATACAATTATTTAGGTTAAAAAAAGCTCCCCATCGTTCCTACGGTCCTTGGAATATCAACCTCCCCCCCCCCTCACCTCTGGAAGCTCATGCTATATCCGCACCATGCTAGAGCTTGAAGATCATCTATACCTCGTCCCGGACCTTCCTCACCTTTTCTAGGAGTTCAGGTACTTCCCCACCGTTGATTAGGGACCCAGAGACTTCCCCAACTTTGTTGAAATTCCGTGGTCGTCCCTACAGTGTCTCGTGGTCTAAGGACTCCCCCCCCCCCCCCCGCCCTCCATTTCATGGTCACCTTCAGGGAGTCCTCGCCACTGCCTCTGATCCTTTGGGACACCCCATTTCGTTCTTAATTAACTTCATTGTCTTCCCCGGAAAATAGAAAGATGACCGCCTTCTGCCTCCTCGTCTGGCACTGCTTCGCTCCCTACCAATCCCCTCTCCCCTCCCCCCTCTCTGTCTCCCCCACCCCCGCCCCTCCGCTTCCCGACTCCCTCTCTTCATAGAGAATGAAAACAACTCATGGGCCGTCCCTCTTGGATGTCAGAATTCACCACCTGCTGAAGAAGTGGGGTGAAATTAAAATATTAATATTAATCCTCACTCTCTCTCTTCTCTCTCTCTCTCTCTCTCTCTCTCTCTCTCTCTCTCTCTCTCTCTCTCTCTCTCTCTCTCTCTCTCTCTCTCTCTTTATATATATACACATATATATATATATATATATATATATATATATATATATATATATATATATATATATATATATATATATATATATATATGTGTGTGTGTGTGTGTGTGTGTGTGTGTGTGTGTGTGTGTGTGTGTGTATTATAGCCACGAAAGGAAAAATGAAAAAGACTTGATTGCAATAAGTACTTTCATCCACTCAAGACATTATCAAACTCATTGCTGAGTTCGATAATGTCCTGAGTGTATGAAAGTACTTACTCCAATCAAGTCTTCTTCATTTTTCCTTTCGTGGCTATAATACATTTTATATTCATCACGTATCAGCTTTCGTGATTTCTACACACACACACACACACACACACACACACGCACACACACACACAGACTTTAATGTATTAATATATATGGCTTATTTGAAATATGAAAGAAACACGTTTAAATGTGCAAAAATTTATCATATATATATATATATATATATATATATATATATATATATATATATATATATATATATATATATATATATATAACAACAACAATTACAACTGTTTCTAGTCCACTGCTGGACAAAGACCTCAGACATGTCTTTATTCAGGTTTGAGGTTTGTTCATTTTTCATCAACACGTTGCCGAATCCAGCTTGGTGATGGTGGGAAACATGTCTGATTGCTTTGAGCACACCAACCTAAAATGGGTGTCCCTGATTAGTACAGCCTTGATAATCATGGCGATACACAAACGTTTCTACCACGTCAAAGTATCCCCACTCAGAAATATATATTTATATATATATATATATATATATATATATATATATATATATATATATATATATATATATATATATATGTATATACATATATATATATATATATATATATATATATATATATATATATATATATATATATATATATATATATATATATATATATATATATATATATATATATATATATATATATATATATATATATATATATATATATATATATATATATATATATATATATATATATATATATATGTATATATATATATATATATATATATATATATATATATATATATATATATATATATATATATATATATGTATATATATATATGTGGTGTGTGTGTGTGTGTAAGGGAGAGAGATAAAAGAAGGGCTATTGAAGCAGAAACCAACTACCGTACAGAGTAGGAAGTAGGGAAAACGAGTAACAGGAGTAAGAAGAGAGAGAGAGAGAGAGAGAGAGAGAGAGAGAGAGAGAGAGAGAGAGAGAGAGAGAGAGAGAGAGAGAGAGAGAGAGAGAGAGATATCCATATGACAATACGGTTTTCATATCAATGCTCCTATGAACGATTCAAAGGTTACTTGAAAGATTCTATTATTGTGTAATTCCTTTCTTCAACATTGCTCTTGTTAGATATGTTACACGTGCTGAAAGGTACTAGTAAGCCTGTGAATTTAATTCATGGGCTGAGAGAGAGAGAGAGAGAGAAAGAGAGCCATCTGCGTATTGTTTTGCGTTATGTGTCATTCCACTTTTATTCTATTTCCAACAATGAAATTTCGCTAACAAAACCTTTAATATTTTTAATCTGACTTGTATTAAGAGTTTTACCTTTCGGTGAACAAGGACAGAGAGAAATGGGTATGGATGGAAGGCTAAAGAGAGAGAGAGAGAGAGAGAGAGAGAGAGAGAGAGAGAGAGAGAGAGAGAGAGAGAGAGAGAGATAGTAAAGTTATTCAGATATAAAAGACAATATAAAGACCATCATAAAACTGAAGAAACTTATAGAAGTTTATATATAAAATAAATTAAGTATAGTCTATTTCTGGGTGTAAAACTGACTCCGGTATTATTATTATTACTATTATTATTATTATTATTATTATTATTATTATTATTATTATTATTATTATTATTATTATTATTAACTATGCTACAACCGTAGTTGGAAAAGCAAGAAGCCATAGACCCTAGGGCTCCAACAGGGAAAAATAGCCCAGCGAGGAAACGAAATAATTAAATAGATAAACTACAAGAGAAGGGAAGTAATGTAGATCTAAAATAAAATACATTAAGAACAGAAACAACATTAAAATAGATCTTTCATATATAAACTATAAAAAAAAGAGACTAATGTCAGCCTGTAAAATTCAACATATAATAACAAAACTCTAAAATATACGAATTAAATATTGAATAGCAAAGGGAACGGTGAGCATCATAGAGAATATTAATGCTAACGACTCGATTCCAGAGGTGTATATTAAAGAATAAAAGGAGTTGGAGGTGATGGCAATGAAGTTTCACAGTAAAAAGAGAGCGGTGGGGGACTGAAAGGATTATACCTCATGTAGCTAAACGACCAGTCGAAAAGGATTTGCAGATATTGAGATAAAGGACTGGGAAAATAGAAAAAAAAAAAAAAAGCTATTTTTGTTCCTGGAGCAGTTCTGGAAATCTGGGGAAAATCCGACGAAAAATCTGGGTGTAATCTGCTGGATTTGAATCAGACCCTGTAACATATGAGAGAGAGAGAGAGAGAGAGAGAGAGAGAGAGAGAGAGAGAGAGAGAGAGAGAGAGATGAAAATGAAATAAGTTTTATATCCACTCGCTTGTGTGTGGCAGAAAGAGAGAGATAGGAAAAATTGGGTGAACTGTTAGTAAGAGATATGGTGAGAAAGACAGAGAAATAGAGACAGGCAGAGAATACTTACATAATTGAAACGCACAACACTTAACAAATTAAACTCCATTGCATTCCCAAATGCAGTTATGCAACGTTTGAGTGGAATCCATGAAAAAAAGAAAGTTTCAAATCCCCCCAAAAAATCCTCGCAGAGGCTGAACGAAACATTCCGCCTAATATCGTTTCATAATTTGCTTTTGCCCTTTGAGGCAAAGTTCGTTGACTGCTTTCGATTGATTGCTTTTAGCTGAACAAAATTTAGAAATGTTGATCATGAACATGGGACAAAACTTGAAAGTGGTTTTGATAGTTCAGTGATATATATATATATATATATATATATATATATATATATATATATATATATATATATATATATATATATATATATATATATATATGTATATATATATATATATATATATATATATATATATATATATATATATATATATATATATATATATTTATATATATACGTATGTATATATATGTATATATATATATATATATATATATATATATATATATATATATATATATATATATATATATATTTATATATTTATATATATTTATAGATATATTTATATATATACTTATATTTTTATATAGATTTATATGTATATATATATATATATATATATATATACTTATATTTTTATATAGATTTATATATATATATATATATATATATATATATATATATATATATATATATATATATATTATATATATATATAGTATATATATATATATATATATATATATATATATATATATATATATATATATATTTTACCCAAAAACCGATAAATCGGTTGGAACTTTTGACCGGGGAAACGTCTGTCTATATCCGAACATAACTTGACAACAAAACGTTTACCCGATTGAGCGGTTTAAAGAATTGATATAAAAATTTTAACCGGGTGTCGCCGGTCGCTTGCTTTTGACATTACCCATAGTCATAAAACAAAAAAATTCTGGTTAACGTACCTACAACTATAACGTTAAATAATAAAATAGCATACACGCCAACCTTTGATCACAGCACTGGCAGCATTTTTGCTTGTTCCCCGGTCGCGCTTGCCAGCGCTGTGATATATATACATATATATATATATATATATATATATATATATATATATATATATATATATATATATATATATATATATATATATATATATATATGTATATATATATATATACATATATATATATATATATATATATATATATATATATATATATATATATATATATATATTATTTATATATAAATATTTACATATATATATATATATATATATATATATATATATATATATATATATATATATATATATATACACATATACACACACATCCACGAGTGTACGTGACCCGTCAAAAAAATGCTAGATACCTATTTAGATAAGCACACAGACACAAACAGATTCAACCCCTCCCCGTTTCGTAACTACAACCCCTCTCACAAGGGTATGACTACTTCGTCTCCCACTACCCGAGAGTTGGGGAGAGACCGAGTATTTATACGTCTGGCAGTGCTGCCAAGCGTTACTGGAAAGAATGAAAGAAATATATATATATATATATATATATATATATATATATATATATATATATATATATATATATATATATATATATTAATCCCGTTTTTCTCTCCTTATTTGCAGCAGAGCCTGGGTCCTGACTCCACCGTATCCTTGCTGCGCCTCCTCACGACGCCGGGAGATGACGGGGGCATCCTGGAGTGCAGGGCCTCGTCCCCGACGCTGCCTCATTTGACGGCCTCAGACTCCACTGAACTGACCTTGTATTGTGAGTATTGTGGAGGCCCTTTCTTTCTCTTTTCTCTCTTTCTTCAAACAGAACTTCATTCTCGTTGAGTTTGGTATTGTATATCCTTGAGTTTAATAAACACAATTGTTTTTTTTTTATTAGAAACTGTTCTAAGCAAAACTAGCTATTGCATTTTCAGTACTTCTGTTCGCAGCCAGGTCAAAACCTCAATAATGGCTATCAACATGCCGATAGTAGGTAAAAATATCAGTGATATTAGTTCCTTATAGTTTATCTGTATTAAGTGAATTATCAATTATAGAATAGCCTAATTGACTTATCCGATATTCTGTTCTTTATAAAACAAAGTTCACTCTCCGCACAATATTAGAAGTGTTATCCAAAAACATTCACCAAAATAAAAAAAGAGAAATTTCTAAGAAGTAATAAAAAAAAAATATAGTTAAAGTACTCTCTACGTCCTCGTCTACATTTTTCGTAATTGTAATGCAATTTTATTCATGCATTAAAATGACAAAACTCCCTCTTTAAAGTGAAAAAAAAAACATGAAATTATTGAAGCCCCCAGGGTATCATCATAAGGAGCTTAGACGTATTTTTTTTTAATCTTATTCTCCCTAATGAAAAAAAGATTGAAGAATCTCAAATTAACGGAGAGGGACTTTTAGATACGATGCTTTTAGTTGGGAGAACACTCCATATAGAATATGAGTTAATGTTTTTTCTCTTTTAAGTGTTCTATGACATTATTATTATTATTATTATTATTATTATTATTATTATTATTATTATTATTATTATTATTATTATTATTATTACTTGCTAAGCTGCAACCATATTTGGAAAAGCAGGATGCTACAAGCCCAGAGGCTCCAACAAGGAAAGTTCCCCAGTTAGAAAAGGAAACAGGAAAAAAGAAATATTTTAAGAAGAATGAAATTAAAATAATTTTCTCCTATATAAACTAGAACAACTTTAACAAAACATGAGGAAGAGAAATTAGATAGAATAGTTTGCCCGAGTGTACCCTCAAGCAAGAGAACTCTAACCCAAGAAAGTGAAGACCACTGCACAGGGGCTATGGCACTACCCAAGACTAGAGAATAATAAGTTAATACAGTGAATAGTCTAGCCTATTCTTTACAGATTCTCCTCTGTCCTCATACACCTGACAACACTGAGATTACCAAACAATACTTCTTCACCCAAGGGGTTAAATACTGCACTGTAATCTTTCAGTGGCTACTTTCCTCTTGGTAAGGGTAGAAGAGATTCACTGGCTATGCATAGCAGCTCTTCTAGGAAAGGGGCACTCCAAAATCAAACCATTGTTCTCTAGTTTTGGGTAGTATCGTTACCTCCCCCACTGTCTAGGGGTAGAGTTCGATTGTTTGAGAGTACACTCGGGCACACTATTCTAACTAATTTCTCTTCCTCTTGTTTTGTTAAAGCTTTTATATTTTATCAAGGCAATATTTTTTTCAATGTTATTAATGTTCTTTAGATATTTCACTTTACCAACTTTCCTTTCCTCACTGTGCTATTTTCCCTGTTTGGGCCCCCTGGGCATATAGCATCCTGCTTTTCCAACTAGGGTTGTAGCTTAGCATGCAATAATAATAATAATAATAATAATAATAATAATAATAATCAAATGGTATCGTGACAGTGAATTGTAGTACATTAATCTGGGACCAGTCTCTTGACTGCCAGTACTCTTACAAAACAAGAAGTTTGATTTTAAACCCACTTGTAGTCATCATCATCATCACCATCATCGTTGTTGTCGGCGTCCTTGTCATTTTAATCACCGTGGTCGTTGTTGAAGTCGTCATTGTCGAAGGTGTCGTCCTCTTCATCGTCATTATAGTCATCGTCGTCGTTGAAGTTATTCACGTCCTCTTCGAAGTTTTTGCCGTAGAATTGGTTAAAGTCCTTGTCCTCGTCGAATTCGTTGAAGTCGTCGACTTTGAAATCTGTTGAACTCCTCATCGTCGTCGAATTCGTTGAAGTCATCGCCTTTGAACTGGTTAAAGTCCTCGTCGTTACCGTCGTCGAAGTCGTCGACTTCAAAATAACTAGTTCTGGGTCTATATTAAAAACAATTGTTTTGCTTTTGGTCACAATTTCAAACTTCACAATCTTTGTATCTAAGCCGATCATGACAATGAACAAGACTTCGGATAATATTCCAATGTCTCTTTTGAATTGCAAAACCAAAAAACTCCTAAGTCCAAGATGGGGAAATTTTATTCAACCACATTCCGTTTTCTTGGTCACCAGAGCTCTTTGTATAGATATGTTCAGTCTCTAGGGCATTGTCCTGCTTGATAGGGCAATGTTACTGTCCCTTGCCTCTGCCATTCATTAGCGACCTTTAAACCAACTTTATTTGTTTGTTCCTTTTCCGAATAATAATACCATAACGTGTTGAGAGGGTTTACGTTTCCCCATGATAAAAAAAGACTGTACTAGTTACCCCCCCCCCCATACTAGGTTAGTTTGCTGAGAGAGATCAGACCAAAATCTCCTATATCACCAATCTGTAGTTGGCCAGAGTGCTGATGAAAACTGGTCAAACCCCAAAGATGAATTGGCATGTTTGGGGCCTTCCTCCTGAAGTGAAATAGAAATTGCTGCATTTGTTATTGCCGTTGCTGTTTTTGTTGTTGTTGTTGTTGTTGGTGTTGTTGTTGTTGTTGTTATTTGTTTATTACATTCAAAAGCGAAGTAGGAAATTAAGTACCAAGTAGATAGTCAAGTGTGGTAAAGTGCAATTGTGAAGGCTAACTCATAACCTCAAATGTGTATTGATAGAGAAGTTTCTTAGGAATAAACAACACTAAAATACAGCTCTAAAGTCGTACGCACATACTCACATACGTACTTATATATCAATTTATATTTATGCAGCAGCAGGTAGTCCCTCATCGTAGTGTTCATCATAATTGTTTTCCTACAGGGTCTCTCAGGGGTGGGAAGGAAGGAAGTGCTCCTTCCGATTAGTGACCCCTTTTTCTAGATATCTTCACCCCCCCCCCCACAACACCCCACCCACTGTCTTCCTCTTTCTCTCAGACAAAGCATTTGTATTGCATAACCATCATCTCTCTCTCTCTCTCTCTCTCTCTCTCTCTCTCTCTCTCTCTCTCTCTCTCTCTCTCTCAGAAAGCACCCAATGTGTATCTGTATTGCTAAACAATTATTCTCTCTCTCTCTCTCTCTCTCTCTCTCTCTCTCTCTCTCTCTCTCTCTCTCTCTCTCTCTCTCTCTCTCTCTCTCTCAAGGTTTTTTTGGTGCAATAAGACATCTCCCAAAATTCTTTTCCTTACTCGATCTCACCAATTACATCTCCACTTTATTCGTGTTTTTCCCAGGTCTAATTTCTTTTACTCTTGAGGGAGACGAGACAACAAGACAATATTCTTGCCTTACCCCATCCTCAGATAGATAGGGGGTTCCCCGCCCCTGCTGCATTGGACAATTGTTGAGAAGAATTCCAAAGTCCTGACATTAAATAAAAGAAAACAGCGCTTAAAATTTAAAGTCTGCTCATTAATGGCAAATGCAAGGGATAGTGACAATGCCCTAGCTAGCTGGACTATGCTTCAGGGAGTGACCATGTATACATATCATCAGCGCCCAAGTCCCCTCTCCACACAAGCTAGGACCAGGGAGGTCCAGGCAATGGCTGCTGATGATTCAGCAGGTAGACCTGTATGCTTCCCCAAACCCCTTATCCTTAGCTCACAGGGATGGTGAGGTTAGAGTCATTGCAAGAAACTATCGTGACTCGAACCCAGCCCGGCAAATCGCGAGGCAGGGCCGTAACTTATAGGCTACCATAATCAAAATGCATGACTGACAATTATTATTATTATTATTATTAGTATTATTATTATTATTATTACTAGCAGGCTACAACCCTAGTGGGAAAAGTAAGATGCTATAAGCCCAAGGGCTCTATCAGGGAAAAATAGCCCAGTGTGGAAAGAAAATAAGGAAATAATAAACGATGTGAATAAAAATTGACAATAAATTATTTTAAAAATAGTAACATCAAAACAGATATGTCATATATAAACTATAAAAAGACTTATGTCAGCCTGTTCAACATAAAAACATTTGCTGCAAGTTTGAACTTTTGAAGGTCTACTGATTCAACTTTGGTCACCTTTGTTGAAATCACAGTTCGACACATGTACTAGCCCTCCTCACTCTGAGGCAGGGCACCTTTTCGCACCCTTACTACACTGTGAGACACAAAACAGTTTAGTGAAAGAAGTTAGGGGTTGTGGGCGGGGTAAAACACAGGAACTCGCTGCGCAGTAAGGATGTGATAGGGTACAATTTCTCGGAGAAAGGTGTGCAAGGATTTGTGTCCAAATATGCTACATTAACTATAACCTTTTTTATATATATAAATATACACGTTAAAGAGGAATAAACAGTTTTGTCAGATGGCAAACATCCAAGTTTTGTTTAATATGAACGTGATAAACGAGAAACTGTTATCTGTATGTCCAAAATATTGAAGGATAAATAATAGAAGATTCACCGTGGCATACACTATAGAAGAAAAATATCACCCTTCCCCCAATTTACTATGTGGAAAAGGTCAAATTTGCCCACCACAAAACATGTACTAGACATGTCCTAGATAACCAACCCTCTATGAAAAGTGTGACGTGTAAAATAACCCCCTGTAAGAGAGAGCTTCACAAGAATAAATGATAAACATTACACCTTCCAAAATTGCTAGGATGAAAATCCCCCTCAACAAACATTAGAGGTCGAAATAATTTTCACCTTCGCCTAATGTACGACATTTAAAAAATCATTTCTGCCATACGTAGGTTAAGAAAAATGACCCCCTACTCTAGAGGTCGTCCATAACTCTTATTTGTTCTCTCTGCATTTCCATTGAACATTATCTTAGTTTTAATTGTTTTTTTTTTTTTTTTCTGGTGTTCATTCAACGGTGAAAATCGGTGAAAATTAGGACGACATATATAGAAAGGTTGTAAAGTGGCTAAAATTTGCGTCGCATAAAACACTTCTACCTAGTATTTAGGTTGGCTAAGACACCAGCCACCCGTTGTGTGATTACCACTAGAGAGTTGTTGGGTCCTTTGACTAGCCACATTATACTACATTGGATCCTTTTATTGTTAAGGCTCTATCTTCCTTTGCCTACTCATACACAGAATAGTCTAGCCTATTTTTTGCACATTCTCCTCTGTCCTCATACACCTAATAACACTGGGCTAACCGTACCATTTTTCACTCAGTGGTATTAACTAATGCTATGTAATTATTCAGTGGCTACTTTCCTCTTTGTAAGGATATTAGAGACTCTTTAGCTTTGGGAAGCAGCTCTTCTATGAGAAGGACACTCCAAAATCAAACCATTGTTCTCTAGTCTTGGGTAGTGTCATAGCCTCTGTACCATGATCTTCCAATGTTTAGAGGTAGAATTCTCTTGTTTGGAGGTACACTCAGGTACGCTAATCTATCTGTTCTTTCCTTTCCTCACTGGGCTATTTTCCTGTTAGAGCTCCTTACAGCATCCTACTTTCATAATTAGAGTTTTAACTTAGCTATAGTCTATTTTTTATAGCGGTGCATATTTGCACTGACTCACAGGGGTGCCCTTTTAGCTCGGAAAGGTTCCTGATACCTGATTGGTCGGAGGTATTTTTGTCCGAACACCTTCATTATTCTCGAATGATTACCAAGTAATGTGAATCGAAACTTATCTATTAACCTATATTTCTCCATCATATATATGTTTTATCAATAAACAATGTGAAAGAATAAATAATTATAAAGAATCGTCTTGGTAAGTCTAAATTTAATAACACAATCCGCCGAAGTCAACGACAGCAGTTTGTTTTCGGATGCACGCTTTGTAATTTTGTAATTTTTCACATATTTTACCACAAATTGGGATAAATTACACTCAACATAAGTTAAACATGTTATCATAAACTTTTTTTGAATACCAGAACTTACCAAAAACATAGAATTAATAAAACCCGATATTTGTGAAAACTTATGGGGAGGTGAACGAACAGCCTGTAGCGGCCTGGCGGAAAAACGATCCCTTCTGACTCGTAGACGGAGTTTGTTTTTTCTTTCGTATATAGTTCGGCCTATTCCTTTCAGTTTAAATAGTCTTGCATTGTTTCTCTTCGTATTATTTTGCATAGTATTTTCCCACATTCCTGTTCCTCACCTAATATCTATCTATTTTCCCCGATATCCCTTCTGTCATATAGGCCTATGTGATATCCGCACTACGATTCCTTATGTTTTGTACCTTACGTCAGTAAGTATGTAGATAATAATAACAACATAAATTTTATGCTGTGTAGCAAGTATAACCTATTCTGTAAACCTGAAATTAAGCATAGTATTTTTTTTATTTCCGCCTCTACACTATTTTAATGAGACTAGCACGCGCTTCCCTTTAAGCCATCACTTTCGACAGAGGATAGGAAATAAGGAATCGTAGTGCGGATATCCCATATATGAAAGAAGGGATATCGGGGAAAATAGATAGATATTAGGTGAGGAACAGGAATGTGGGAAAATACACATACACACATATACCAAAGGCACTTCCCCCAATTTTGGGGGGTAGCCGACAACAACAAGAAACAAAACAAAAAGGGGACCTCTACTCTCTACGTTCCTCCAGCCTAACCAGGGACTCAGCCGAGTTCAGCTGGTACTGCTAGGGTGCCACAGCCCAACCTCCCACATTTCCACCACAGATGAAGCTTCATACTGCTGAGTCCCCTACTGCTGCTACCTCAGCGGTCATCTAAGGCACCGGAGGAAGCAGCAGGGCCTACCGGAACTGCGTCACAATCGCTCGCCATTCATTCCTATTTCTAGCACGCTCTCTTGCCTCTCTCACATCTATCCTCCTATCACCCAGAGCTTTCTTCACACCATCCATCCACCCAAACCTTGGCCTTCCTCTTGTACTTCTCCCATCAACTCTTGCATTCATCACCTTCTTTAGCAGACAGCCATTTTCCATTCTCTCAACATGGCCAAACCACCTCAACACATTCATATCCACTCTAGCCGCTAACTCATTTCTTACACCCGTTCTCACCCTCACCACTTCGTTCCTAACCCTATCTACTCGAGATACACCAGCCATACTCCTCAGACACTTCATCTCAAACACATTCAATTTTTGTCTCTCCATCACTTTCATTCCCCACAACTCCGATCCATACATCACAGTTGGTACAATCACTTTCTCATATAGAACTCTCTTTACATTCATGCCCAATCCTCTATTTTTTACTACTCCCTTAACTGCCCCCAACACTTTGCAACCTTCATTCACTCTCTGACGTACATCTGCTTCCACTCCACCATTTGCTGCAACAACAGACCCCAAGTACTTAAACTGATCCACCTCCTCAAGTAACTCTCCATTCAACATGACATTCAACCTTGCACCACCTTCCCTTCTCGTACATCTCATAACCTTACTCTTACCCACATTAACTCTCAACTTCCTTCTCTCACACACCCTTCCAAATTCTGTCACTAGTCGGTCAAGCTTCTCTTCTGTGTCTGCTACCAGTACAGTATCATCCGCAAACAACAACTGATTTACCTCCCATTCATGATCATTCTCGCCTACCAGTTTTAATCCTCGTCCAAGCACTCTAGCATTCACCTCTCTCACCACTCCATCAACATACAAGTTAAACAACCACGGCGACATCACACATCCCTGTCTCAGCCCCACTCTCACCGGAAACCAATCGCTCACCTCATTTCCTATTCTAACACATGCTTTACTACCTGTGTAGAAACTTTTCACTGCTTGCAATAACCTTCCACCAACTCCATATAACCTCATCACATTCCACATTGCTTCCCTATCAACTCTATCATATGCTTTCTCCAGATCCATAAACGCAACATACACCTCCTTACCTTTTGCTAAATATTTCTCGCATATCTGCCTAACTGTAAAAATCTGATTCATACAACCCCTACCTCTTCTAAAACCACCCTGTACTTCCAAGATTGCATTCTCTGTTTTATCCTTAATCCTATTAATCAGTATTCTACCATACACTTTTCCAACTACACTCAACAAACTAATACCTCTTGAATTACAACACTCATGCACATCTCCCTTACCCTTATATAGTGGTACAATACACGCACAGACCCAATCTACTGGTACCATTGACAACACAAAACACACATTAAACAATCTCACCAACCATTCAAGTACAGTCACACCCCCTTCCTTCAACATCTCAGCTTTCACACCATCCATACCCGATGCTTTTCCTACTCTCGTTTCATCTAGTGCTCTCCTCACTTCCTCTATTGTAATCTCTCTCTCATTCTCATCTCCCATCACTGGCACCTCAACACCTGGAACCGCAATTATATCTGCCTCCCTATCATCCTCAACATTCAGCAAACTTTCAAAATATTCCGCCCACCTTTTCCTTGCCTCCTCTCCTTTTAACAACCTTCCATTTCCATCTTTCACTGTCTCTTCAATTCTTGCGCCGGCCTTCCTTACTCTCTTCACTTCTTTCCAAAACTTCTTCTTATTCTCTTCATATGACTGACCCAGTCCCTGACCCCACCTCAGGTCAGCTGCCCTCTTTGCCTCACGTACCTTGCGCTTTACTTCCACCTTTTGCTCTCTCTATTTTTCATACTTCTCTATACTATTACTCTGCAGCCATTCTTCAAAAGCCCTCTTTTTCTCTTCCACTTTTACCTTCACTCCTTCATTCCACCATTCACTGCCCTTCCTCATGCTGCCTCCAACAACCTTCCTGCCACATACATCACTTGCAATCCCAACAAAATTTTCTTTTGCTAACTTCCACTCCTCCTCTAAATTACCAGTTTCTCTTACTCTCACCTCGTCATATGCCATTTTCAACTTTTCCTGATATTTACTTTTTACCCCCGGTTTTATTAGCTCTTCAACCCTCACTAGCTCCCTTTTACATCCACCTACTCTATTCCCCCACTCTTTTGCTACAACTAATTTTCCTTCCACCAAAAAATGATCAGACATACCGTTAGCCATACCCCTAAACACGTGCACGTCTTTCAATCTTCCAAACATTCTTTTAGTTATCAACACATAATCCATTAATGCCCTTTCTACTACTCTTCCATTTGCCACTCTTACCCATGTATACTTATTTTTATCTTTCTTTTTAAAAAAGCTAGCACTTATTACCATCTCTTGTTCAACACACATATCTACCAGTCTCTCACCACTCTCATTTTCACCTGGTACGCCATATTTCCCAATGACACCTTCTACCTCTCCAGCACCCACTCTAGCATTTAAGTCACCCATAACAACTACATAATTCCTTCTACCCAGTCCTTCTACACACCTAGTTAATTCATTCCAGAACTCATTCCGCTCTTCTTCACTTTTCTCACTACCTGGCCCATACGCACTGACAAACGCCCAACATTCCCTACCCAACCTAACCCTTACCCACATTAACCTAGATGATATCTCCTTCCATTCCACTACTTTAACTGTCATCCATTCACTCAGCAATAAAGCCACACCCTCTCTCGCTCTTCCCCTTTCAATCCCAGACACTCTACCAGACCTTTCACCAAACATCACTTCACCCTTTCCTTTCATCTTTGTCTCACACAAGGCCAATACATCCATCCTTCTACTTCTAAACATACTTCCAATCTCACATCTTTTACTCTCTATCGTACTACATCCACGCACATTCAAACACCCCAAAACTAGAGTGCGGGGAGCAGTCACTCTCCCCCCAGCTCCATCTCTTTGTTGCTGTCTCACAGGATTTTCTATACAGGAGAGGGGGTTCCCAGCCCCCTCGTCCCGTCCCTTTTAGTCGCCTCTTACGACACGCAGGGATAACGTTGGCGCTATTCTAATTGTTTTATGCCACCGCGGCCACAGGGGGCATACTAAGCAAAATAATACGAAGAGAGACAATGCAAGACTGTTTAAACTGAAAGGAATAGGCCGAACTATATTACGAAAGAAAAAAAAACTGCGTCTACAAGTCAGAAGGGATCGTTTTCCCGCCAGGCCGCTACAGGCTGTTCTTTTACCTCCCCATAAGTTTTCACAAATATCGGGTTTTATTAATTCCATGTTTTTTGGTAAATTCTGGTATTCAAAGAAAGTTTATAATAACATGTTTAACTTATGTTGAGTGTAATTTATCCCAATTTGTGTTAAAATATGTGAAAAATTACAAAATTACAAAGCGTGCATCCGAAAACAAGCTGCTGTAGTTGACTTCGGCGGATTGTGTTATTAAATTTAGACTTACCAAGACGATTCTTTATAATATATTTATTCTTTCACATTGTTTATTGACAAAACATATATATGATGGAGATATATAGGTTAATAAATAAGTTTCGATTCACATTACTTGGTAATTATTCAAGAACAATGAAGGGGTTCGGACAAAAATACTTCCGACCAATCAGGTATCAGGAACCTTTCCGAGCTAAAAGGGCACCCCTGTGAGTCAGTGCAAATATGCACCGCTATAAATAATAGAGTATAGTAATAATCATGATAATACACAAGACGTCGTGTAGAACAAAATAACAATACCAATCGTATGACGCAAAGAAGTTCCTTAGAACATTAGACAAATATACAACATGATAAAAAGAAGGCATCAGTTTTTTTTTTCCGTTTCGAGAAAGTAATATTTCTCCCATCACTTCTCTTGGCTATTTCTCTAGAGCTCTCGTCATGACTCCATAGAGACGTTTGACTCTTCCATCATTTTCCTTCAAAAGTATTTTATGGAAATTTTTCTTATATTTTCTCTTGCAACGTTTCGCTGGTGCGACTGATTGCGTCATCAGGGTAGTCTTAAGGTTGGTGAGAATCTCCCTCTCTCGCTCTCTCTCTCTCTCTCTCTCTCTCTCTCTCTCTCTCTCTCTCTCTCTCTCTCTCTCTCTCTCTCTCCAGATGACACTGCCATTAATCATCTACACGGTCCGAGACCTGTGTCCTTCCTTGACCAGTATTTCCCTTCAGATAGCAGGCCATCAGTAGCCACGCATCCAAGGCTATTGCAGGCCATATATGAAGTAGGGAAATATGGATTCAGATACATTGCCCTTTACGTCCTATGGGATGTGTCATTCTTACTTCATTCACACACACACACACACACACACACACACACACACATATATATATATATATATATATATATATATATATATATATATATATATATATATATATATATATATATATATATTAAAGAGCAAGTGTCTGGTTATATATAAATATATTTCTCTCCGGTCACGCTGAACGGCATTGCCAGATGTATAACTATTCGGTCTTTCCCCCATCACTCGGGAGCGGTGAGAGGGAGTGCTCAGGGCTACGCATACTAGGCTGGTTTGCTGTCAGCGATCAGACTAAAAGGTCTCCCACCATCACTAATCCGCAGGGGCCAGTGTGGTGATGAAAACTGGCCTAACTTCAGACATGGATAAGGATATATCAGGCCTTTTTCCTGTTGTTGTTATTATTATTAATATTATATAAATATATATATATATATATATATATATATATATATATATATATATATATATACATATATATATATATATATATATATATATATATATATATATATATATATATATATATATATATATATATATATATATATGAGAACTTGTTGCCTAGTGATCGTGATATTTACCCACCTATGATGAATCGGGGATTCGATTCCCAAGTGAGGCAAAGTACCCTTGTCATGTTTTATTGTAGACTGAAGCCGATAATTGTTTGTTCCCACTGTGGTGGTTTAGAATAACCACAACCCATATTGAGAGAGAGAGAGAGAGAGAGAGAGAGAGAGAGAGAGAGAGAGAGAGAGAGAGAGAGAGAGAGAGAGAACAACAAATCATGTGAGAAAGGTTTGACCATATTAAGAAAAGCATAATTTAAGAAATAATAGTTTCTTCAACATTAAGCATTCATTGCCCAGTAAGTTACCTTAGTAGATTGTCTTAAAACTTCATAATATACTTGATTTATAGTAAAATGTATTCGCGAAATTCCTTATATATGGACCTCATTATAAGGAAAAATTATTTTAGTAATAATAATAATCGTGTAAAGATACTCCCACCATCCCCAGAGAGCGCCAAAGAAGTCCAGGTGACAGCGAAGATAAACTTGCTGTAACAAACTCCCGGATATGAACAGTGTCTTCTCTCGCCACCTTCTGGTTCTTCTTATTCTTCCAAATTCCTCTCGAGATACCAGAAGCAAATTCGTAAGTTTCTCAGGCAAATTCCCTAAAGAGGATGATCTGATAAAAGTGTTTCGGTGGAAGAACACTTTGCAGTTCTTTTCCTCTGTGGGATTGCCTCTTGGAGGCCAGCTTGCTTTTCTGACAGTTTTGTGATGGTATTTTCCAAACTCGAAGTTCCACGCTATTCGTTGTTGCTGGCAGACTTACGTTGGTTTTATGACGATTTCTGTATACTCGGTATTCTCTAAATATGAATATTCCAATTAATGGGTTAGTTGTTCGAGACCATAGTACTTTTGGAGGAGTTTTATAATATATCTTTTTTGACGAGGGATTTTTTAAAGCCTATTTGTCGTCTTTCAGAGGCTATGTTAGTATTCTGACAACTGTATGATATATCGTAATTGGATTTTCAATTTTTATTTCTCTGGGCCATGTCTTTTTTCTTGTATTTTTGTGGTAGTTTCACCTTTCGAAGGTCGATTTCCTCAGTCTATTTGACCATAGATTTGAATTTCCCAGTCTGTTTGACGTTTCTCAGGGACCCTACTTTTTTCACAATTTTATCAATGCAAGTAGGTTCTAAGTGGGATTTTCCAGTCTGTCTATCGTTTCTTTGATAACCTATTTGTCTTCTAGCAATTTTATGATAGTATGTCCATTCCAGTATATCATCTCTGGAGGCCATGCTCTTCTAAGGAAGATTTTCGGGTAAACAGTTCATGCATTTGTCCAGTATATGTCTCAAATCTTTCGAAGCCATATTGTTTGTTTGACATCTTGCGAATATGAAGCTCCTGTATTATCCCTGTGTGTCTTAAATTGATGTATGATATAAATGAGATTAATGCAAGCACGAATTGAACTCTAACTCAGTGCAAATATAGATTCATGTTTCCCCAGTGTTCTTAGATGCATTGTTGGCTGTGTGGGAATATTATTAAAATCATAACTTTATTTCTAAAATAAGCAATAGAAAATTTTCAAACATGAAATGTATATATTACATGGATGTAAGAGGCAAAAGAAGCCGAAAAAATTGAATATTATTATTATTATTATTATTATTATTATTATTATTATTATTATTATTATTATTATTATTATTAGCCAGTCTACAACACTAGTTGGAAAAACAAGATGCTATAAGCCCAAGGGCTCCAACAGGGAAAAATAGCCCAGATAGGAAAGGAAATAAAGAAATAAATAAACCATATAAGAAGTAATGAAAAATTAAAATAAATTATTCAAAAAAAAAAAAAAAAAAAAAAAAACATTAACAACATACAGACTATAAAAAGACTTATGTCAGCCTGTTCAACATAAAAGCATTAGCTGCAAGTTTGAGCTTTAGAATTTCTATTGATTCATCTACCCGATTAGGAAGATCATTCCACAACTTGGTCACAGCTGGAATAAAACTTCTAGAATACTGTGTAGTATTGAGTGTCATGATGGAGATTGCCTGACAATTAGAATTAACTACTTGCCTAGTATTACGAACATGATGGAAATATGCAAATATGCCAGTTTCCCAAGGCTTGTTTCTAAACGTTCTTTATAAGATAAGCCCTACATGAGTTTGAAATGATCAGTAGATAACACATCCTGATTTTTTAACAACAGAGGAACGAAGGAGAAACAGAAGAGTATTATTCAGTTTCAGTTCGTCACCTCATTAACACCATCTTAGTTGTCTTAGTTTTCAGTGGATTCTCTGGTATTCAGTAGGCTTAAACTTAATAAGCAATAAACTTTAAATATCCTTAAAGACGAAAAAAATGCTTTTTTAAAAATCAGGGAAAAACTGAAATAATTTAAAAACTTTAATATCGTTTTCCAACTTATCATTTCATATGCAATATGCCATTTTCGATTTCAAGCCATTATGATAGGTAAGTATTTCATGAATAGGATAAAGCTTTAGACTTAAGCCTACATTGAGTAAGGAAGGTAAATGATATACAAAATAATCATTAGGTATAAGTGAAGAATAAGTTAATAATTGATTTTTTGGCTGAAGTAAGTAAAAAATGGCATAAAAATGCAGCCATTTATAGTCCACTGCAGGACAAAGGCCTCAAATATGCTACTTTAGGGCTGGAATTTGGGAAATTTTTAACACCAATTTGGCCAACTGTGGATTGGTCATAGTGGGAGATTTTAATCTGATCTCTCAGCAAACCAACCTAGTACGGGTGTCTGAATAATACAGCTTTGTTGATATGGTACACGCGAGCACACTATTCTATCTTATTTCTCTTCCTCTTGTTTTGTTAAAGTTTTGTACTTTATATGGAAAATATTAGTTGTAATGATACTGTTCTTAAAATATTTTACTGTTTCCTTGTTTCCTATCCTCACTAGGCTATTTTTACTGTTCGAGCCCCTGGGCTTATAGCATTCTTCTTTAACAACTAGGGTTGTAGCTCAGTAAGTAATAATAATAATAATAATAATAATAATAATAATAATAATAATAATAATAATAATAATAATAATAAGCAAACTCTTTCAACACGTCAAGGTATCCCCACTCAGAAGGAGAAGTAAAACACAGATGTTAAATAAAAGTCAGGTTTTTAATTTGTAGGAAAAAAATCTCATTTCGTTTACTCAAATTATCATGGACTTATATGTATGTCTTTTGCCAATTCATCACTTCGTATTTTGTGACAAGTTCTACATAAAAAAGTTATAAGTAAAAAGACTATTTTTTTTCTGCATATTTCGAAAAACAACTGCACTCTCATACTAAATTTGCTATAAAGATTTTATGTCCTTTTTCTGTGAGAACACTGTACGTTTTACCGAACTACCCATGATAAAAAGCTATGGTGTATTTTAATGAATATCACAGCAAAATAGCAAATATTTCGTTGTGTTTATATATATATATATATATATATATATATATATATATATATATATATATATATATATATATATATGTATTTATGTGTGTATACAGTATATATATATATATATATATATATATATATATATATATATATATATATATATATATATATATATATGTATATATATATATATATATATATATATATATATATATATATATATATATATATATATATATATATATATACATATTGTATAAATATTTACTTAGGTTAATCATAAATTTTATTATCCTCATGATTATTATCATTATGATTGGTTATAATCTTCCAAACCGAGGGTCAAAAGAATAAATAAATAGGATATTTATAAAATCCAAAGCAAAGCTCAAAAATACTGTAATAGCAAGCCTTTTTTTCTAAACTTGCATTTGTAGTTCCATTGTTTTAAAAAATAGATCCAGTGGTGTTAGCCAGGATTAGCTCGATTCATGTAGAGTAATTGAAGCAAAAATACAATGAGAAAAGTTTATTTTTTTTTTTCATTTTTAATATCCGGTCTATGGGTTGTTGCGCCAATATCACATTCTACGTAAGGGAGAAAGTTCGAATTGAGAAATATTGGTCACGACATTTATATTTCAGAATTTACTTTTACAATGGGGAATTGAAGGAGAATTTTATGTATGTATGTATATATGTATGTATGTATGTATGTATTTATGTATACATATGGGAATTGAAGGAGAATTTAATGTATTTATATATATGTATATATATACACACACACACACACACACACACACACACACATATATATATATATATATATATATATATATATATATATATATACATATACATATACATATATCCCTATTTGTGAGCCATGAGATGAAAATCTTCCACCATCACCAATCCTCAGTGACCAGTGATGAAAACAGCCAAATCTCAGATATGTGTAAGGACATGTTAAAGGCCTCTGTCCTACAGTGGACTAGAAACGGCTGCATTTGTTGTTGTTGTTGATGTTGTTGTTGATATACATGTATGTGCTTACAGCCAATAAGCTGTAATCCACATACGGAATAAATGAAGAAGCTTGTCTGAAAAGTCCATTAAAGTTCGAGGAGCTGAGAAGTAATCTGATTAATAACACAAGCACATATATACACATTTGTTTAGCCTTCCATAGACATAAATTGTGTCCCTCTACGGGTGTTCATTTCCATCAGGAATTCGTACATCAATAAATCATCAAAGTAACTTACAAAGCTGTTATCCACTTTTTTTTAAACCCTGTTAGCCCTTTATAGTACACAGGATGAAGACTTCATTAAATATTTGGTAGCTAAATTCATCCTCGAAGAACATCAAACGTCTGAGTTTAGACTTTGAATACTTATTCATGGAGGTCCTGATTAAATGTCCTTCTTTCATAACTATGGAAAGTAAAGCGAGTCAGAGATCATTATCTTTGGTAACTTGTCAATAAAGTTTCGGCCTCAGTGTTAGCAGCCACATCTAAGCCATAGTTATTGAACCTTTTCATGGAATATTTCAACAGATAAATAATTCCTTACATTATTGGTAGCCTTTTGGAAACATCCCTGTCTGGTGATCCTGCTGGTCTGGGGTTCGGGGTCCGCTCAAGCTTGATAGTTTTTTTGTAGTGTCTGTAACCTCACCATCCCTGTGAACTAAGGATGGATGTTCTGGAGGAGACTGTAGGTCTACCTACTGAGTCATCAGAAACCATTGCCTGGCCCTCCCTGGTCCTTGCTGTGGTGGAGAGACAGCTTTGACGCTGATCGTATGTATACAGTATATGGTCAATCTCTAGGGCATAGTCACTGTCCCATGGCTCTGCCATTCATGAGAGACCTTTAAACCTTAAATCTCAATCTACCCTGGATATGTTATTGACATTTTCCTGGTCTAGGATGTTAAATATGGGTATAATCTGTTTGTAAAATACACTGATTTAAACTGGCATATTTGAAACGGATAAGGAAAATGATGGTTAATTAACATTCATAGACACTTCCATCATAAGAAGACCTGCAAAATAGGACTATACTGTATATATGAACCCAGTAGCTGTAAATACTACTATTTACATCTCGAGTATATGACGTCACTGTAAAGTTCACGTTTGGCTAAAGTCTTTCTCTTAGACCACTCAGTTAAGTAAAGGCATTCGATACAACGCACCAAAGATTGACGGAACTCTTTTATCTAGCAAATATTGAGATATCGAACTAGATATACTGTACAACTATTACAACAACAACAACATCAACAACAACAACAAGTACAGTTGTTTATAGTCCACTGCAGGATAAAGGTCCCAGATGTGCTGTTATTCATGTCTAGAATTTGGCAAATTTTAATTTACACGCTGGCCACCGCAAATTGGTGATGACGGCAAACCAGTCAGGTCGCCCTCAGCAAACCAACTTAGTAAGGTTGGCCCTGACTAATACAGCTTCCTTGATCATGGCGATAACAAACCATTTCACCAGATTATGGTATCTCTATTCAGTACTGGTCATTCAGTTGATAACCTAATAGAGTTTTAGTACAAATATAGCTATTGTATGTTATGAAAAAAGTTATTGACCATTTCAAATCCGATAATTCCTTTACTTTAAATATCCGAAAACAAATTCAATCTATATTCAAATGAAAAAGAATCCGATTTCTGTGTTTAAAATCCTGCTGTGTAATAATATCAACATGAATTCATATCGGAGAAACTGTTGGATCTATTTCTCAAAGAATAGTGGAACACTGTGGGGAAAAAGATCGTAGCTATAACTGGAATGGAGCTGAGAGTGGATTTTCAACAGCAGTTGTGTCTGAACAAAAGGAAGATTTTAGAATTTGCCTTCATCATTCGGATTGAAAAGATGAATATATCAGCTGGTCAGTGAAATTCTGACTGCACAAACATATCAGCTAATCAGTAAAATTCTGAATGCACAAATATATCAGCTGGTCAGTAAAATTCTGACTGCACGAATATATCAACTGGTCAGTGAAATTCTGACTGCACAAACATATCAGATAGTCAGTGAAATTCTGAATGCACAAATATATCAGCTGGACAATGAAATTCTGACTGCAGGAATATATCAGCTAGTCAGTAAAATTCTGACTGCAGATATATATCACCTAGTCAGTGAAATCCTACCTGGACTAATATATCAGCTGGTCAGTGAGATTCTGACTGCACGAATATATCAGCTAGTCAGTGAAATGCTGACTACGTGAATATACCAGCCAGTCATTAAGGCTGATCACCATCACAGATCCCTTTCAAGTCATTATTCTGCATCCTAAAATAGAGGTCATTGTGGGACCCAATGTCTTATCAAGCAAAAAGATGTTGTACCTAGACATGAAATGCCATTCTTTCAAACAACAATCAAGCAAAAAACATTACCTTATCCTCATATGACTTTTAATGTTATCAACTGTTCTTTGTAAGAAAGTAATTACTTCCGCCAACGAAATTGGCAGGAGGTTATATTTTCCCCCCTGTTTGTCTGTTTGTTTGTTTTGTGCATAACTTCCTGGCCATAATTCTACTTATAGCGTAGAGAAACTTTTCAGGGGTTAATTGTTATGTTGAGACGTGGAATTGATTCAATTTTGAAAGTTTTAGTTGGTCAAAGGTCAAGGTTGAGCAAAAGGTTGACTGAATTAACCGTAACCTTAACCCCAAGTTCGTACATGGTGGTCATAAACTGCAAATACGCCTACCGTCTAAATTGATTCCTTGGAAAGGCGAGTTGGTTTCGAGAAATAAGCTGCCGTGACGGAGGTCTGCACTCTCAGAGTGCCTTTCTAGTTCTTATATTGTCAGGAATACGATAAATATTTTTGTGTAACCAATTACATGTCAATCTTTTACCTCTTTATTATTTTGTCAACCAATTATATATAATTCTTTTAGCGGTTATTAATTTCTCACAGATTTTCCTCTTTTTCTGTTGGTGGTTCAGAAGTTCAAACTTGCTGTGAATGTTTTCATGTTGAACAGGCTAATACAAGTCTCTCTTTATAATTTATATATGAAATATCTGCTATTAGGATGTTAATATTTTTAAAATGTTTTACTTTAATTGTTCATTACTACTTATATCATATTATTTCCTATTTTTCCTTTCCTCACTGGGCTATTTTTCCCTGTTGGGGCCCTTGGGCTTATAGCATCTTGCTTTTCCAACTAGGGATGTAGCTTGGCTAGTAATAATAATAATAATAATAATAATAATAATAATAATAATAATCATAATAATAATAATAATAATAATAATAATAATAATAACTGTATAGAATCAGCCATCAAGATGCGATGATCCATTGGGAGATGAAACAGTGCATCTACAGCATCCCATCTACTTGTCCTTGATGTCACATCTCTTTAACTCAGTTAGGTATTGCCGAGAGACTTGTAATTGGGTCTGATGTAACACAAGACGTCTCCTGATCCGATCTGGGATCATATCTTTTAATATGAGAATTGGTGAGAGAGAGAGAGAGAGAGAGAGAGAGAGAGAGAGAGAGAGAGAGAGAGAGAGAGAGAGAGAGAGAGAGAGATGTGCATATGTTGAGATTAATTATTCAGTATATACATATATAAATATAAATATATATAGGCAGTATATATATATATATGTATATATATATATATATATATATATATATATATATATATATATATATATATATATATATATATATATATATGTGTGTGTGTGTGTGTGTGTGTGTGTGTGTGTGTGTGTGAGTGTGTGTGTGTGTGTTGTACATGTTTCTTGGCACCAGTATGTTTGTAGTATCAGCTATATATGATTTTATTTTTACTGATTTCCTAGCTAGTACATAATAATATAACATTATGTAGAGGGAAACACCAAAAATTACTAAGTTAAACTAAGGTTATTATCAATTTATAAGAAAAATAGATAGTATCCTTGTATTAAGATACATTTGGAAAATTGACACAACGAGAGAGAGGCTATATTTCAATTTGATAACAAGAAATGGGAGAAAGAGAGTAAAGGAGAGAAAAATTAGAATAACGACTAAACATAAAAGAGAGAGAGAGAGAGAGAGAGAGAGAGAGAGAGAGAGAGAGAGAGAGAGAGAGAGAGAGAGAGAGAGAGAAGAGCTGGATATGTGTGAGAGGAAAGAGTGACACGTTAGGTATGTCAGTTGGATTCTGTTAATCGAGTTGTTAATGTTTCAACAGCTACAGACGGGAATCTCTCTCTCTCTCTCTCTCTCTCTCTCTCTCTCTCTCTCTCTCTCTCATATGTTGTCATGGATTACGACAAGTGTTTATAAAATGCAAGCACATTATGATTATATAAGAATAAGTTTTAAGATAATTGTGTAAACCAATTTAGTTTTGAATTGCTATTGTAACAACTTGTTACAATAGTGTGAAACTCGAACAAATGGTTTATTTATGTTTTGTTTGCTGATGTCTCTTCAGTTTCGTTGGAAAGCGTCAGTATAGTCGGTCAGTTAGTGATTAATTCTGTTACTGCTTGCTACATTATGTATCCCGGTTCGATATACAAGGTAGAAATCCATTTATATGCTAATGTGTCAGCTGCTTATAAGAGTATTTGCAATTTAATAGGAATTTCGGGCCATGTTGCAAGTATTATGCCAATTTATATTCCACTAAGGGGATTATAAAAGAGTATTTAAACTGCTAATCTGAGTTTTTGGATACCCAAGTAATAAATACAACGTAATATACAAGCTAAGCTAGGTGGGTACCACGAATTACTGGAATCGCCCGGATTTACTGGAATCTCCAGGTAAATACTGGAATCCCCTTGAAAATTACCGAAATACCCTACAATATCACTGCAAAACGTTAGAAATCGATAAATAATGTGTTTTTATTGATTTACATTATTTTTTAGTAAATTAATTAAATAAAATGTGTATTTTAAAGCATTTTTCTATACACCCTTTACACAATATATAAAAGGGTACAAAAGGGTACAGATCCTAACAAACCCACCTAACCTAACCTAGTAGTTCTCTGGTCACAACCCCTAGCCGGGGACAAACCCCCGGACCCCCTTCCCAGGTCACAGCCCCTAGCCGGAGGCAAGCCCCCGGAACCTTTTCCCAGATCACAAACCTTCCCAGGTCACAACCCCTAGCCAAGATTCTACCTACAAATATACAAAAAATATAAATGCTAAAAACATAAAAATAACTTATTTTAATAAAAACCCATATTATTTATCGATTTCTAAGGGTTTCCAGTGATATTGTAGTTGATTTCGGTAATTTTCAAGGGGATTCCAGTATTTACCTGAGGATTCCAGTAAATGCAGGGGATTTCAGTAATTCGAGGTACCGAAGTTAGGTTATATTGGGGTACTCATCATAAGACCAGGTTTTAGTTCAATTTCTTAATTTGGAAATTAGTTGTCGGGTAAAAATATACAGCATACAACAACAACAGCAAATGAAGCCGTTTCTAATCCACAGGAGAACAAAGCCCTCGAACTTGCCAAGTCTGGTGTTTGGACAATTTTCATCTAGCTGGCCAGTGCGGATAAGTGGTGATGGGAAATTTTCGTCCGATCGCTCACAGTAAACTAACCTAGTAGGGGGTGTCCCTGACTGGAAGAGATTTGCTTTTCATGGTGATACGCAAACCCTTTCACCACGTTAGGGTAGCCCTATTCAAAAAGATACATACATACATACATTCTTACATATGGGTAATATTATAGAAAAACACGGGACAAACTTTACTGATAAAAAAAAATGGGGTATGTATAGAGAAGCTTCCATTTTCTTCGAAAATGATCTTTAGTTCCCTCACAAAGATATACCCTAATATATCCTGCGGTAATGGGGGCCACCCTGTGGAAACCGGGTGTTTTGGATGTTGAAAATTTACCGGCGCATCAATAAATAATGGTAAAAGTAACCTTATCTTCTCTATATATTATTCTGTGGGACACAATAAATCTATGAAAAATTGCTCAAAATATGGGGATCCTCTTCCCCTTAAATGTTTATTTCAGTCTTTTGTTTACATTTTGCAAGTCAGATATTTCTGCGCCTGTTTGTGCCTTTGTGCATGGTTTCTTGCGCGATTACAAGTTTATACTTCTGCATACAAGCCCGCATGCTTATTGCTCCTTGACAAGTTTATACTTACTGCGCACATTCATCATTCTCCTATCGTGCATACCATGTGACAAAGCTTACTATATTTGGGCACTTCTGTACACTGGAGTGTGAATGTAGGCAGTTCTTTGACATATCCCGTTTTCTCCAACAACACTTCAGTTCTTTATAGCTACGTTACGTGTAATGGCCACTATTTTGGCTATTTCGATGCTATAGCCAAGTTTTATGGTACTCCAGGTGAAGTGAATATATTTCTAAAAGCTCATTATGTTATCCCTCAACGGTTAAAAGTGTCCCAAGTGCGATTCTGACTTAGCTTTTAGGAAAAACCAGCACAATTCCTACTGCAACAGTTCTGTAAAGATTGCTAAGATGAAAAAAAAGAGACGTAGGTGTCAATGATAAGGTAAGGCTTTATTTTTTATTTACTTTTAGTTTGTGATCTGGGAAGGTTTGTGACCTGAGAAGAGGGGTCTGGGGGCGTGGTCCCCAACTATGAGTTGTGACCT